>NC_138867.1:124636710-125066329 GCF_965194805.1 Balaenoptera borealis | reverse complement strand
GTGCTTCAAGGGGAGGATATTGCATTCCATGACAGAAATGGAGTGTGGTTGCTCAGGCTTCAGAATGACACGGCTAGGGAGTGTGGATGAAGCCCTGTTGTCTCGGAGGGCTCACCTTGAAGTTTGTCCAATCCAAATAGGATTTAGAATTTTAAAAGCTTTCTGACCTCAAACCCCTTCTTTACTAGCCTGATCTGATTCCATTTCTGGCCAATAGCAGGGGGAGCACCAGCTGTCTGGGTTGTGATTACCTCTTGCCCACAGGAAACCTTGGGAGTAGGAATGGTGGGGGAGTGGTTCTCACAATTGGAAAATACAAACAGTGCGTTTAACCTGGGCTTTTCTTTTCCTTTTTTAGCGGGTGGGTGGTGAGAGGGGGAAACAGAGCCAGTTGGACAGAACAGCTCTTTTAAAAATGATGCAGTGATACCTAAACCAGTTATCTTTTACTCAGGAGTAGTTACTTAATGTTGCCTTTTGGATGAGATAGAACTCAGGTAGAACTTGTACTAGTGAATAATTAAGGAGTGAAGAGAGGACTACATGCATTCAGACAGGGGTGTTACTGCATCTAGCTTCTGCTTTGAGTTTTGGTGCATTTGATTTTTATGTACAGGGAGAATAGAAGACCTTGAATAGTCCTCCCTAATCTTCAGAAATATCAGCTCAAATCCCACTTTTTTCCCCAAAAGCCTCCTTGACTATGTCAGCTCTTCTGAACCCCAATATTAGAGATTCTAATTCATAATTTAATGCTTAAAATAGCATATTGGCCACTATTATTTAATGCATGTGTGCCATGTTTCTTTTCCTGGTTGTAGCCTCCTTGAGGGTAGGCATTATCTTTCTCCCATTAGAGGGTAAGCTTCATCAGGTCAGGGACACATCTAGTTCTTTTATGACTCTAATTTCATCACAATGTCTCATGTATTATAGGCAATAAATAGATAATTTTGAATAAACAGTTCTAATATTTCAGCATCATTTATAGCTCTGATTTTTTTTCCCCCATGGGTTTATGCTCCGCAACAGCTTCAAGCACCCGAGCCTTTTATTTATTTATTTATTTATTTATTTTTGGCTGTGTTGGGTCTTCATTTCTGTGCGAGGGCTGTCTCTAGTTGCGGCAAGTGGGGACCACTCTTCATCGCGGTGCGCAGGCCTCTCACTATCGCGGCCTCTCCTGTTGCGGAGCACAGGCTCCAGACGCGCAGGCTCAGTAGTTGTGGCGCACGGGCTTAGTTGCTCCGCGGCATGTGGGATCCTCCCAGACCAGCGCTCGAACCCGTGTCCCCTGCATTGGCAGGCAGATTCTCAACCACTGTGCCATCAGGGAAGCCCCCTACAGCTCTGATTTTTATGCTACTTATACCGTACATACTGCTAGTGAAAAGAAAAGCAGTTTATTTTTGATTTGCGTAAAACCAAGTTGGAGTCAAAGTAGGACCGTTTGAAGTGGTTGAATCTGAGACTGATCTTTGAAGTTTGGCTGTCATGGTTGATGGACCTCCCAAAAAACGTGGGGTATTTGGGAAGTGGCTAGGTTTTATGAAACTCTCTGTTGGTTTTATTTTTAGTTATATCCTAGAACTGTACTTTGAAACCACAAGTTGACTCACAGGGGAGATTGATTTGGTTATTCTAAAGACAATGAAAAGAAACGAAGATTTGTCAAGAAACAACTTCAACTTCACCTAAGCACTGGGCTATGTAATTTTACATATGTTATCTCATGTAATTGTCAAAAGAACCCTGCAAACAGTAATGTATTTTCTTCTTTTAGATGTAAAAAGAGATTCAGAGAGGTAGCTAATTTACTTGGACTTTAAGTTCTGTGAGATCCAAGTGTCTGGCACAGAGGAGTCAGTCATTCAACTAGATGTTTGTTGAATTAAATTTATCAAAGGGTCCTCGTTTGGGCCTCAGTGGATCAAGGCTGAGTTTGGATCCAAAGCTGTTGGTCCTTGAAGCCCATCCTCTTTCCACTACTGCCTCTCCTCTAAGTAGAAATTCTTGTAGAGAAAAAACAGAACCAACATTATTAGCTTGGTTTTGCTCTTGCTCTTTCAACTCAGGCTACATGAGACTTGAGTTTTCAACATTCGGCCCCAAATATCATTTTCCTCTTGTGTGTGCTATTTGCCCAGAGATGATGCTAAAGGTAAGCTTGACTTCCTGGCAACGACTCAGCCAGGAACTGAGAATTGTTAGAACACCCTCTTCCTGATACCCTAAGGAAGCAAAAATAAAGATTTGGAAAGAATAAAGTTGCGGAAAGGGTAACACTCTTTACATTTTAGTCTCTGTCTCCTCCTCTCCACCCCCAGGCTGGGGGGCTAGTGGC
Organism: Balaenoptera borealis; assembly: GCF_965194805.1. Taxonomy (NCBI): domain Eukaryota; kingdom Metazoa; phylum Chordata; class Mammalia; order Artiodactyla; family Balaenopteridae; genus Balaenoptera; species Balaenoptera borealis. Next base: position 125,063,985 of record NC_138867.1, on the reverse strand, counting down.
CATCCAGACACAGCCAAGAAGTCAGCAAGTTAGAACTTTATCATGTTTTATCAGTCCTGTTTACAGCCTTGTTTTTAATAGAATCCTAGCTCTCCAAGTCGCTGATGACTGTTTCACGTGGTCAGCAAATTTAAAAGTCTTTTCCTAAGCTACAGTAAAAAAAAAGAGGAGATATTAAGGTTTTTTAAAATTTTTATTGGAGTACAGTTGATTTGCAATGTTGTCTTAGTTTCAGGTGAACAGTAAAGTGAATCAGTTATACATATATGTATATCCACTCTTATAGATTCTTTTCCCATTTGGTAATTACAGAGTGTTGAGTTCCCTGTGCTATCAGTAGGTCCTTATTAGTTACCTATTTTATATGCAGTAATGTGTATGTGTCAATCCCAATCTCCCAATTTATCCTTCCCGCCCTTTCCCTCCGGTAACCATAAGTTTGTTTTCTGTATCTGTGACTCTATTTCTGTTTTGTAAATAGGTTCATTTGTACCATTTTTTTAGATTCCACATATAAGTGATATCATATGATATTTGTCTTTCTGTGTCTGACTTACTTCACTCAGTATGACAATCTCTAGGTCCATCCATGTTGCTGCAAATGGCATTATTTCATTCTTTTTTATGGCTGAGTAATATTCCATCATATATACGTGCCACATCTTCTTTATCCACTCCTCTGTCGATGGACATTTAGGTTGCTTCCATGTCTTGGCTATTGTAAACAGTGCTGCAATGAACATTGGGGTGCGTGTGTCCTTTCAAACCATGGTTTTCTCCGCGTGTATACCCAGCAGTGGGATTGCTGGATCATATGGTAGTTCTATATTTAGTTTTCTCAGGAACCTCCATGCTGTTCTCCATAACGGTTGTACCAATTTACATTCCCACCACCAGTGTAGGAGGGTTCCCTTTTCTCCACACCCTCTCCAGCATTTATTGTTTGTGGATTTTTTGGTGATGGCCATTCCGACTGGTATGAGGTGATACCTCATTGTAGTTTTGATTTGCATTGATATTAACTTTTATAGGGGCAAGCTCTAGTTCTTATACTTACCTCCCAGCTGACATAAATACATGATTTTTAGTTGTTTAGAAATTGCATCGACTTTTTAGGACTCAATTTGAATCTATGCTTTTTTAAATTCAAGTGCTGCATAAATAATGTTTGCTTTTCTGCCACCCGCCTGAGCATCAAACATGAAACAAGTGATATCTTTCTGAAGAAGAGTGTTGTGTAGGGCACAATTAGAGCCAGCTCCTAACTAATTATAAGTTTTATGGAGGGAGACTGGAGGTCAATGTGTGGAACAATCTTCTGGTGTTAAAGCCTATCCATGAGTGGAAGAGATGGGCTTGGGAGATGGTCCTTTCACAGGGAGGATGGCTATCCACTTTTCAGAAATGTTAAGAGGGTGGAGTGGGGAAGATTGTGCTAAGCCTCTGATGCCCCTTCTGACTAAAATTTCTTTAATTTTCACTTCCCAAGATGCCCTTTGCCTTTGGACACTAGCTATTTGTTTTTGTTTTTTATTTCAGGGAAACCTTATCAGGAGAGATAGAATGGAGGTCCAAAGGATAGTATATAAGGAATTGTTTAAGATTTGTTAAATAAGCTAGTATATGTTAGTCACAAATATGTTCACATAACACACACGCACACACACAGATGGGGCAGAGGGCAGACACTTCACATATCCTGGGTCCTGTTCCCACTCCTACCTTAATTCTAAGCTGTAGTCTACCCTCATTCCTCTGTCTGTGTCTTCTCCCTGCTGTTCTGTCTGCACATTCCTCTCTCTTCCCTTCTTCCTAGCTCTGTGATCTTGGGAAATCATTTACCTACTCTGTGCTTTAGCTTCCTCTCCTATAAAATGGAGATATGTGTGGCTCCTTGCAAATTCATTGTAAATGTTAGAGAGAATGTATGCAAAATACCAACACGGAGTCTGGCAAGTGGGAGGCAGCTGTTTTTATTTTTCTTTCATATATTTATTCAGCAGGTAAAGACTTTAACACCAGGATGGCTATATTCTAGGCTCACTTTTAGGGAAACAAACAGAGAACCTTCTCACCAGGGGCTCATAAACTAATGAGAAAGACATTCTTTTCCTGCAGGGTGGGACACAGGGCTAGGGAGGAAATTTATCCCAGAATCCAGCTCACGTACCCAGATTCCTCATGAATCAGCTTCTGTGATTCCTCTATTCTAGAGGCAATTGTTCCCTCTTTTGAACTTCCTAGAGGTGTGCTATCCAGTAAGGTCACCGCACATGTGGCTACTGTGTACTTGAAATGTGGTTATTTCATTTGAGATGTGCTGTGTCAGGTACACACCAGACTTCAAAGACTTAGTACAAAAAATAAATAAATAGCTCGTTAATAACATTTTAATGTTGATTACATGTAAAAAATGATATATTGGATATATTGGGTTAAATAAACTATAAAATAATTAAATTGTAAAGTTAATGAAAGGTAATATTTTCTTTTTTTGCTTTTTAATGTACTTACTAGAAAATTTGAAACCACATATGTGGCTCACATTTTCTCTTGGTCATGCTGTCCTAGTGCTTCACTGTGCCACTTCATGGTCCCATGATTTTCTTCTCCCATCCCCCATATGACTCCCTAACAAATTTGTCATATGGATTATTTTTGCTTCTAAATGATAAACTCCTCCAGGACGCTACAGTTATTATTAATACTGCCATTTGTTATCATAGCACCTAACATCAAGTCTTCAATACATATTGGATGGATGGATGGATCCATGGACGGGAACTCTATATCCTGAGGCCTGTGAGCTTTAGAGGAACATAGTCTCTTACTGTGTTTTATGCAGAAGGCAAGTTTAGTGGCTGCAAATGGTCAAAAAGTCAGCTGATCTCACCAAGATAGTACTGTACTAATTATACAATAAAGATCTGACCACAAGGCTAATCAATATGTCCTAAGACTACATCTGTGTCTGCAGCTAGCTCTGTGACCTTTGGCAATGACTTGTCTCTGCAAGGAACAGTTTTCAGAATTGCACAAATGTTTGTATTTTGCAAAAGACAGATATCTGGCTGCCACTCATTAAGCAAAGCCACAGAACCTCCAAGACACCTTCCCCCTGAAGAGTAAGAGTCCAGAAGTAGGGAGAGTAGCAGTTGCTAAGGATATATCTCAGGAAAACAGGCAAGCAGCTCTCCTCCAGGAGCTAAACAGAATCAACTCAACTATACAAAATAGGAGTGGAGTCCATTTAGCTGCAGTTTGAAACAGGGTCATCTCATTCTGACTCAGCTCCTTAAACAAAGGAAATCAGAAAATAAACTCAGTTCTTGCCATGGTTTCCAATACTATAATCTTGACAAAATACCCTTGTGTAGGAGACTTGCCAGTGCATTGCTACCGTATGGTTATAGATGGGACTTTCTTTTTCCTTTAATGTTTATTTATTTATTTGGTTGCACTGGGTCTTAGTTGCGGAAGGCAGGTTCCTTAGTTGTGGCAGGTGGGCTCCTTAGTTGCGGCAGGTGGGCTTCTTAGTTGCGGCACGCAGGCTCCTTAGTTTTGGCATGCAAGCTGTTAGTTGCAGCATGCATGTGGGATCTAGTTCCCTGACCAGGGATCGAACCCAGGCCCCCTGCATTGGGAGTATGGAATCTTATCCACTGTGCCACCAGGGAAGTCCCAGGACTTTCTTTTTTTTACGTTTTTTAAAATTTATTTTATTGAAGTATAGCTGATATACAATGTTGTGTTAATTTCTGCTGTATAGCAAAGTGATTCAGTATATATATATATAAATACACACATTCTTTTTCATATTCTTTTCCATTATTGTTTATCATAGAATATTGAGCACAGTTCCCTGTGCTATACAGTAGGACCTTGTTGTTATCCATTCTATATATAATAGTTTGCATCTGTTAATCCCAGACTTCCAGTCCGTCCATTACCTACCCCTCCAGCCCCCCGCACTTGGCAACCACAAGTCTGTTCTCTATGTCTGTGAGTCTGTTTTTATGTCTGTGAGTCTGTTTCTGTTTCTGTTTTGTGTCATATTTTAGCTTCCACATATAAGTGATATCCTATGGTATTTGTCTTTCCCTTTCTGACTTACTTCACTTAGTATGATAATCTCTAGGTCCATTCATGTTGCTGCAAATGACATTATTTCATTCTTTTTTATGGCTGAGTAATATTCCATTGTGTGTGTGTATACACATACATATACATATGTGTGGGTGTGGGTGTGTATATATATATATATATATCTCACATCTTCCTTATCCATTCATCTGTCGATGGGCATTTAGGTTGTTTTCATGTCTTGGCTCTTGTGAATAGTGCTGCTATGAACACAGGGGTGCATGTATCTTTTTGAATTAGAGTGTTCTCTGGCTATATGCCCAGGAGTAGGATTGCTGGATCATATGGCAACTCTTAGTTTTTTGAGGACCCTCCATACTGTTTGATGGGATTTTCTTATCCCATTAGCCAGAGACATCCCCCAGTGAAGAGCCTCAAGAAATTTATGGTAGACCACAGTACACATTGTAAGAGGTTTCACAGGAGTTCATACTCCAAGTGGGTGGGGGATATGTGTGTGATAAGTGTGGGGAGAGAGAATTTTTTCATCCACTTGAGAATTTAGCAACTGGTATAGCGACTACCGTGGGCTTGTTGGCAGTTGAATGGGCAGGGAGGAATGAGCAGAATTACTTGTAGACCAAATAGTGAATTTTCTGTCAAAATTTGGAAAATAATAATGATAATGAAAATAATAGTTATTGAGTGTTTATTATGTGTTAGACATATTGTTGAGTATTAAATATGAATTCTTGCATTTATATATCACAGACAACCCAATGAGGTTGGTGGTATGATTATCACCTTCTTACCCAGGCTTAGGAAGCTTTTGTAACTTAACCAAAGGTGACACAGCTTACAACTGTTGGAGCTGAGACTCTACCCCAGATCATTAGGCTGTAATAACGATAATATACAGGGTATCTTTGCAGAAGTAGCAGCATCTGTTTTCCTTACAATAAAGCAGTTTCTCATTAATGACATTAAGAGGAGGGGACATTCTGTCACCCTTCACCACAAATGATGAATTTTTACTGGTTATCTGTGCTATGCAACCTAAGAGAGAGAGGAAACGTGGCATGGTGGAGGGTGAAACTGGAGTCTGGGCCAGGCTCTGCCAGCTGGCCGCATTTCTGGGCCTGTTTCTTCCTCTGTAGACTGCGAGGGCTGGAATCCACTGAGTTCTAAGGTTTTGTGCAGTGTTGTAGTTCTCTGTCTTGGAAATTGAGGAAAAGGAGGGGTGTGAAACGGTGATCATTCCACCCCGCGTTCACTCTGGAGAGCTGACAAACCAGTGATGAACATCTTTTCTAGAACTAAACCTGCCTCCTGAGGCTGCTGAAGTGGGCCTGGCGCTGCCTCGTTAAGTGGTGGACGAGGAGCTCAGAACAATCTCTGCAATTTCTCTGTGACTTGGCTGCTTTTCACAATACACAGTTTATTTCTTGATATGTTCTTGAAAGAACATTTTAGTATGATTTTCTTTCCAAATATAATATATGAAAAAATCATATAATAGTAAATCATATTATTGTTCGTCATGAACATTTCTTCTGCTAGAGTGTAACTACAAATGGGTCAATAGGTCCTTAAAATGTTTTGAGATCATCTTTTATTCTGATTTCTGAAATCCAGTTTTGGAACACAAAGCAGTTTGACCTTTCTGAAAAATCATAAAGATTTATGACTTTTCATGTGGAGAATGCAGTCAGTATTACTTACAGCTCTGAGCCTTGAGAAAGAAACCTGATAACAAGGATGTTAGGTGAGTTGACACGAGTGAAATATTTATAGCTAAACCAAAACAAAAGCGGTTTGAAATCATTCAGTTTATCGAGAAAGGCATGTAAAGCAGGGGTGAAGACTTTCAGCTCTTGATTCAGTTAGAATAATTCTAAATTTAGCTGTGCGACTAAATAGTCATAACCTTAATCAAGTCACCATTCTGTCAAAATGCCAGTGTCATCATCTGTATAAAACATGAATAATAATACTGGGACTTACCTCCATAGAGTTATTACATGAATGAAATGGATTATGTATGTAAAACATCTAAGACCTTGCCCTATGCATTGCACAGCCTCAGTAAGTGTTATCTGCTCCTCTTATTAGAAGGCAAGTAATTTACCATGTATAACAAGTATCCTTTTTTAAAACTCTAGATATCATAAAATTATATTTTACCATGGAGATCATTAGACAATAGATAAATGTCACCGGAGAAGTTATATGAGCATTTCACCTGGTCTATTTTAGAACCACATAAACTAAAACCCTAGGATGTGGATAGAAAGGGTAATCATTTCTTAATTTTAAAGAGATAAACTGATTCATATAATGAGTCATCTCTAATTTCCCTACAGTATTATGTGAAAATAAGTACAATTCTGCACACTGAATATTATTTGGTTCTTTGGATGTCGACTATTGATTGTTAGGAGACAAGGGGATCAATAATAATAAATGTTTGAAGTTGTCAGCTGTGGTGCTGTTGGGAGGATGGGAAGAGAGAGAGAGGGAAGGAGAGGGAGAGACAGACAGAGAGACAGACGCACGTCTTGCCTAACAGAGCACTTCGTGATCCATCTCATTACTTCCCATTCACCAGAGCTTAATGTGAAAATGCCTCAGCGAATGGAGAAGCTGTTTCAACAAGTCTTCCCCACAGTAAGTAAGGTGTCAAGGTTTCATAACCAGTGGATGCCCTGAAGTTAGACACTGCCTTGTCACATTGAAGGCAAAGCCTGGGAAGAAAACGGCATATTTCCATTGCCAGTGTCCAAACAGGCAGGGGGAATTTGGTGTGATGATACAGACAGGTTTTGTTTCAAGGCAGCCTAAGAACTTGGCTTACTCAGATCCTTGCATGTGCTCTTGCTGTGACTAGTGAAAGGCTAAAGATGACAGTGAAATTATTAGCTAGTTAGTAAACAGTACATGAGAGGGAAAGTAGCACAGCAAAATCTCCCTGCTACTTAGGAATGTAGGTTAAAAAAAAATCCCTTTGTGGAACGTGCTCAGTGGAAGAGCTGCATGCCGCACAAATGTGTAAAGTGTTCTTTTTGATGATGAGCTTGATACGTTGGCGTTGAACGCATTTGAAAGTGATGAGCTTACGTGGCCGTTTCAGAAATAATGCTAGAAACGAAGTAACAAAAGCAAAAGCAGCCTGTGAAGTACCTGCTGGAAGTAACTGGAAACGTTTTAAGTAGTTGGCTCTCTGGTATTAACAAAAGTATGACAACCAGGATGAATGTATCTCCCTTCTCTGGTTGGGAGAGAGTTTGTGATGCGTACACCTCAACTGTTTTATGAAATGATAGTATGGTAACAAGTCACCTAATGACCTTGGAAACAATAAATAATAAAGCTGGTATACAGAAGAGACCACTGGTTAATTATAATATGTGATACATGCAGCCTGGCTAACCAAGCTGGAAGAAGAGTGAACTAATGTTTGTTAAGATTCAGGCACTGCACTTGTGCTTTATATACATTATCGCATTTAAATGTCACATCAACTTTATTGATTATGGATATGGTTATGATGAGGGACCCATAATAGCTAATTTCCATACAGGAGTTAGCCTGTGTCAGATAGTGTGTTAAGCATATGACATAAATGATCCAATTTAGTTGTCACATTCCTATAAGGTATGGGAGATTAATTACAGTTAGCTCCATTTTACAGATGAATAAACTGAGGAATATTGATCAACTTCTCCCAGCCTGGATTCAAACCCAGATCTTTCTAACTTCTAGAAGCACTGTGCATGTAGTAGTAATAAAAATAAAATATAAAGAAATAATAAAGAAAAAGAAGAAATCTGTTGAGTGTTGACTGTGTACCAGGCACTGAAATATATGTTTTGCATAGACTATCTTATATAACACTCACGATCCTCCCATACCTGTTTTATTGCTGAGAAGATAGGGGCTTAAGAACTTGCCCACTTTTACACAACTAGTAAGATGTAGACAAAGACTGTGAACTCACTGCAGTGAGCCTAAATTGTTAACCAATTTGCCCATAATAAAAATAGTCATAAATTAAGAGTATTTTTTTATTTTAAAAAGAAAAGAGAGTGCTTCTCTATAATGTAAACACAGTTACATGAATAAATGGGGGCTCATGGGATAGAACCTGGATTCTTTGGATAGTTTGAGACATCCTGGATTCCTTACCCATCTGTTTGAACCTGTCACCTTTGCTTCTTTTGTATAGGTCAGTTTTATTTGCTTTGTTTTCAGAACTCTTTACATGATGTCTCTATGAAATAGGTTGCAGGTACTTAGCACACCATTCCTCAGTTTGCCCGGAATTTCCTTAAAGTATGCGAGCAGAGAGAGTTCCCATCGCTAAGCCCCAAAGTCTTAGCTGAGTCTGTACTGCTTGCCTTTAGCTGTGCTTGGCTTCATAAGAACAATGTGATTCTACTCATGTTGCAGATCAAATAAGAAGATATGCTAATCCCTTGCCCATTTTTTAATGATAATGTTTTCCATTGCGTACAGGCATTCCCATTCATATTTCTATACTTAAAAAACACAGAACTCATATTTTGTACAACTTACAAAGGTACCCCCACCAGAATAATTTAGCCATTCAGTTTTGTTATGAATCACATATTAAAAAATAGTTTCCCCCTTTATCACCTGACAGATTATTAAAAATTTTTAAAAAGTAAAAAAAGGATTGGTGTTTACAAAACTTTGGTCCCAAAGAATCATGACATGACATTAAGCATAGTAGCTGTTTCACTCTTTTTTTGCAGTGTATTTTTCTTACTCTCATTAGAATAAAGATAAACTAAGACCATAATCATGTTAAATCGCATTAAACAGGCTTATTTTCTTTTAGTCTTTTCTTTCTATAAAGAAATGTCTAATGTGTCATTCAGTCTATTTGTTGTCCCTTTTTCTCTGTGTTAGAGAAAATATTTCTGATTCAGAAGACTGTCCAGTATCAAAGTTAATTATTTTCCTTAATTAATTACCAAATTGTTTTATTCCTGATTTTCTGTATCAGTATTTCATTTTACTAAGTCAGGGTTGTTAAGTCATCTGAATGTTTTTGTCTTTGTAACCTGCATGAGGAGTTATTTGAACAATAGAAACGGTGATAAATCACATGTAATTTGAACCAGAACTGAGAATTCCAAAGGAAAAAATTTTTTTCCTCAGAGAGTTTGGCTTGCAACAAAGCAGGATTGTCATGTTTTTAGTGTTGTCTGTTTTGTGTTGGAAAAAAAATAGATCATCTTTTTGTCTATACAGTCACTCTGTGGCATTATCTCCATCTGGCTGTCTCTACAGCCCTGGGCCTCTTAGCTCTGAGTAAGTGTGTACCAGCAGCTATTAATAGCTAAATTCTACAACAGTCTGCTGTCACAGATGGAATCTGAGCTTCTGAAGACTAAGACCATAAAAACTCATTACAAAGAAAGAGGTACATTCTTTGGCACTTAATGCAATTAAGCTATAAATAAGGAGCATTTTTAAAGGAATATACCAGCCCCTGATTCTGGTTTGTGGATTTGGTCATTGATTTGGTCCTTGATACATAAGTTTTTCCTTTATGATGATGTGTGGATCTGTAGTAATAACTGAAACACTGTATGTAAAATTGCAAGAGAATATCTTGTTTTAGAAAAAAAGTAATATTTAACTTGAGGGTATAATAGAAAATTCCATCACAACAAATAAAAGGGGGAAAAAAAACCTTTGAACTAAAGAATGTATTATACATCATGGACCATAGAATCCGTGGAGGTGTGCATGTTCATGCAGGAGAGGTTGCTTCTTCACCCCCTGTGACTATTGCAGGGACCAGGACACCCACCATGAAAGAAAGCATCTTTGACTGTTTTACTCTCTCTCTCTCTCTTTCTCTCTCTCCCTCTCCCTCTCCCCAAATATATCCATGGAAACTCCCAGCTGTTTTCCCCCTAGGCAAGGCAGAGCTTGCTCCCTCTAAAGGAACTGTCTTAGTATTTCTGGTTAAGAGTATAGGAAGAAGATGGAAAAAGGAATTAAAATCTATTTCTGGACCCTCTTTCCCTGTGATCCCCTTGCTTCTCCAGTATTTACCAAGAGAATTAAAGGATTTATTAAATCAGATTAACTACAGTGTCATCTGTTCTATACACAGTAATATCGGAGATGCAGCGAGGCTAGGAAAATGAAAACCCAGTGCTGTGCCTGGAATTGATTCTTTATCAATACTTATTGTATAAATAAAGGGGAGAAATTTCCTTTATTTTCTCATTAGGTTAGAATGTGGGTTTTATGAGGGTGGGACCATATTGCTTTCATTCACTTCTCTATCTCCGGCATCTACTACAGTAAGTATTATTGAATAAATAAATGTATCAAGTCAAGGCAGCTTGTGAGCTCTTGAAAAGGGTTCATATAAATTCCTTCTCAGCTCTGTGCTGACATACAATTCCTCAATATTTTCTTGATATGAAACCTTTAGAAAACAATGTATTCTGAGTGCCCTTTTCCCTTTTATTTCCATGTAAGTTTTTATGACCCATGCTACCTGTTTTTAATACCTAAAAACAGAATTCCCAAACATGAGTCTCCTATGGTACTTTGAAAGTGATTCTCATGCCAAATAGTATAAATTCATTTAGGAACACAGTTAATCCACTTGAACCAGATTTGAAATTTTCTACCAGTAGCTGTTGGGGTAACGGTGAGGCTATGGGCATTCAGTGTAGGGTGATAATCCCTGTCAGTTCAGCTGGCTCATTTATTCATTTCTTCATTTGTTCCAACTATTACATAATCCCCTATTATGTGCTTGACACAAAGGATACAATAGTGAGTATGACAAAAAATAGCCCTCATTTCGTGGATCTAATGAGGATCCATAAGAGGATGGGGAGAAAGCAGGAATTCAACAAACAATTTCAGTGAAGTGTAGAAACTGCCAACTTGAGTTCAAATAGTTATTGAGCACCTATTATGAATCAGTCTCCAGTAATGTTAAAGAAATAAGGTATAAATGTGTTAATAATTATACCTTATTAATTAATATATGTTAAATAGCTATGAGAGAAAATGGAGATACATCCCAGGACAATAGAGGGTTTGTTGAGAAATGCATGGTATAGTTAGAGGTGATAGGAATTCAGAGAAAGATTAAATTACTAGAATTGAAGCCACCTGTGCATATTCATAGAGGAAGGAGAATATCAACTAGGTCTTTAAGAATGGAAAGGGTTTAGATGGAGATGGAATTCCGCAATAAATGCAATTTTAAAATAATGTAATTGTTAAAGTTGCTGAGTTTTGAGTTCTAATAGAAAAACAAAAACTACACCAAATACATCTTATCTGAATCCCTTTATGATGCAGGGAAATAACTTCTAAGTGAAGGTACTGAATTGGTCATTTGTAAGTCAGTGATTCCAGGAGCCTATTCTCCTGATTTGTTGCATCATGTGATCTGGGGAATTTACCTTGTGTTAGAACTCATAAGGCAAAGATTGCAGTAAAGACTTGTTTTCATTATCACCTCTAATGTGCTGGATAATGTGATCTCAAAAGTTCTCCTCCAGTGTAAGGGACCTAAGGAATTCTGGCCAGCTTCTAGGTTAACCCAAGTCCAAAGAACCCATTCAGTTATAGAGGGCTGTGGGCATGATGGTTAAGAGAATAAGCTTTGGATTCAGAATAATCTGGTTTCAAACTTTGGCTATACCACTCTTTGTTGCTTTGGGCAGGTTATTTAATCACTCCTATGTTAGTTACTTTATTTACAAAATGTGAGTGTTCAGATTAAATTAGATAATCTATGTGTACATAGCATACTGACTAGGGCATTGTTTCAGTGAATGACAAGTACTGGAAAGGTAGCGATGATAATAAGCCTGGAGATGACTGAGCATTTGGATCTTAATTTTTGAATGTTTTACTAGAGTCTGAATTTCAGTTTCCAACTTTGTCTGCCTTCTAGGTCAGTCTCTCCTTACATTTATAAACTCCTAAGATTCCTCAGGCATGAGATTTAAAAATAATTATCTTAATTATTCTGAATACCATAAGCCTGTTTGGAGTTAGAAAGACAACAAAAACTTTAACTGTGAATGCTGTGTCAAGAATATTTGCTATATGTGATACCAAGAAAACCGGCATGGTAAATGCTTACAATTTTATAGCTCATTACAGTTTTCAAAGCGCTGTAAAATGTAGCATTGTACTTGACCCTCCCAAAATGTTAGTGATTGCCCCTTTTTACACATAAGGAAGCTGAGGCACCGAGAATAACTTGACTCAATCAAGTTACCCAGGTAGTAAGTGGTGGAGCCTAAATTTGAATCCAGATATTTCAACAAGTCCATGAGTATTTCCATGACTCTTGAGCTTACAGTCCATTTGGAGATACAGAACACTTATTTAACAAAGAATAATGCCAGCAAATTCAACTTAATATATCTCATTGTGGTTAATATCTAAAGGTAGGAAGAGTAAAAATGAGAGATTTTAGTGAGATAGCATAATCAAAGCTTTCTAGGAAATCCAAGTTGTGTGTGTGTGTGTGTGTGTGTGTGTGTGTTTTCAAGTAAACGTGGAGGTGTGAGTCGCTGCACTGTGAGCTACCATGTCATTTCTGAATGTGTCTCCTGCTGAACCAAAGGGGAAAGAGCTGCTTTTCAGCACCACGGACAGCTCAGCAACTCTCTGAAGGGTTGTTCCATATACAGCACGAACAAAGTCCTGTCTATTTGATAGCATCAGCTCTGTGAAGCCCAGGGGAGCTGCCCTGACCTTGTAATGTTCACTCAGTGAGTAATGTAAATTTAAAGTAGCAGTGGAGTTGCATTAAATGCTTATTCAGGAGGTTTCATTAGTGTCAATAAGTATGACACATTTGAAATTATTGATTTTTGTATTTTTCTCAATTTAGAACTAGGAGAGGCTCAATTAATTACTGTGAAGTGCCTTTATACAGCTTTCTTTCTATGTCTGTTAAAGCCCATTTCAATAATTACCAGTCTATCACAGTTGAGTTTCATAAATCTACTTTTTTAGTGTATACCCTTCCTCCCCCTCTTACCCAATGCTTTCTCCCAAACGCAACTATTCAGTGTATGGCTAACCCTCCTCTGTGATGATAAAGACCAAATGGAAATCTATAGATGCTAATCCTGTAGCTATTGAAGAATGGACCCTGGGGAGTCGAAGAGCTGACTCATAAATTAGGAAGAGTAGAACAGGGCTGCTATGTAAGCACTATCTGCCCTCACTGGCCATAAAACCGAAGAGGTAGTTGCGAGGAATGTAAACTGAGGCAATTTGAGTTTGGGGCACCAATTTGGATACCTTCCCTATAAGTTTTCCATGTGATGAATCTCTATCTGATTTTTAAGGCAGGGGGTCGGGGGAGGATGGGACTGACCTCTATGTTCTAAGCTTTTGTGCTAGAAATAACCTCACATTCAGTAAGCTTTTTGATCTTCAGTAAATTATGCTGTTATCAGATTTGACATAATTACATACATTCAATTAAAATCCTGCTTTCTGTAACTTCCTGTGGCATCTGATAAAGAAGAATTTGTGGCTCAGCTGTTTAAAAATGAGGAAGAGGAAAATCAAATTCATTGGGAGAGAGCTTGGAGTTTGTGCCTGGATTCACTACATATGTACATCAATCACTGAAGACCTAGGAAAGAAATGGATTCCCAGCCCTAACCTTTCAGATGGTACTTGCTTACTTGTTAGCAAGGACCATTACAGCATAAGTGTGATTTGAGTCTTTTCCAACTTTGCTTTCTAAAATTAACCTGAAACGAAACAATAGGGACTTCTGTTTTGTTGGGTTTTACAGAGTCACTCTGCTAGATTACAGGTCCTGTTACTGTTTCATGTTATTGGGAGAAAAATTCAGGAGGATAGGGAGAAAGAAGCATCTCATCCTTCTGCTTGAGAAGAGTGTGTATTTGTCATGGCTAATTGAATCAGTTTCCAGGATTTTTACCTTAAAAGTAGATTGGGCATTATGACATTGCAAATGAAATTACCAAATCATTTAAAAGTTAATCCTGGAAATTAAACTACTTTAGAGATCCCTTCTTCCCCTCTTGATGCACATTTTGCTCTTTATGCGGTATTCCCTCTAAGTTAACCCTCTGGCAACAGAGCAAGTTCACCAAAAGCAGTGACATGCAGGCTGTCAGATAAAATCTCCAGATTGAAACCAGAGCTCCAGGGGGCTGAGCTCCAAGCCCGAGAAGAAACATGTGTGACCTTTTGGTTCAAATGGAGGGAGTGTCTCTAAACAGTCCTCTATGCCAAAAAAACTCAGCTTTCCTTGGATATAAATAAAAACAAGAGTCCTTTGTTTTCAAAGTCGTAAGAATGATGTTTTGTGTTAGCTCACTTCTTCCCACGAGTTCTAATTTTGGGGACTGTATTGCTTTTAGGTTCAAGGATGTTCTATCAGTCTAGATTGCTAATGCATAGAAGGATTTATTTTGGTGTTTTATTGGTGATAAAAGAAGCTTATTCATTCATCCACTTAGCAAATGTTTACTGAATACCTACTATATACCAGGCACTGTTCTAGGTGCTAGAGGTAGAGTACTTAGCAAGATCAACAAGGTCTTTCTCTGTTCTCGTGGACATTATATTCTCATGGGAGAAAAGATCCAAAAAGCAAATAAGAATGTATAGGATGATAAATAATATGAAGAAATTAGAGCAAGTTAATGATATAATAGAGAGTATGGGCAGTAGGGAGCCACTATTAAACAGAATAGAGAGGGAAGTTCTTGACACTAAGACCTAAATAACAAAAAGGTGCCAAGATGGGGAAAATCTAGGGAATGAGGACTCTCAGAGAGAAAACAGCAAGTGCAAAAGCCCTGAGGCAGTAATGGGGTTGGAGAGTATGAGGAACAGAGACCAATGGGACTTGAACATAATGAATAAAGGAAAGAGAGTGACAGGAGTGGTAGGCAGATCCAGACCATGTAGAAGATTAGAGGCCGTGACACGGAGGGTGATTTTTATTCTGAGGGCAGTGTGAAGTTAGTGGAGGGTTTAAAAGCAAGGCAATGATGTAATTGGATTTAGCTTTCCAGAAGAGCTCTTTCAAATCTGCATTCTCATTTGCAAGGCTCTGCTCTAAATTGGAAAGCCAGTCCTTTTTCTGGCATCTTACTGATTTGTTATTTTACAAATTTCTTTTCTTGTAAAATAAGCATATTTTAAAAAGTACCCAGCATAGTGCAAATGATTGGACAGCCATGCTATTTTTATATGGATTCATTTTCTAAAATGTGAGTCAATGTTTTACATGTAATATAACATTTGAAGGCTGAGTTCTAGTCTCACCTGGGCCACTAATTTACTGAGCCGAGTTACTTATGTTCTCAGTCTGCATTTCCCCATTCGTAAAATGGGAAGATTAATACCTCACTTGCTTACCTTGAATAACTCTTGGGGAGCTCTGGTGTGAAAGTATGCTTGAATATGCTTATTATAAAATTGAAGGAGCTGAAAGTTAAATCTATTCATGCAATTAAACGTTTGTTGAACACAGGGTACAGGGAGTCTAAATAGTTTTAATAATAATGGTTGTCATTTCATTGTCTTACCTAGGTGCTAGGTAATAAGCACTTTTTCATTTACTTCTGATTCCAACCCTATATTAAGTGATAGGAACATCTCTATTTTTGGAGTGAGAAAACTGGGGTTCAGAGAACTTACTTTCCTAACCTAACCTAACAAGAGATGGCTGGGATTTTACCCCAGGTCTGCTTTATCTCATGCTGCGCTGTTAAATTCTGCTACATTTTAAAGGACTCCAATGCCTGGTAGGGAGACAAGGCTAAGAAAACTTGTTGGTATATTGGGATCTGACAGCCTAGAAGGGGGAGGGAACAAGTTCAGCTGATTTCCTAAAGGAGGGTTGCTCTGAACTTGATCTGGAAGGATAAGTAAGAACTTCAAGGGACATTAAGGAGTGGTATGATGGTGAAGGAAGGACATCTTAGGAGGAAAGATAGCCCAGACAGAGATCTGGAAATGAGAGAGAGGGGTATGGAATGGGGAATGGCAGGCAGGTTGGTGTGACTTGATGATGTGTTCTATTGGATCTGTGCATAGATGTGTGTATGTGTTGTCTGTGGATTTTTTTTTTTTTTTTTTTTTTGGTGTTTCAGAGTCAGGGTGTGTGCGTTTTTGTCTGTGGATTTTTTTGGTTTTTTTTTTTTTTTCTTTTTGGTGTGTGGAGAGATGGTGTGGTGTGTGACATGGTGGGCGGGCAGGATGTGACTAGAATATGCCACTGTCGAGGCAGTAGAATGACAGAAATAAGGAGGCCTATTAGGAGGCTAGTGTACAAATCCAGGTGAGAGATGGTGTGGGCCAGAATTAAGACAGTATAGAGGAATAGACTTATTAGGGCAGTATTTTAGAGATAGAATCGGTAGGGCTTCTATTTATGTCAGGCTGTTGCTGAGAAAGGGATCCAGGTCTAGGGTGGCAGTGGTGTAGATGGAACCCTAGGAAATTAAATGAGGGAAGAGGGGGCAGAAGCAGATTTGGAGAGAAGATGAGGTGGGAGAAAATTTGGGACTCCATGATTTTGAGCAGCCTGACATCCACACGGTGACACCAGTGTAGGGGCAGGTTTAGGAATATGGCCCGGAGCTCAGAAGAGGTATAGCCTAGAGGAAGAGTGATGGGGAGGAAAGGTCCCCACATGGCATGGCCTTTCTCATCTAATATTGCAGTGCTATACTTTTGTGACTACATCACTTTCTTGTAGAGCATTAAAAACTCCTACTGAACATCAGAGGTTCTCTGAAGGAGTTTTTGTGCCCCTCAGAAAACATTCAGGCCTCAGTCATCCACAAATGAGCATTCATGGCAGTTTTTTTTTATTCTTAGACTGGCTGTTCCATTCTGCCTAGCATGTTTTAAGGATATGTCCCTTATTTCCTCAAAATAAACTTACTTTAATATAATTTATCCGAGAAAAACATGGAAAGGTAAATCTTATGGGAGAGAGTTACAAGCATTCCAAAGTTAACTAGAGCTGGTATTTAACTAGTATATTTTCTGGAATTATCTTTTTTTGTCTTCCTATTCTATGAGTTGAGACAGTTTCCCCTTGACACTTTTGGAATCTCCACGTTCAAAGTTAGGTACCATGTTGCAATCCATTTTGTTTCTGCGATTGTGTCTCTATCTGCATACATCCATCCCACCCCCAGTGTTTTATTTACTTTAGATTTATTTCTTGATACTCTGCCCATCCTTAAGTTTTTAATCTTTTGCAAAGAATTTTATTGTGACAAAAGGAGAACTCTCCACATAGCCCACTGAGAAATTGTTGGTAGAAATAAAATGTCTTTATCTGACAAAGCAGAAGAAGCAGAAGAGTAAGAGCCTGATGGTGAAAGTGATGAATCAGCTCAGATTTACAGATTTCTTGGCCCCAAAATAGTTCATTTTTAAAATATATTATTCAGAGCAAGGCCTGAGCAAGTGAAAGAATTAGAGCTGATTTCCAGCTGGAGATTTTGTGCAGGAGAAGAAAGCCTACATTGATTTGTAGGCATAACTGACCTCGGTAGGAGTGTTTGATTTTCAAATGAAGAGAAGGCCATCTGTTGGTTCTTGAGGGTAGGGGGAATGAGGCGGGATAATCACTCTTTGCAGCATGCTGTGCTTTATTCCTGTTCAGAAACGTGTGAAAGCCTGGTCTCAATTCATCTTCAGATATTATCCCCTATTTACAAGGAAGTCAGAACTCAGAGATTACATGTTAGCTCAAGGTCACCCAAGGAATTCGTGATATGAAATGGACTAAAACTCCTATCTCCTGATTTCCAGGCCAGCATCCTTTCCATTGACTACCTATTAAACAATATAAAACTCCTGCCATTGCTTATTCTGTGATCTTGGCCAAGTCGATTAGTCTCTCTGAGTCTCAGATTTCTCTCATTTGCGAAGTAGAAATAATGAAACAACTTCATTCGGTCATTGAGAAAATTAAATAACCTAAGAGGCATGAGGATCATATCCGTACATAGTAGGTGCTCAAAATATGTGAGTTCCCTTGAAACAATGGGGCTGATTCTGGTGATGCTTCTCTAAGATATTGTCAGTAAAAACTTAATGGTTTATAAATCGCAGGTGTCTCTCTTTGTGGAATGAAGGTGAGGAGAAAATAATCCATCAACCAAGTGGAGGGAGCAGAGACTGAATTAGAGGTGGTGCAAGTATCTCCATGATTTTTCTGCACCTAATTTTTTTTTTTTTTAGCAGAGATCGATGTCCTTGGAATTCAATTCATTCATTCATTCAGAAAATTTATTGGACATCATATTACCAGATATGGTCCTGGGTGCTAGGATAGAGCAGCTAACAAGACAGCTTTATTCCCTGCCCTTGTGGAGTTTAAAATCTAGTGGGGAAGGAAAACCTTGATCAAATAATCACAGAAGGAATATCTAAGCTCCAAGTCTGAAGGCTTCTTTCTAACGACATCATCATAAACTATGCTGGAATAACCTAACCTAGTCTTAGGGGATCGGGGCAGGCCTCCCCCACGAAAGTGACCTTTATGCTAAGGCTCGGGGCGTGGGGCAGCCATGCCAGGTAGAGGGAACAGCATAAAGCAAGGCTATGAGGTGGAAAGGTACACATCATTTTGGAGAAAGGGAGTGGAACTGAGAAGCATGAACAAGTGCAAAGATGGCATCAGATGGGACCAGGAAAGACGTGGGGGCCAAACCAGGCAGGACCAACCGAAGATCAAGGAGAAGTTTTGTGGAGGTATAAGCAATATGTACACTGGTCAGATGTGATGATGTCAGAGCCACCCAAAGGGGCATATATACAGTGCCTGTCGCTCAGTCTGGGGGCCCCCGCATGTTCTAGTATCTCACCTGTCCTTCAGGTAATTGGCTTCTAACTCCAGAGTTATGGGGAAAGACTTAAGTAATAATAAATCTGAGTTACTAGCAAAGGAAATGACCCAAGTCCTTCAAATATGCTTGTAGGAATCTACCAAACCAAGCTATGCCTGTGCATGTGATATGCTGGTTGCTGGTGGATTTATCTGTTTTTAATATTTTCTTGGAGGCAATGGGGTACAGGTGGGATCCTACTGATTCTTCTTCTTCCACACTGTTTCCCCCTTTTGTCTTCTGTACGCTTATTTGTGGATTCACTTATTCATTCACTCAACATACATTCATAAATTGACTTATAATCTAGTTGGAGATATAAGATATATTCAACAAATTACAGTACAAGATTGAAAGAGGCAAGTACCATAAAGTATTTTAAAAATGGAGTAGAGGTTTCAGAGGAAGAGAGGACCACTTCTAGTTTGTTAGGAGGAGGCAGGAGGTAGGCAGGGATCAGGAGAGGTTTATAGATGAGGCAGCGTTCGACGTGAACCTTGAAGGATGCAGGAATAAATAGGCAGATATAGGGAGTGCAAGGAAGAAAGAGGCAGCCTTTACAGAGAAAGAGAACAGTGAGTGAAGACCCAGAGGGAGCAGACAATGAATGGAATAAAAAGTCTGGTTGAGTTTTAACCTATGTGAAGGAAAGTTCTTGGAAGTTAGGTGAGGGTCAGGTAAGAGGAGCTGCAAGGCTCTCTTTAGAAAGAGAGCTACTGGATTTCAACAGTGGGAAGCTATGGACATTTTTCACCTGGGAGGTGGTGTGACTGAAAGGTGAGGAATCAGCTGGCGGGGCATCGGGGGAGGACAGATGGCACCAGAGCACCAAGCCCATGGCATCAGGCATGTTGGCCTAATGTCTGAATACCCTGGGCCCAGACCCTGGTGGGCATTAGTACAGCCTAGAGAATTTGTCCTGACTTCCACCCCAACCCTGCTGTGTGATCACTGGGGAGTGTATCTGAAACAGCTCTCTAGATGATCCTAATGAAGCCCAGCGTTTGGGAACTACTCTCTTCTACTCCACGTGCAGGCCTCCCAGAAACCAACCAGTCCGGTCCAGTTGCAGAAGGACCAGCAAAGACATAGCTGGCTCTGCCTCTCATGTTTATGAATGGGGCTGCTTTAGATGGTGCTTTTGGAAGCAGAAACCATGAACTGAATTAATCCTTTGAAACTGATACCAAAATAAGTTATTATCAGCAAATTGTTGGCAGAAACATTCGAATCTTGGTCAAAGAGATAAAACCAAACCTCGTAGAGAGGTGCACGCAGAGCCTTCTGTATACACCAGGTTGTTAATAATGATCGCCTCATAGAAGTGAGCTTGGGGATGGAGGGAGATTTTTATTTACATGTTTCCAGATAGTATTTAAAACACACTTTACAACAAGCAAAAATTACTTGAGGAATTAGAAACCCTAGTTAGAGACTTTCAAGCAACAAAAAAGGACCTCTTCAAATCATATTTCACTGTCCAGATAAAAGGGGAACAAGAGCCTCTGTCTTCAGTGGTGACCAGGCTACATCATGGGCACTTGTGTCAGAGGATGTCCAGGTCAGATGGTGAAGAAAGAAGATGTCTTAGGCTTCCGGGTCAATGACACTGGGAACGTTTACCTTGGAAAAGAAGACTTTCGCAGGATAAATACCTTAAATGTCATTCTGATTGAGGTTTTAGGATGACTCACAGCTGGCAGGAGGAGCCAGAACAGCAAGATCTTGACAGTCTAGATGGATGGGCCAAATCTAATAATAAAGTGAATTGTATGGGGATCAATGCCAATACCTTCCCTGAAATCTTGCAAAGCCACCTGCATGCAGGGAGGGGAGTAGCCTTTAAGAGAAGCTCATCAGAACAAGCCTCCAGGGTCTTAGTTAACTCTGAGAGTGAGTCAAAAGAATGCTGTGGCTGCCAAGCAAAGGGATGTGCTCTTTGGCAGCATTAACAGAAATCTAGCGTCTCGTTTAATTCTTAACCAGTGGTATGCATCAAAATCACCTGAGAGTCTTTTTCCAAGTCTTTTTCCAAATCTGCTTTTTCCAAGTCCCCACCCTTCAATCTGACTGTATTCCAGTCTGAGGGGAGGAGAGGGAGGGACTAAGCATATATAAATGTCAGAAACGCTGCCGCCATATAGGCCTCTGACTTTTAAACATTGACCTGGATCAAGGCAGGGGACCCCCTTGGACTCTCCAATCTGAAATCTTTAATTAATTTCTGAAAAACACATTTAAAAAAGAAGTAACCTGGGTTTTTATTGCTGATTATGAAAGTAATTTCTGGACAAGAGTCATTTTTATTCCAACTTACAATCTTATTCAAATCGGTTTTAAATAAAATAGTTGAAATAAAATTAGGATCAATATGGTAAGCAGTGTTTTGTCATGTGACTTTTTCACTTATAGTCTAATATGAACATTTTCCCAGGTTCTTTAGAATGATTTTTAATAGGTACATAAACTGTCCATTATAGGAGGTGAACCAAATTTTACCCATTTCCTTTTGTTGTAATTTGGATCTTTTCCAAACTTTTTCACTATTATTAATAACACTGTACATGCATGTGTGATACCACACTTTGGAGAGGAATGTTGACACAGGGCAGTGAACAGGATGGTGGGAGTTTCATAATCTTGACATAGGAACAGCTGAAAGAACTTTAATCTGGAGAAGATTTAGTGGGCTTGGAGGGGGGTGGTAAATATCTTCAAATATTTGCAGGGAAATCAAACAGAAAAAGAATTCAATTTGTTTCACCAGCCTCAAAGGGGCAATTGGGTAGAAATTGCAAGGAAACAGCTTTCAGGGGAAGGTAATGAATTTTCAAATAATTAAGTTTTGAAGGTCTCGCCTGCCCCATCCTTGGGGATGCTGGAGGATGAGTTAGCATTTATAAAGGAAGTAATTGAGGAGCCTCAAATTTCTAATTGGGGGAGGGGGGTATGTAAAATGGAATCACGAACTCCACCACAAATGGTGGTACAAGCTACAACCCAGCAGTAAATGGGTTTGAGCTAACGGACTCTTCTAAAACAATTTGAATTCAGTTGCCTTTGGTCAGAACATTCTCTCCTCAATTAGCCACAAGCCAGTCCCTCCTCATTTATTTTAGCTGCCTGGGCTCCCGAAGACATTTAAATTTACTACCCCTAGTAGATGCTCTTTAAATCCTTTGATGCTGTGAATATTATTCATTCGTTCATTCATTCAGATGCTTATTGAGCACCTACTGTGTGCTGATTAGTGTGTGAGATGCTAGACATAACAATGAACTTGACAGCTTCTGTGCCCTCAAGAACCCTGCAGTGACATCGTGCAGTGGAGGGGTGGTGTCAAATGAATGTGGATTGGAAAAAGAATTTGGGAACTCAGCTCCAGGAGGCCTAATCAGGATCAGTGGTTGCTACTAACAGTGAGGTGTGTTTTGACTTGCCAAAAAGAGGAGCTTTTATAACCGAGTTCTCAAGGGAGGAAAGGCACCTTCTTGGAGGCACCGCCCATCCCCTGCTCCCCAGAAGACTGGTGCAGGCAGAGGCAGCTGGCACATCGGTTGGGACTGCTGTGGAGAAGATTCTGGTCCTGGGGGAGAAGTAGTACAATTGGCTTCCGTATCCCCTTTGTACCTTAAGGATGAATCATCCTTGGATTCCATGTAGAGGAGCTACAAAGGAAGCAAGCAGGATTTTAAAAAATTGGTAAATCAGAAAACTAACATTGTTAAAAAATGTTCCATGTTCAATGTTTTTAAAATGTTAAAAAATGGAAAAAGGGACTGAGGAATGTGGAGTTCTTTTTAGCTCTCTCCCTTTCCTTCGGTATTTATTTCACAAGGGGGTTGTTTTACCCCCATTCTGTTGCCTATACTCTATTTGAAAGCATCTATTGAGTCTGTACTTAGTACTAGACTCTGTGGTAAGTGCTCTGTGTACAATAGTCCGTTCATCCTCGTGATAATGGGCGGTCCGTTTTGTAGAGGAAGAGACTGAGGTTCAGGGAGTCCACACTTAGCAAGTTCTGGAGCCCTGCTTCTTTCACTGCTTCATGAGCCCTGACAGGGCTTTCACCGGCACCAACTGCTGCCTTCTCCTGATCCTGATGGCTTCCCTCCCTACCCTTTCCACTCCTGTTCCATCTAAATTCTTGCCATCTTGCCCGGACTCTTCCCTCTCACTCTCTCCATTCTGTCCCCGCTTACTCCTAGATTCTGCTCTTCTTGCCCTCTGTCAAGGCGCCCTTTGTCCCACCATTTCTCCTTCTCGCTGCTTAAACAAGTCCCCTTATCTTTTGATTAGTCCACTATTGGGAGCCAAACACATTCAGGCAGCAGATTTTCTAATAACCGGAGTAGCAGCAGAGCAAAGCAGTGGAAAATGGCAGGTTTTGATTTTGTATTAGGAGGAGGGGCTTTAAGAAGGCACTGCTTTACTGATGCTGAGAAGTTGAAAAAAATTATCTTCCCCTCTGACTCATTTCAGCTCACTGAGGACCCAAGCAGCTGCTAGTGTTCGGCTGGATTTGTCTCTGCTGAACAGAGCTACACGTGTATTCTTGCCTCTAAGTGTGACTGCCGCTTGACTTCTACAAAGAATGAATCTTGTTCTTGGAGTGACAGGCTACTTTGTGCAAAGTTATAGGAAACTGTGCTTAACGAAGCTGCTTCTGAGATTGGGAGTGACATATGATTCACCCTTAGTGATATTTTCAAAAATATTTGTGAATAATATAACCCCCAGTTCTTGGTGTGGAATATGAATTGGTATATGGGTTCTGTGTATGTGTGTGATACTATATACTATACCTACATACACACGTGTGTGCAATCCTGCAATATGCTAGAGTTTATTTAACCCTCAGAAGGGCCCTGTGAAATTAATGCTGTTCTCATTAGTTCAGAGAAGATGACTTACCCAACCATAAACAGCTAAGTATTAGAACCAAGGCTCCTCAGGTCTGCTGGACTCCAGAATCTTAACCTCTGGGCCACCCCAAAGGGGAATTATGTTATTGGGTTGGCCCAAAAGGTCATTCGGGGTTTTCCATAAGATTGTACGGGAAAACAACGAACGAACTTTTTGGCCAACCCAATATTTTGATGCTGTAACAAATGGGACACCATCCACGTGTATAGTTTTATGCCTTTTCAAGCCCTTTCACATCTATTTGGATTTTGTGCTCACCCCTTGAGGTCAGAGAGCCAGGTTTTAATTTCCTTTTCTTTTGAGCTAAAAGGAGAAAACCTTTTGCAAAGTTAATCATCAGTTTTGTAAATAATGAATGCTGAAAGAGAGGTAATGAGACCTGGCATACATCACAGAACTAACTAGTAATTAGTAATAAAAACCTCAAGTTAACCCAGATCTCCTAACTCCCAGCTTCTTGCAGCATGCTGAAGAGAACACTAATCTGGGCTCCTGATCCCTTGGGTTAAAATGGACAAGCCGTCTCTCAACTTCACCAGTGCCTAGGAATTCATTTAGCAAGTATTCACTGAATTATTCCTGTGTAGTTTCAGGAATTGTGCCAGGCCTTAGCAAGGCAATGATGGACATTGCAGGTATGCCCTGTATTCATAGAGCTTAAAGCCTAGCAGGGAAATCAAATGATTAGACAAGTCATTTTTATAAAGTTTGATGTACATTAAGGGAGCAAGTGGCAGGAGAATGAAAACCAC
The DNA here is from genome assembly GCF_965194805.1 of Balaenoptera borealis. Lineage (NCBI taxonomy): Eukaryota > Metazoa > Chordata > Mammalia > Artiodactyla > Balaenopteridae > Balaenoptera > Balaenoptera borealis. The sequence goes on along the minus strand of NC_138867.1, from coordinate 125,039,291 downwards.
GTCTACGATTTGAGAGAATGAGAAGGGGGAGCCACATGGAGGTGGAGGTAGGGGACAAGGTTTTCGAGGCACGGAATGTTTAGAGCAGAGAGATGAGCCCAGGAAAACACTTAATATGGACCAATACAGAGAGAGAAGCCATAGAGATTTGAAGCCAGCAACTGAGAAATTGGGGTGGTGTGACAGTCAAGTCCAAGCAAAGAGCACCCAGGAACTTTGCCGAAGGTGCACATACTGGCTTCAACATTCACAAGCTGTGTGACTTTGGACGAGTTTCTCAATCTCTCTGAGTTTCCCCATTTGTAAAGGGAGACGCTAATACAAACTTTTGCAAGGTGAATCATCAGGCTTGCAAATAATGAATGCAAAGCACCCCACCCTAGTCCTGGCAAAAGGCACCACTACTCACCAGCTGCCCAAGCCTGCAACTTTGGAGTCATCACTGATTCCTGACTTGTTTTCCTCACCCCACCCCCATACAGCAGGTTACCTGGCAAGTCCTTTCTGTACACCCGCCCCCCCCCCCCCAATATCTTGCCAGTTCCTCCCTTTATCCCCACGCTGCAGTGGGAGTCCAAGCTGCCTTCATCTCCCACCTGGACTAAGAACACAGCCCCACCCAGCCTCCCTGCCTCCACTCTCTGCCCCACCCTTGACCTCCATGCATTCTTCCCCCTCAACTAGAAAGATGGGTTAAAAACATGAAGCATGTGTCATCGGGCTGCTTCAGACCCTCCAGTCACTTCCCCTTGCTCTTAGTGGAAAACCTAAACTCCTTATGAAGGCGGGCCCTGCAGTACGGCCGCCTCCTGCAATATGGCCTCATCTCTCATCCTCATACACTGAGCTCAGCCCACACTGGCTAGCTGCCTCATCCTTCAGGTTGTAGCCACTAGGGATAGGCCACCTCCCCAGAGAGGGTCTTCTCTGACCACTGTGTCTAAACAAAGCCTTCCGTGTTAATTTCTACCAGACTACCTTATATCTTTCCTTTTCAGCCGTTATTAAAATTCATCATTAGTCGTTTATTTAGGTACTTACTAGGGTAATTGTCCAGTTCCCTTGCGAGGTTGAGAGCTCTGTGAGACCGAATTATTCTGTTAGGGACCCAGCAAATTATAGCACGTCTGGCACGAGATAGGTACTTGGTCAACATTTGCTAAATTAGGGAAATGAAAGTGGAACTCTCAATAAATAATAGCTATTAGCGTTCATGAATACCTTTCAGGGAGACTGTTATGCTGTGTCTGGTTATGAGCATTTGGTAAGGATTTCCTTCTGTCCCCATTGTTTGCCTCAATTTCCAAAGTAGAAAGGCTGGCAGCCCAGCGGAAGGCTTTACACCTGACAGAGAAGGGGAAGGTCATTGTCAGTGGGATCACTGGGAAGAACTGTCCCCAAAGCCCCTTGCCATTGGATCCATATACAAATTCCAGGCAAATTTTTGATATACTTTTTGCTGCAACTCAGGGACCCAGGGACATTCATCATTGGAAAAGTGGGTGCTCATACACGCTCCTGTGTTAGCAGCTGGCGTTTCTGCCTCAAGGATTTTACATTTACAAGGTAATAATAAAAGTGGTATTAGCACCTACAGATGGTCTGTCCGATAGAGATAAATGTTGATTGCAAACTCCAACATGGAAGTGGGATTGACTAGAAGTGTTATGGGGTAATTTAAAGCCCCATAGCAGATATCCCTGGAGATACCTTGGCCAGTCAGTTCTATTTTATTTTAGGGAGGAAATAAAACTCTGCCTGATTGGACTTTTTTTTCCCCTGACAGAAATGAGTAGTTGTCACAATGAATCATAATGGCCAAGGCTGCAAGGCTGGCAGTGCACACCGAAGCCTGACTCTCCGTCAGTGGATGTGGTCTTTGAACTTGAAATCAGGGTCAAGTCTTAGGGCTCGCATCTTGTTGGATAGACAGGATCTCTCAGTTCTTCCCCAGGCAGCCTCTTACCGTGTAGTGGAGGGGTGTGGAGATGACTTTTCTAAGAGTGTGCATTTAAGAGTAGAGCTTTCAGGACTCGGAAGTAGTGAATAAGGGGCAAGGCCAATGATGGAGTAATAACGATGAGCAACTTGATTCTCTAAGACAGCACTATCCAATAAGACTTGCTCTGATGATGGAAATACTCTAATTCTGTGCTGTCCAATATGGCAGCCACTAGGCACGATTGACTATTGCTTGCCTGAAATGTTGCTAGTGCAGTGAGGAGCTGAATTTTAATTTAATTTAAACTTGAATAGCTTCACGTGGCTACTGATTACCATATCGGACAACAGAGCTCTAAAATACTGTATGACTGAAAGAAGAGTAACAAGAATGATGTGTAGGACACAAAGGTTGAATGGGGATACCTAGGGAAAGGTGCTGCAGAAGTTGTGACCAAGTGGCTGGGGAGGGCAGGTCCCATGGTGATTAAACACATGCACTCTGGTGTGAGACAGATCTGGGTTCAAATTCCAGTTTCACCAAGTTCCAGCTGTGTGATCTTTTGCAAGTCAACGTCTCCAAGATTGACATTTCTCATCTGTAAAATGAGAATAAAAATAGAACCTACTGCCCAGAGCTACTTTACGTCTTCAATGAGATACTATATGAAAGCACTTAATGCTGTGCCTGGTACAATATGTGTCTTAGCAAATTTGGTATAGTATCTTTTCACATGAAATATGATCTTCTTAAATGTTGGTGAGAATTGTGATCAGAGAGATAGAGGAGGAACCGAGGGAATTGACTGGATTCATTTGACTCTGCAAAAGTGTACTTAGAAACAACAAAATACTGCCGTGCCTGCCTCCTTGGCCATGGATAGCAAGTTCTGCAGTGTCTCATGAAATGGGTGTGCTATGAAAGGTCAAGGCACTGGACCATTTGGAGTAGAAGTGTGGAATGATCAAGCTTGAAGGGATCTCAAGGACCAGTAATTTTCAAGCTTTAATACAAACAGATCACGTGGGGGTCATGTTAGATGCAAGTCTGACTCAGTGGATCTGGGTGGGGACAGAGGTTCTGTATTTCTCCCGGACCCCAAGGTGTTGCAGAGGCTACTGGCCCAGGGTCCAGACATAGAGTATCAAGATTATTGAGCACCTAGAGTCTAGGACATAAGACCAATACCCTATATTCCTGATGAGGAAATGGAGACCCAGAAGGGAAGGCTTTAAGGTCGTGGGACAATGAGAAGTAGAGCCAAGGCTAAAACTCACCTCCTGTGTGGCCCACTCCCATGTCAAGTGCACTTTTGCCCTTCCCCAGGCGGCTGCAATCTCTTGCATTACATGACACTCAGCAGTTTGCAAACGTCCTTCTGTCTTACACTTCTTTTTCCATTTGTCAGCCAAGGATAACGAAGGGTGAAGATTACTCCCTCTCCCTTACCCCCACTCTTCCAGTCAGTGACTACTAATTAAGCTGGAGCTAACATTCAGATGTGCCAGCTCTTACCCCAGGGCTCCTCTTCCATTATACCGGTGCCCCTCTGTCGCTGCACTCTCCATCGTGAGGAAGCTCCTGGCTGAATGTGACGATGGCTGACATCTAAGTCTTTGCAGGGACTCAGCGTTTCATCTGCATTTAGGATAGCACACGGCAAAAAATGGAGTGGAAAGAGTCAAGTATCTCTTCTTTCTCTTTTCTACGTTGCAAACGTAGGATTTTAGAGCAGTTATCACCTGGAGAGCAGGAGTGGTGTGCTTAAAGCTTGTGCGCATTTCCTGGAGGCATAAGTTTTATTCCAAGGGAGCCTAAAATGAATGGCAGCTCCAAGTGGGCAAGGTGGAAACGAAGCACCAAAATGTCAGGGAAGAGAAAATGTTTCCTTCGTAGGCAGGAACTGCACAGTTTCTTAAAACAACTGGGTGAGAGAAATTGGGACTTGGAACAATTATGATCCTTGTTCCTGACTCTAAGTGACCTTGGATAAAGGTGTGTATGGGTGTAGGTGTGAGTGTGTGTGCGCGTGCAGCCCAGGCATACACACACACACTTACCTCCCTGCTTTCGCATATGTTCGATGGCACACTCAGTTCATATTATCATCCACCTCATTTCACACATCTGTTGTTAAGATGAGTGAAATGGTACCTGCAGTTCTCCCAGAGAATTCGGAAAGATTTGGCCTTTATCTCGATGTTATCTCTTTATCTGCTTCAGTGCCCATGTTAGGGTCAGACAGTTTCCTAGGTCTTTGCCACCATGTGATTTGGATTCTAAGAGATAAATGTCAAGAACTAGGAATTCAGACATGTTGAGCTGCTGATAATTAAATGGATTTGTGGCCTCTGCCTATCAGGTCTAAGTCTCAGATGGAGCCACATATTTTGGGGTCCCAGCTTGGGTGAGCTGGTAAATACAGTTTTTGCCTGAGACATGCTCCATTATACATAATCTCAATTTGTTGGGATGCTTTGTGAGACAGTAAGGTATCCTGTAAATAAAATACCACATTCAAACCAATCCATTTTTCTCCTGAGGCATAGTTTGTACTGAAGGCATATGTGACTTACCATGTTACATTGCTGTCCATGAATTCCTTCTAAAGGTTAATACTGAGACAGACCAGATTGAATAGGAGGGCTTTGGCTAATGCAAAAACTGAAGGGTATTAGATGATGTCACCTCTCTATCTTCTGCCCAAGTGTCTTTGTAGATAAATGGGAAAGATCTATCTGCTTTCCATTTTCAAAACCACTGATTTTTGCTACAATTAGAGAATGAAGAGCTGGACGAGGCAAGATTCTTTTCCCTCTTTAAAAAACAGCATTCAAGGATCCTAGCTATTCTACTGGCTTTCTCCTGTTCCAAGGGTGCGGGGCAAATGTTCCTTGAGTCAGCATGCCATCTTTGCTGGGTAAAGAAAAGAGTACATCTACAGTCTGTAGGAAGGTCTGCAGGTGACTTCGTGCTCAAATAACTCAGGATCCCCAGATGGTTTCCCAGTCTTTAACCTTCCATGTAATAAGAGCCATGGATCTTTCTGAGCACAGTTTGACCTGCATACTATTGATCTAATCATTTGGCTAATCACTCTCTGCAATTAAATCCTTCTCCTTGCAGTAAAGTTAATCTCTTCCCAGTGCATAAAAATCTGATCCCCACAGCTTAAGGGAAGAGAATTGCTGTTGTTTATGTTACCATCTTGGGACCGCAATAGCTTTATTCTGAAGGCCAAAGCAACTCCTCAAGCTACAGCTTGAGAAGTTGCACCCTCTTCGAATTAAAGTTAGAACACTTTTCACTTTTCAGCAAAGCCCCCACTAGGCTGCCTCCTTCCTCCTCAGCCTCATTTCTTCTCTAGAGCCCAGCCTGGAGCATGCACCACTGAACATTATGCTTTTCCTTAAGCGAGCTGCTTTTGTTTGTTGTCAAGGCCGTTAGCACACACTTTGCAATTATTCTGTTGGCCCCTTTTTGTTCTAGCTTGAAGAGATTAGTGTCCAGTATGTAATCAATTTCAGAAAGTCCCCAATCTCTGCTCAGTCTTTCTTAGGGACTTCTTGTTGCTTCCAAACAGAACCTGATCTTGTCTTTCTAAGCAACATTCATTCATTCTAAGGAAGATTCATTCATTCACTTGACAAATATGTATCGAACCAAAAATCACGTAGTTTATAAGTGGCAGGCTTAAACACAGAGGTGCCAGGCACTGACATTTATATTCCTCACAGTCACCCCAGGCTGGCTGGGCTAAACCTTCCTTATATTTTTCAGGAGCTGCGTATATCACAGGGTTTTGAGAAACTTAATTTGCCAGATCTGTTAATGATGACTGAAGCCACACGACTTACCTAGAATATAACATTTTTCAAACATTTATTCTATTGTGGGTTTCTTCTCCCACTATCCAGTGAATATTTCTCTGCATGTAGAGAATTTTTATTAAATGCCTACTTAAAACTGGTTGGGTTCTCACTTATAACCGTTCTCAGTTCTGAATTTAAATTTAATAATGTGTTGAAATATTAATGACCTTTATCTTTAAAAGTGTCTCAGTTGTACTGAAGTTAACAAATGTGGCTGATAGTAGCCAGCCCTGTCTTGGAACATTCTCCCACACAAGGCATTTGCTTGGGCTTGCGTCGTTCTAATGGTGGGTTGTACACAGCACTGACAAATACATAATGTAGGAAAATTTTGCATCACAAATTGCCTGGGGATTTGGTCTCCTAATAAATACTTTAAAAATGCTCTAATTCAAGCTCAGTAATCATAGGTGTAAAGCATTTCGAGGAATTGACAGTGTCGGGCATGTGTTCTAGGGAGTAAACCTTTGGATCATACAAAGGGAGCAACCCATAAGCTCAGTTCATTCCTACTCTCTCTGTGTATCCTCTCTTCCATGGCATGAACATTCCTTATGGTTCTGGTTTTAGCTCCCTGAGCCTCTTATTAATGTTGATAGTGAGGACAGGAGTAAATTTATCTGAGGCTTAATTCTAATAGCCGTATTGGACTCCTTCCAACTCCCCAGAAGTCCTTTGGGTTCAAATCACTTGTGTGACTCATGACGGCTCTGAGCCTTGGGGCATAACATGAAGGTTTGGTCTCTTTTTTTGAGTGTGTCCTTTGCAGAAACACCTTGATACATCCCTGTCCCACCCCTGCCATGACTTAGAGCGTCCAAACTGAGGGACAGTTGTTTACCAACCTGCCAACAAAACCCTACTTGTAGGAAATCCCATGTCTCATCTGGCTAAATAACTCGGACCATATGTTCAGGTCCCAAAGCTTGGGATTTTTCCAAGCAAGTTCAAATGTGCCTATTTGCATCACCTGGGGATATTGAAATTCCAAACACAAGTTCATTTTCACATAACTCATTATCCTCCCTTGGATTTGGTACTTAATGTGAACTTTGGCAGCAGATGGACCGAGAGAGATGATATTCCAGGGGCACTTACTAATTCTTTTGTGCTCATGAATACACACAGATAGTGATAATTTGCACTCAAATGAAACTTCCAGAACCAGGCAGTACCCTCAGGTATTCATTTGCCACCCCCTGTTGAGTTCTTGGGTAGAATTTAATTATCCAACAAATTTGGGGGTAGCTATGCCAGATATTGGGTACTGACCGAGACATTTCAAGTGGAAGGATCTGGTGCATTCCAGAGACAGTAGTTTGGGGAGGTGGAACTCTGAATCTGGGGATGTGAAATTTGTGGTGAGTTCCTTGAGCCAGATGTTACTCCTTAAGGCCCAAGAACCACTGCGCATTTGTGAGGGTCATTAGGGAAGGTCTGGGAGCATCCCCCAAGCCCTGGCCTCTGTTAGACAAAGAATCTCATAGTTTAGAATGAGTTGAGGACCAGCTTTTGTCTGTTCACAATAAAAACAAAATTACCCAGTTGATTTGAATGACAGACCCATACAGCTGCTCCTCTCTCTCACTCCAGTGTGGTTAAGTGGGGCCCCTTGGAGCACTAACTAATCTGCAAATTTGGGCTCATCTGTGGAGAAGTTATTATTGCAATTATACTTTGTTATTCGTAAAATATTAGTAGTAGTATTTTGATAATAGTTAGCATCGATAAAATGTGGATTGTGTACCAGGCACTGTGCTAAGCGCCTGTACCTCCCTTTCATTCTCATAACAACCTTATGAAATAGGTCATTATAATATTCCCATTTTGTAGATGAGTGAATAAATCTCAGGCTTAGAACGTAACTGCCTGAGATCCTGAAGCTAATAAGAAGCAGAGGCAGACGGCCTGACTCCGCAGCCCATGCCTTTCCCCACCATCCCCAGGGCTGACCTTGACTTGTTGATGGTGACTTCCCTGTCTAAGGGAATGTGCCCTGCTCCACTCTCTACTCAAAGAGTTAATAGAGGGGCCCTATTTTTGTGCACTGTGTCATCTACATCTTGTCCAATCACAGCTGATTGGACGGGAAGAGAAAAACTGACAGCAAGGCAGCCAATCAGTAGGCTGGCTGTGACCTCTGTTGTGGCCTAGTACCAGAAAAATAAAATAAAAGTCAGTTGAGGCCTATCAGATCCCTTCTCTTGGGAATTTAGACTAGAAAATACCACCAGTATATTTAGCTTTGAGAGTTTAAGAGGAAATGAAACCATGAGGTCAAGTTGGGGCTGTGAAGTAATAAGGCAGCGGTGAATAGGGGTAAAGAAATTCATTTAGTGGAGAGAGCATTGGAGAGAACACAGTCAGAGAAGGAGAGGAATCTTAAGAAAGGGAAGAAGTAGCCAGTAGCTGGGGATGCCCCAAACCTTGATGCTTTTCTGGTTTTACTTCATGAGGATCCTTACAATATATAGTTGTGAGGGTGAAGCAAGATGGTTTATGGAAATCACCCAGTGGGATGCTGATGCATAGTTAAGTTATCAATACAAGTCAGCACTATTATTATGTTTATTGTTGTTGAAGTTTTCATGTAATTTGTCTTTTATTTATTTATCTATTTATTTATTTAACATTTTTTTTCTTTAACATCTCTATTGGAGTATAATTGCTTTACAATGGTGTGTTAGTTTCTGCTGTATAACAAAATGAAACAGCTATACATGTACATACATCCCCATATTCCCTCTCTCTTGCATCTCCCTCCCACCCTCCCTATCCCACCCCTCTAGGTGGTCACAAAGCACCAAGCTGATCTCCCTGTGCGATGCAGCTGCTTCCCACTAGCTATCTATTTTACATTTGGTAGTGTATATATGTCCATGCCATTGTCTCACTTCGTCCCAGCTTACACTTCCCCCTCCCCATGTCCTCAAGTCCAGTCTCTACGTCTGCATCTTTATTCCTCTCCTGCCCCTAGGTTCTTCAGAACCTTTTTTTTTTTTTAATGTTCCATATATATGTGTTAGCATATGGTATTTGTTTTTCTCTTTCTGACTTACTTCACTCTGTATGACAGTCTCTAGGTCCATCCACCTCACTACAAATAACTCAATTTCGTTTCTTTTTATGGCTGAGTAATATTCCATTGTATATATGTGCCACATCTTCTTTATCCATTCATCGGTCGATGGACACTTAGGTTGCTTCCATGTCCTGGCTATTGTAAATAGAGCTGCAGTGAACATTGTGGTACATGACTCTTTTTGAATTATGGTTCTCTCAGGGTATATGCCCAGTAGTGGGATTGCTGGGTCATATGGTAGTTCTATTTTTCGTTTTTAAGGAACCTCCATACTGTTCTCCATAGTGCCTGTATCAATTTACATTCCAACCAACAGTGCAAGAGGGTTCCCTTTTCTCCACACCCTCTCCAGCATTTATTGTTTGTAGATTTTTTGATGATGGCCATTCTGACTGATGGGAGGTGATACCTCATTGTAGTTTTGATTTGCATTTCTCTATGATTAGTGATGTTGAGCATTCTTTCATGTGTTTGTTGGCAATCTGTATATCTTCTTTGGAGAAATGTCTATTTAGGTCTTCTGCCCATTTTTGGATTGGGTTGTTTGTTTTTTTGATATTGAGCTGCCTGAGCTGCTTGTAAATTCTGGAGATTAATCCTTTGTCAGTTGCTTCATTTGCAAATATTTTTTTCCCATTCTGACGGTTGTCTTTTCATCTTGTTTATGGTTTCCTTTGCTGTCCAAAAGCTTTTAAGTTTCATTAGGTCCCATTTGTTTATTTCTGTTTTTACTTCCATTTCTCTAGGAGGTGGGTCAAAAAGGATCTTGCTGCGATTTATGTCATAGAGTGTTCTGCCTATGTTTTCCTCTAAGGGTTTGAGAGTGTCTGGCCTTACATTTAGGTCTTTAATCCATTTTGAGTTTATTTTTGTGTATGGTGTTAGGGAGTGTTCTAATTTCATTCTTTTACACGTAGCTGTCCAGTTTTCCCAGCACCACTTATTGAAGAGGCTGTCTTTTCTCCCTTGTATATTCTTGCCTCCTTTATCAAAGATAAGGTTACCATATGTATGTGGGTTTATGTCTGGGCTTTCTATCCTGTTCCATTAATCTATATTTCTGTTTTTGTGCCAGTACCATACTGTCTTGATTACTGTAGCTTTGTAATACAGTCTGAAGTCAGGGAGCCTGATTCCTCCAACTCCATTTTCCTTTCTCAAGATTGCTTTGGCTATTCGGGGTCTTTTGTGTTTCCATACAAATTGTGCAATTTTTTGTTCTAGTTTTGTGAAAAATGCCATTGGTAATTTGATAGGGATTGCACTGAATCTGTAGATTGCTTTGGGTAGTATAGTCATTTTCACAATGTTGATTCTTCCAATCCAAGAAGATGGTGTATCTCTCCATCTGTTTGTATAATCTTTAACTTATTTCATCAGTGTCTTATTGTTTTCTTCATACAGGTCTTTTGTCTCCTTAGGTAGGTTTATTCCTAGGTATTTTATTCTTTATGATGCAGTGGTAAATGGGAGTGTTTCCTTAATTTCTCTTTCAGATTTTTCATCATTAGTGTATAGGAATGCAAGATATTTCTGTGCATTAATTTTGTATCCTGCTACTTTACCAAATTCATTGATTAGCTCTAGTAGTTTTCTGGTAGCATCTGTAGGATTCTCTATGTATAGTATCATGTCATCTGCAAACAGTGAGAGTTTTACTTATTCTTTTCCAAATTGGATTCCTTTTATTTCTTTTTCTTCTCTGATTGCTGTGGCTAAAACTTCCAAAACTATGTTGAATAATAGTGGTGAGAGTGGGCAACCTTGTCTTGTTCGTGATCTTAGTGGAAACGGTTTCAGTTTTTCACCATTGAGAACGATGTTGGCTGTGGTTTTGTCCTACATGGCCTTTATTATGTTGAGGAAATTTCCCTCTATGCCTACTTTCTGGAGGGTTTTTTATCATAAATGAATGTTGAATTTTGTCAAAAGCTTTTTCTGTATCTTTTGAGATTATCCTATGGTTTTTCTCCTTCAGTTGGTTAATATGGTGTATCACATTGATTGATTTGCGTATATTGAAGAATCCTTGCATTCCTGGGATTAACCCCACTTGATCATGGTGAATGAGCCTTTTAATGTGCTGTTGGATTCTGTTTGCTAGTATTTTGTTGAGGATTTTTGCATCTATGTTCATCAGAGATATTGGCCTGTAGTTTTCTTTTTTTGTGATATCTTTGTCTGGTTTTGGTATCAGGGTGATGGTGGCCTCCTAGAATGAGTTTGGGAGTGTTCCACCCTCCGCTATATTTTGGAAGAGTTTGAGAGGGATAGGTGTTATCTCTTCTCTAAATGTTTGATAGAATTCGCCTGTGAAGCCATCTGGTCCTGGGCTTTTGTTTGTTGGAAGATTTTTAATCACGGTTTCAATTTCAGTGCTTGTGATTGGTCTGTTTATATTTTCTATTTCTTCCTGGTTCAGTCTTGGAAGGTTGTGCTTTTCTAAGAATTTGTCCATTTTTGTCCATTTTATTGGTATATAGTTGCTTGTAGTAATCTCTCATGATCCTTTGTATTTCTGCAGTGTCAGTTGTTACTTTTCCTTTTTCATTTCTAATTCTATTGATTTGAGTCTTCTCCCTTTTTTTCTTGATGAGTCTGGCTAATGGTTTATCAATTTTCTTTATCTTCTCAAAGAATCAGCTTTTAGTTTTATTGATCTTTGCTATCATTTCCTTCATTCCTTTTTCATTTATTTCTGATCTGATCTTTATGATTTCTTTCCTTCTGCTAACTTTGGGCTCTTTTTGTTCTTCTTTCTCTAATTGCTTTAGGTGTAAGGTTAGGTTGTTTATTTGAGATGTTTCTTGTTTCTTAAGGTAGGATTGTATTGCTATAAACTTCCCTCTTAGAACTGCTTTTGCCGCATCCCATAGGTTTCGGGTCATCGTGTTCTCATTGCCATTTGTTTCTAGGTATTTTTTCATTTCCTCTTTGATTTCTTCAGTGATCTCTTGGTTATTTAGTAGTGTATTGATTAGCCTCCATGTGTTTGTATGTTTTACAGATTGTTTCCTGTAATTGATATCTAGTCTCATAGCATTGTTGTCGGAAATGATACTTGATACGATTTCAGTTTTCTTAAATGTACTAAGGCTTGATTTGTGACCCAAGATATGGTCTATCCTGGAGAATGTTCCACGAGCACTTGAGAAGAAAGTGTATTCTGTTGTTTTTGGATGGAATGTCCTATAAATATCAATTAAGTCCATCTTGTTTAATGTATCATTTAAAGCTTGTGTTTCATTATTTGTTTTCATTTTGGATGATCTGTCCATTGGTGAAAGTGGGGTGTTAAATTCCCCTACTACGATTGTGTTACTGTTGATTTCCCCTTTTATGGCTGTTAGCATTTGCCTTATGTATTCAGGTGCTCCTATGTGGGGTGCATGAATATTTAGAATTGTCATATCTTCTTCTTGGATTGATTCCTTTATCATTATGTAGTATCCTTCTTTGTCTCTTGTAATAGTCTTTATTTTAAAGTCTATTTTGTCTGATATGAGAATTGCTGCTCTAGCTTTCTTTTGATTTCCATTTGCATGGAATATCTTTTTCCATCCCCTCATTTTCAGTCTGTATGTGTCCCTAGGTCTGAAGTGGGTCTCTTGTTGACAGCATATATACGCATCTTGTTTTGGGATCCATTCAGCCAGTCTGTGTCTTTTGGTTGGAGCATTGAATCCATTTACATACAAGGTAGTTATCGATATGTATGTTGCTATTACCATTTTCTTAATTTTTGGGGTTTGTTATTGTAGGTCTTTTTCTTCTCTGTGTTTCCTGCCTAGAGAAGTTCCTGTAGCATTTGTTGTAAAGCTGGTTTGGTGGTGCTGCATTCTCTTAACTTTGCTTGTCTCTAAATGTTTTAATTTCTCTGTTGAATCTGAATGAGATCCTTGCTGGGTAATGTTGGTTGTATATTTTTCCCTCTCATCACTTTAAATATGTCCTGCCACTCCCTTCTGGCTTGCACAGTTTCTGCTGAAAGATCAGCTGTTAACCTTATGGGGATTCCCTTGTATGTTATTTGTTGTTTTTCCCTTGCTGCTTTTAATATTCTTTCTTTGTATTTAATTTTTGATTGTTTGTTTAATATGTGTCTTGGCATGTTTCTCCTTGGATTTATCCTGTATGGGACTCTCTGCGCTTCCTGGACTTGACTATTTCCTTTCCCATATTAGGGAAGTTTTCAACTATCATCTCTTCAAATATTTTCTCAGTCCCTTTTTTTTTCTCTTCTTCTTCTGGAACCCCTATAATTCAGATGTTGGTGTGTTTAATGTTGTCCCAGAGGTCTCTGAGACTGTCTTCAATTCTTTTCATTCTTCTTTCTTTATTCTTCTCTGCGCTAGTTATTTCCACTATTTTATCTTCCAGGTCACTTATCCATTCTTCTGCCTCAGTTATCCTGCTATTGATTCCTTCTAGAGAATTTTTAATTTCATTTAGTGTGTTGTTCATCATTGTTTATTTGCTCTTTAGTTCTTCTAGGTCCTTGTTAAACGTTTCTTGTATTTTCTCTCTTCTATTTCCAAGATTTTGGATCATCTTTACTGTCATTACTCTGAATTCTTTTTCAGGTAGACTTCCTGTTTCCTCTTCATTTGTTGATCTGGTGGGTTTTTGCCTTGCTCCTTCGTCTGCTGTGTATTTCTCTGTCTTCTCATTTTGCTTAACTTAGTGTGTTTGGGGTCTCCTTTTCACAGGCTGCAGGTTCGTAGTTTCTGTTGTTTTTGGTGTCTGCCTCCAGTGGGTAGGTTGGTTCAGTGGGTTGTGTACGCTTCCTGGTGGAGCTGACTGGTGTCTGTGTTCTGGTGGGTGGGGCTGGATCTTGTCTTTCTGGTGGGCAGGACCACATCTGGTGGTGTGTTTTGGGGTGTCTTTGAACTTATCATGATTTTAGGCAGCCTCTCTGCTCATGCTGGGGTTGTGTTCCTGTCTTGCTAGTTGTTTGGCATGGGGTGTCCTGCACTGTAGTGTGATGGTCATTGACTGGAGCTGGGTCTCAGCGTTGAGATGGATATCTCTGGGAGAGCTTTTGCCATTTGATATTATGTGGGGCCAGGAGGTCTCTAGTGGACCAATGTCCTGAACTCGGCTCTCTCACCTCAGAGTCTCAGGCCTGACACCCGGCTGCAGCACCAAGACCCTGTCAGCCACTCGGCTCAGAAGAAAAGGGAGGAAAAAAAGAAAGAAAGAAGGGGTGGGGGAGAAAGAAAACAATAAAGTAAAATAAAATTATTAAAATAAAAAAAATATATATTTTTTAATGAATTTATTTATTTTATTTTTTGCTGTGTTGGGTCTTCGTTGCTGCACGCCGGCTTTCTCTAGCTGCGGTGAGCGGGGGCCACTCTTCGTTGTGGTGTGCGGGCTTCTCACTGCAGTGGCTTCTCTTGTGGAGCACAGGTTGTAGGTGCACAGACTTCAGTAGTTGTGGCTTGCGGGTTCTAGAGCACAGGCTCAGTAGTTGTGGCACACGAACTTAGTTGCTCCACTGCATGTGGGATCTTCCTGGACCAGGGCTTGAACCCATGTCCCCTGCATTGGCAGGTGGATTCTTAACCACTGCGCCATCAGGGAAGCCCAAAAAATATTACTAAATATAAAAAAATTAAAACGTAATAAAAAAAAAAGAAAGAAAGAAGGGAGCAACCAAACCAAAAATCAAATCCACCAATGATAACAAGAGCTAAAAACTATACTAACCAAAAATAACAAAACAAAACAAAAACAAAACAGTGGACAGACAGAACCCTAGGACAAATGGTAAAAGCAAAGCTGTACAGACAAAATCACAGAAAAAAGCATACACATACACACTCACAAAAAGAGAAAGGAAAAAAAAATTTATATATAAAAATAGGAAGAGAGCAATCAAATCAATAAATCTACCAAAGATAATAAGTTCTAAATATTAAACTAAGATAAACATAAAACCAGAAACAAGTTAGATGCAGAAATCAAACCCTAAATCTACAGTTGCTCCCAACGTCCACCACCTCCATTTTGGGATGATTCGTTGTCTATTCAGGTATTCCAGAGATGCAGGTACATCAAGTTGATTGTGGGGATTTAATCCACTGCTCCTGAGGCTGCTGGGAGAAATTTCCCTTTCTCTTCTTTGTTCGCACAGCTCCTGGGGTTCAGCTTTGGATTGGCCCTGCCTCTGCATGTAGGTCACCTGAGGGCATCTGTTCCCGCCCAGACAAGACGGGGTTAAAGTAACAGCTGATTTGGGGGCTCTGGCTCACTCAGGCTGGGGGAATGAGGGGTACAGAGTGCAGGGCGAGCCTGCGGCAGCGGAGGCCGGAGTGACATTGCAACAGCCTGAGGCATGCCTTGTGTTCTCCCAGGGAAGTTGTCCCTGGATCACGGGACCCTGGCAGTGGTGGGCTGCACAGGCTTCTGGGAGGGGAGGTGTGGATAGTGACCTATGCTTGCACACAGGCTTCTTGGTGGCTGCAGCAGCAGCCTTAGCATTTCACATCCGTCTCTGGTGCCCACGCTGGTAGCCACGGCTCACACCCATCTCTGGAGCTCATTTAGGTGGTGCTCTGAATCCCTTCTCATCGCGCACTCCTAAACAATGGTCTCTTGCCTCTTAGGCAGGTCCAGACTTTTTCCCGGACTCCCTCCCAGCTAGCTGTGGTGCACCAGCCCCCTTCAGGCTGTGTTCATGCAGCCAACCCCAGTCGTGTCCCTGGGATCTGACCTCCGAAGCCTGAGCCTCAGCTCCCGGCGCCCCCCTCCCTGGCAGGTGAGCACACAAGCCTCTCGGGCTGGTGAGTGCTGGTCGGCTCTGATCATCTGTGCGGGAATCTCTGCACTTTGGCCTCCGCACCCCTGTTGCTGTGCTCTCCTCCGTGGCTCCGAAGCTTCCCCCCCGCCACCCCCCATCTCCTCCAGTGAAGAGGCTTCCTAGTGTGTGGAAACTTTTTCTCCTTCACAGCTCCCTCCCAGAGGTGCAGGTTCCGTCCCTATTCTCTTGTGTCTGTTTTTTCTTTTTTCTTTTGCCCTACCCAGGTAGGTGGGGAGTTTCGTGCCTTTTGGGAAGTCTGAGGTCTTCCGCCAGTTCAGTAGGTGTTCTGTAGGAGTTGTTCCACACGTAGATGTATTTTTGATGTATTTGTGGGGAGGAAGGTGATCTCCACGTCTTTCTCCTCTGCCATCTTGAAGGTCTCTCTGTCTTTTATTTAGAAGATACAAAACTTCCTCTCATTCCCAGTTTACCAAGGTGCGTACAGCTAGGGTCATGAAAAGCCATATTCTTTCTTTCATCCTTGAACTGGATTCCTTAATTGTTATAATTTATAATTCAAATTTCAGCTTATGATTATCTTAGTTTTCTTTCAGATCGATTCCACGCTCACTAATGAACTAGCGTGTTGAGCAATGGGGAGCTATTCCCATAATCTGTTTTCCTCCAATTCCCCTTCAGCTGCTAATGAGAAGTACCATGGAGACATCAGCCATTAGTATACATGGGCTGGTATAAATCGTGGACTATGGATCATTGAGTGTCTTTGTTGTAAAACAAATGGCCTGTGGTCAGTTAATCATACAAAGAAACATCTCCAGGGCCTCCTGGCTTTATTCGTAACCTCTAAATCAGTTTGCAGTTTTATAAACAGAACATCTGTTAAAATATGCAGAAATTACAGTCATAGTCATTAACAGAGAGCTAGAGAGCTTTGGCAGATTTTTTTTTAAGCTTTTGATGGTAATCTTCTCTCTCTGTGATTCATGCTTCATTCCCATTCTTGCTGAATCTCTTTTGTTCCTCTGTTCTTTTGGGTTACAGCACTTTTAACCCAAGACGGAAAAGTAGACATGTGTTGTCCCAGGCTAGGTTGGCACTGTGCCATTCTGCAGCCCAGAAATACTCTTGCAAAATCATATATTTCGGGTATGCAATATGCATAGTCTTAAGCAGCCAGAAGGTGAGAAACCCTAATTGGTTTCACACTTCTTTTATTGACCTTGGACTCTTGCAGTACTGGCATTTAACCAAAAGTAAATAGAGCTCCCCACCAACACCACCCCAAATCTCTCATTCTCTCAAACTCTCTCTCTCTCTCTGGGTTGAAATTTTCACTGTGTTCATATTTAAATTAGCCTGGTGCAATTCACCTCTAAGACAAAGACTGGGAAAAATATGGTCATTGCCAGGTAACAAGATTTGATTGGTCCCCTCTTTGTTGAGTGAAAAAATCATTATTCTACCTAAGAACTGTGGAGTAGGTAAACTTTCTTTAGCCTTGGCTTTGTTCTGTCTGCCATGGAAATCAGCAGACATTCCCTACAGAAATTGTAAAGTCACCTCTCAGTCTTCAGGGTGTCTGTCACCTATCCTTATCTGTATAAGGTTTTATGAAGTCTCAGACAAAGTCACTCTAGTTTTCACCCTAATAGATTTTTCTAAATGGGCCCACAAGGAAAAAGAAGACAATGCAATGAAGTTGCAAAGAGAGCAAACTCTGGGGTCAGACAGACATGAACCCGAATCCCAGATCTGCCAGATGTTAGCTTCTGCCCCAGAGAAAGTGAACTCTCAAAGCTGCATTTCCCCATCTATAATATTAATGCCTTCGTCATAAACTTATTGAGAGGGTTCAAAGAGGAAACCCAAGCAAAGCGCCTAGCCATGTGCCTGGCACATGGGTAAGTGCTCAGTTAATCTTAGTTCCTAACTGTTGTTACTTTTTGTTTTTGTTCTTAGGACCGACACATGATTAGTTATGTTAGATGTTGATTTTAACATCAGTAGAACTTTGGTTTTTAAGTACTGAAATAACTTAAAGCATCCATTTGTCCAAGCATATTTTCTAAGCAGCTGCTCTCAGCTCAGTACTCTGTGGAATGTTGTATGGAGTGTGAACATTGATCCTCTGGCATATCTTTATCAATAAGGAGCTCATAGATATGAATCCGCACAGAATGTGTTATAGGGAAGATCCAAACCAAGGACTGTGGAAGTTGTGGGTCAGAGAAATATATTACCCCTGGGGAATGCTTCATCAGGGAAGTTAGGGGAAGCCAGGATTTGAGAGGCTTGACAAATCTCTCCAGTGATACGTTGGGGAAAGGGGAGGTTAAGTCTCACTGGAAGATGAAAAACAAGCAAAATGCGGGAACAGAGTGTAAAAAGTTGGGATAACATAGGCAAGGAACCGGCCAATTTGCGTTCTGGGGGAATCAAAAAGGATTGGAGGGTAAAAGCCAATTAGAGGATGAAAGCCAGGCTCAGCAAGCCCCTGAAGAACTGGGGGATAAAACGGAAAGCTCCTGAGAAGGAGACTAAAAATAAGACAAATGCCTGTCGAGGATGGAGTGGTTACGAAGGGTGACTCGGAAAGAAGATTAATGGCTTTTGTGTCAGTTTCCCAGCCTGCCCCAAAACAAGCTCCGGTTTTCTTCCATATTCATGGCATTTCCTGGCACTTGTGGCTGCACAGCTCCCTGCCAACCTGTGAACTCCAGGAGCTAAACCAGGCGTCTTCAGGCAGCAGCTTTCTACTCTTTCAAAAGGAAAATTGCAGTTGTGCGTTGGAGTCCTCAGTGCCAATTAAAGTGTCAGGCTTTGAAACAAACAAATCGGGTAACAAAGAGGGGGATAATGTGTTAAAATTAGGTTCTCGGGGAGTCCCCCCATTAATTTGGAGCTCACAGGACAGTTACTGCTTGTTCAATAAATACCATTTGACGACAGGAACGGCTGATAGCAGGAGATGCCCAGCAGATAGATCTCTTTCCGCACCTGGTTACAAATATATCTTGTTATATCATACTCAGCATGGCGGCAGCATCTTTCAGCTTTACAGCTCTTATGAACATTAATCCCTTCAGAGGCCAGAAAGACGGGTGTTATTGTCCTCCTGCTAAAAACAGAGAAAAGAAACAAAGCAAGAGAGCTGGTTTTAAAAATCAAGATGGAGAGTTCAGTATGCACGGACCCCCTGTTTAATGTTCTGTACACACAAAACCACTGCATAATTAAATAAACTGTGTAAATACCCAGAGGTGGTTAGTGGGGTAGCTTGTGGAAATGAAAAAATTAGCAATAGTGGCATGGATTTTTTAAAAAGCAATTATTTGCTTTACGTGATGACACAGATGGTGCATCAAGTTCCTGAGTGTCCTGAAAGCCTTTAAAGCATGATCGTATTCACATTATGAATAATATCCAGTGGGATGTATGTCAGAGGCCTTTATTCTTGATTGCAATGGGACAGTGCTTGTTTGTTTGTTTGTTTTTAATACACCTTTATTTTCTTTTTTGGCCACACTGTGCAGCATGTAGGATCTTAGTTCCCCGACTAGGGATCGAACCCATGCTCCCTGCAGTGGAAGTGTGGAGTCTTAACCACTGGACTGCCAGGGAAGTCCCAGACAGAGCTTGTCACTGCATGGATCATGGTGGATCATCCCCGTGCTGTCAGAATACAGCAGGGATGCCAAGAGCTAACAATGCATTAACTCCCAAAATTTTCAGAAGAGTTGAGCTGATTTCCAACTTCTACCTTGAAAGGTGGAGTTCCTGTAGGATGGGGACACGGACTGGTGAAGTTAAATTGATTCTTCCCATTGCCAGTGCTTCCATACCAAGCCACTATCTCCACTCCAAAAGCCCAGAGTGGACCTTGAGTAATGGCAGTAAGCACAAGGTGTATGAACTCATTAAGATCCAATGGTCTGAGTGAAAGCTCGGGCTTTCTGGCCAGGTTTAGACAAAGAATGCCTTTTGGCAATGGTAGCTGCCAGCAGAGTCTTCCTAAATTTTGCCTAATCAGTTTTATTTTTTACCCTGTGCTTATAGATGGGACTGCCCAAATTATACATTTACTTATTCATTCAGCAAACCTTTATTAAGCATCAGTTATGGGCCAGGTCTTCTGCTAGGCATTTGTTGGAGAAATAGTGTCTTCCACGGGTTATCATTACCTTGACTTCAGGGATCTCATTTTCCTCTGTTTCCCCCTAGGCACTTGCCACTGTGTATGGCACATAGGGGACACTCCAGGCATGTAAATGGAAAGAAAAAGAATGGTCTGCCATTTGCAGCTACCAGAGCAGACGGGTGCCAGGGAAGTAGCTTTTTATCTCCTAATCACCTAAACCTATTCCTTAGTAAAAATTGCATGGCCCATGGTGAAAGCAGATGGGTAATTTCAAGTTCTGCTCACTCCATCCTTTATGATGACTCTTTTATAATGACTTGGCTTTGGGACAGTTATGTATATAGACTTGGAAGCATGGGAGCAGATCACTTGCATGCACCCACTTCACCAGTACCTGTGGACCCATCATGAAGGTGCCCTTTTTTTTTTTTTTCGTTCCTCAATTTAATAAGAAGATGATGCCACTGCGATTCTGAAATCTTCTTCAGATGGTAGATCATTGCAATGCCATTATTTTTTTTTTTTTTTACCATCCTAACAATTTTTTTTTTTGCAATGCCCTTCTTATGTGGGTGTTATCATCCGTTGGTGTCCCACTATTTGAGTCAGCAGCAAAAACCACTGAATGAAAGGCTGCAGTGGAAGAGGTGAAGCAGAGATGCTTATTAGGCAGTAACTGGGCAGCTGTGTGCAGTAGTGAAATGCAAAGTGGCAAAAAGTTGGGCTTGCCTGTGTGTATGTTTATACCCAGACGAGCATGTGCATAGATAAAAACGATAATCACTAACAATGGAGAGCATTTATTGTGTGCCAGAAACTATGCTAGTAATTTTATGTGTCATCCCATTTAATCTTCCTAACAGTTCTTGTGAATTAGATACTTTCCCTAGCCCCATTTATAGATGCAGAAACTGAAATGCTCGTGACCATGCAACTAAGAGTCCATTATGTTCATCACCTCGCTGTGTAAATGTTTAATACAACATGGTTAAAAGATTGAATTGTTAATGGACAGTTGGTTGGATAGGAATGAGAAATTATTCCTTCTTGCCGCCGTATTTTCATTTGTATAAAAATGTGGAGGAGAGGTAGAGGCAGAAATCACTGTTGTCTTGGTTTTCCTGCTTTAGAAATTAGTTCGGATCCATTTGGTAGCCTCCCAATGAGACCAATAAATTGGATGAGTCAGTGGCTCTGAAAAAATTCTGAAATTAAATTAAACTACACCATATTAATATGGTGATTATTCACATCCCTAAAATAGAGACAATTTGTAAGGACTGTTTTCAAAATCCTAAGTAGAAACAGAAAGCAATCCGATGTGCAAACATTTGGCAATGGCATTTGGTATTGGAGGAAATCATTTGTGCAATTACCTTTAGAGTCTAACCAAATTGGGAACAAATATTAGCTATTTTCCTAATGTTTTTCTGGGCTTACTCAACTGCTGAATTATTGGAGTTATGTGCATTTCTGAGAAGCTCTGTATTTGTTTATTTAATCAGAACTAAAAATGAAGTGGGCATCGACACCAACCCACTTGGCTTATAGCTCTGCTTTGGCACTTTTTTTAAAATAAAGGACGGTTACTTTTTAGCTTAAGTTAAATGCTATTACACTTTGATTGCAAGTGTCATTGGGTGAAGGTATCCAAGTGATCTTGGGTCTCCACTGACAAATGCAAGGCATACATTTCTCGCATATCTTGTCTTCTCAATGAGTATTTAGTAAAAACCCACCATTTGCTTGCAAAGTTCAAGTGCCAATTTTATTTACTAATATGAATAAATAAAGAAGAAGATCAATTTCAGATTAAGTAAGAAGTTGACTACCAGTTAACAAAAGAAGACTAACAATCTTTATGAAGAATATCAAACTATTTTTCCAAGCTAAGCTGTAGTCATTAGCTATGTACAAATATCTCCCTTCTGTTCCAATCCCATCTGTGAAGCTAAGTTGAAGTCCAATTTTATTTGCCTTTTTGGGTGGAGAGCTGCTGGATAGAGGTAAGCCAAAGTAGATTTCCTATGGTAGTGTTTCTCAAAAAGGTGTTGAGAATTTCCTGAGACACATGTCAAAATGGAATTCCCACGCTCCGTAGTATCTACTAAATCAGTGTCTAGGATGGTCATTGAGAAGCCTGCATCTTTTAGCAGAATCCCCAGGTGTAGTTGATTCATACAGACTAAGTATGGGGACCACTGAGCAAACTGGTCTTCCTGTGTTTGGATACAGTAACTTCAGCTCTTACCTTTGTCTTGGCATTGTGTTTGCAGCCCGGTCTATCTCTGGAGGCAGGAAACTGAATTCTTTTAGTTCAGTTGGCCACTATTAGGTCCTGTACACTCTCTTTATCACTAATCCTAAACATCTGTCAGTCAATTAAACAATTTCGCTTGGGAACAGGTGGCAATATTGAGTAATAGTTAGGAGCACAGACTCTGGAGCCAGACTGCCTGGATTTCAGTCCCAGCTCAGCAACTTAACGTGTTTATACGCAGTTGAGCGTGTATGTTCTTGGCCAAGTTGCCGTGTGATCTTAACTCCTCTAAGTTTTGATTTCTTCAACTATAAAATGAGGATAGTAATAATAATTGAGTTTATAAGGTTATTGTAGGGATTAAATGAGTTGATTAAGTGAATTAAGTCCTTGGATCCTCTCTTCTTCTCATCTACAATTACTCCCTTCATTATTTCATCCCACTTTGTGACTTGAAACACTATTTATATGCTGAGAACTCCCAAGTTCAGGTCTTTAGTCCATTCATCTCTCCTGAACTCCAGACTTATATATCTAGCTTCTTCAAATCTCTACTTGGATGTTCAGTAAAATATCTCAGACTTAACATTTTCAAGCTGTGAACTGCAGATCGTCTCCTGAACAACCCTTTTCTGCCCGCAGCTTTCTCTGTTGATGGCAACTTCATCCTTCTAGTTCCTCAGGCCAGAAACCTTGGAGTTATCCTTGATTCACAGTCCACGTGTAGTGCATCAGGGAATCCTATTGGCTCTATTTTTCAATCCTGTCCATGATCTAATCTCTTTTTACCCCTTCCACTGCTACCTTACTGATCCAAGCCACTATCTAGCAGGCATTGTTGCAACAGTCCCTTGCTTCCACCCTTGCCTCTGAGCCCCAAATCTATTCTCCATTCAGTAGCCAGACTGATTCTTGTAAGAATTTAGGTCTGATCATGTCACTCCTCTGTTCAAAATCTTCTAATGACTCTCCATCTTATTCAGTGAAAAAGGATCCTTGTGGTGGCCCTTCAGTTTCCTCTCTGACTTCACTCCTGTTGCTTTCTCCCTGTTCAACAGCCTTCTTGCTGCTGCTTGAACTCACCAGTCCTCAGGGCCCTAGCACTTGCTGTTTCTTCTGCCTGGACTGCTCTTCTCCCAGATACCTGCATAGCCAATTTCCTCACTTCCTTCAAGTCTTTGTTCAAGTATTGTCCTTTGAGTGAAGCCTATACTGACTACCTATTTGACATTGAAATCACCTTCCACCTTTGGCCTTTCTGCTCTCCCTTAACCTATTCTATTGTTTCCTAATAGCAATCTTCTAATATGCTATACACTTTATCATTTTATCATTGTTATTGTTTATTATATATCTCTCCCCACTAAAATCTGTGCTCCAAAAAAAAATTTGTTTGTTTTGTTCATTGCTATAATCTCTAACGTCCTAGAATAGTACTTGGCATAGAATAAGTGTTCAAATATTTCTTAAGTGGATGAATGCATGAACAATTTGGAGTTGACTTAGAATGTAGTTTAATTTCCCACAGGTTTCTGTCTTGGCTCTTGAGCTGTTTGACATTTTTTTGTTAGTCTATTGGTCAGAAATCTTTTGGTTGAAGGGCTGAAAAAAATCCTACTGAAATTTTGCTTAATCAAGATTTTGGCACACACAAATTAGAAGTTCAAAAATCACTAGCTTTAGGTAAGGCTTGATCCAGAGCTCAGCTATGTCCCTCTGTTGATAATCTCTCCGCTCTGCTTTCTGTGTAGACCCAGCAACTGTTCCAGGCTCTCTACTTGTGGTGGAAAATTGGCTGCCATAGTGCAAGGCTTCCCATCTCCTTAAACCCTTAGGAAATATCTCCTCACATCTCATTAGGTCTATTTGGATTCTGTGCTCATCTCTATACCTATTCCCTCTACTCAGTGAGATAGACTACCTAAGGGACTTAAGCCAAATAAGGCCTAACTGATGTTGAGGGAGGAATCAGCACTGCCCAAATTTTACTTGAGGATGAGAAAGAAAAAAGTCAGGGGATTGATTGTTGACAGAAGAATGGAAGAATGGTTGTTGTGGAAACAGCCAGTGGTCTGGTATAATAGTTGAGTAGATGCTTATTAAGTTAAATATGATAGTGTAAGGTTTGGGGAGATTCAAGCCAAAATAACATATGGAAGAACTGATAGATTTCCTCATTCAGTCAAGAAGTGGAATAGCATCTGAAAAAGCACAGAGGTATGAAAATGTTTGACATGTTTGGAGAGCTATGAGGGGTTGGCGTGAAGGGAGTGAGAGTAATATGTTGGGATTTTCTCAGTGTAGCAACAAAAGGTCTGGACCTAACCCTCATTGGTCCAAGTTGGATTTTCTTTTTATGCCCAACGCAATCACTATCGCGAGGGGGATAGACTATGCCAATTAGCTCAGGCCTTAAAGATACACATACAGACACAGACACACACACGCAGACACACACAGCAGCTTAGACTGAGGAAAAGAAAAATTAGGATTTTTCTTAAGAGAGGAAAGGAGAATTGATGCCGAGGATGTACCAGAAGCAGAAAAAGACCTGTAAATCATCTTGGAATAGACCAGTGGACCAAGATGTATCAATATGATATTGACACAATTTTAAAGTTACATGACATTGAATCTGATGATAAGGTGAGATATGGTGTGAAAATTGTAAAATTCCCTGCCACTTCTTTTCAAAACCAACCATACGATTCCACTCATCAATTTTTGAGTTATATATTTGTCCCTCCAAAGAGCATGGGCAGAGAAATAAGTCCGGAAAGACAGGTGAGCAAGCACACATGAGTTCTGTCATTGCAGGCAGCCGTCTCTTCTTTTTCATCTTCCTTTAGGGTTAGAGGATACTTTTATGAGTGGAGAAAAAGAAAACCTAAAAGTTAACTAATTGAAAGCATTGGTTATGAATTTTGTCCTTTGCTGCTCTGCTTGTGGATCTAATCAGGAAATTCAGGATTAAAATTGGAAGGCCTGACCCTTCTTCTAGTGTCCATTTTATTTAGCCCTGAAGTACCACTTGTCTTCAGTGCCAAGTGCAATGTGATATGAACGGTCATAATAAAGTACTTTATTCTTTTTGGCATTGCCACATCTTTGGAGAAGAAAACATGGCTGCCTGATCGAGGGCGTTGGCGGAGAAAGACGTGGGGAGAGTAAGGATTACCACCGGTGACTTTGTCCTTGGGAGGAATATTCGGGCAAGGCTCAGTGCAGGTGTACACGTGGGTGAAAACAGACGTCGGGTGTCTTTCCACGCTTGCTGCACGTCATCAGCTCATCCCCCTTTTGCGCGCTGGTCTCTGTTGCCTTGCTGGCGTAATTAAGCACTCCCAATGCCGCTGCCCCAGATTCTAGTCCGTGGGTATGGAGAGCTGCCCTCACCAGTGCCAGCCCCCAGCATGTTCCCTTGTTAAATTATGCATATGCTAATGAAGTGTGAAAATCAGCCAAATAACCACTCTTTCTAATCACTTAAGGTCCCAAGAGCAAAGGGGCTTTTTTTTTCCCTGTTCTTTTAATTTTGGGGTGGTTGTTATGATTTGCAAGCCAATCGGAAGCACAATTCTCTGGGTGTTTCTCCTCTCCCGGTTCCCTTCCACAGAAATGAGGGTAATTGGCATTCTCACTTCTACCTCGAGCGAGAAGAGTCTTCTGGAAAACTAATGACCCACTGTGCCCTTTTCATTCGCATCTAGGGCTGGATAATCCCTAGTTTTACATTCATACACAGAGCAGTCCCGAAGGGCAGTTAACTAGACTACATTATTTCCTGCCCCCTGGAGGGCCAGTGTTTGAGAACATCCCCCCAGAGATGGTGCATGCCAAGGCCCTTGTGTTGTGATTACATTTTACCTTTGCGTCTTTCACTCAAGTCTCTGAGTCTTTGCAAGTCCATCCGTTACCCTTGCAGACCTAGTAATGTTCTGTGTCTTGCTAATCTGGCCCCTACCTGCCTCTGTGAGCATCTTCTACACCCTCCTCCCCATCACTTGCCTAGTACCACCTTGGTCCATTTGCATGCAGCTCTTCCCTCTTCTTGGAAAGCTTTACCCACAGATCTCCATATAATGAGTGACCTCTTCCCATCCTTCTCGTCTCAGCTCAATCGTCACCCTTCAGAGAGGCCAATCCTGACCACCTAATTAATGTTGAATCCCATCCATCCTTATCATATATCACCCCCATATTATTCCCTTCAAGCCCCCATTGCTGATACTATCCCGTTCCTTAGATTTATTGCTTCTTTTTCCTTAAGGGCAGGGGACCTTGACTGTCTCCTTTGCCACCATATCTCCAGGCCCCAGCACATGCCTGGCACACAGTAAATGTGCAATAAATGTTTTTGCATAAATCGATAGTGTTTTGTATCTTTGAGCAGTTTCTCATATTGTAGTGGAAGATTTTCTTTCTCTGGCTGTTTCACCCTAGACTCTTTGCTCCTCCAAAGAAGGGACTTTGTTGTTTTCGTATTTGTTTTCCCCATTGACCACGTGTGCAAGTTACACTGTTAATACAGACTATTACTTGACTCCAAAATCATTGATGCTAGTCACTGTTTCACTGAAGGTTTTATGGAGAGACTGAGGGGAAGGTTACATCACACAGCCCACTATCTCTTTGCTCTCTCCCATGTCTTACCCACTTGCCCCCAAGTTGCAGGTATTTTCTCCCTCCTCTTCAACCACACATCCCCTCTGAAATCCTCTTTTCCCTTCCTTTGTCCTGAGAAAATCAGCTGTTGCCCTCAGATTCCACTCTACACAGCAAAACAAAAGTCTCCTAGTGATCTGAAGAGCGGCCACCTTTTGTTCCTCAACCCTGCTCCTTGGGGACCTGAGCTCATTGCAACATATTTGAATGAATAAATCACAGCATAGATGTTATCTTGGTCCCAACTGATCTGAGCCCTTCTTTCATTTTATTCATTTATTCAGCAAACACTTATTAATGTTTGTGCCAGGTGCTGGGGATACAACAGTAAACGAGATTGATTTCCTGATGCTAAGGTCCCGGGGAGAAACTCAGGAGGATGAATGAATGCAGTAGTTTGTGTGAGTCTAAACCCCAGAGCAGAGAGATTTGCTTCTGTTATTGCAGGGGATCTCATTGTAAAGCAAAGGACTGTATTTCAAGAATACCCTGCACCGCAGATTTTAAAGGGCTTTTCCAAATTACCTAATGCTAAAATGGTAGGTTTCTCTGCCCAAACTCCACATCCCTACTTTGGAGAACAATGATTTTTTTTTTAACCAGGGTGAGCTAAAGAGAAAAAGTGGTTAGTGAGTGTTGAAGTTGAAGCTGAACTGTATTTTTTAGAGTTTCAGAGGAATTTTTTTTTTCCTCCAAGACACAAAATCTAGCTAGACTCAGGGGAAGCCAGCATGTAGCTGAACCACATGAGAAAGCCGGAGGCAACTCCAGAGATGCTGACACAACAGCCTGGAGGGGAGAGAAAGACAAATTCCCATCACCAGCTGCAAAGGCGGGCTTCCACCAAGCCTGCTCAGTTCTAACGCTGCCTCCTGGAGCAGAGATGGGAAAGAGAGTTGGCCCCTCTGCTCCTTACCACAGCGGCTAGAGGAAGAAAGAGATTTTATGGTTGGGTCAGAGATGTCTTGTGTTTTTGAAGCAGGATGGTATTATCACACCAGTCAAGGTTTGAAATATAGGGGTTGGAAACTGGTGACCCATGAGCTGAATTTCACCTAAAGATGGCTTTTGTTTGGCCAGTATGGAGTTGGCCCACTGTTTAAATATTTTTTAATAAGTTGCCAACATTTAAAAATCAGATAATTTTTTTAAATATCCGTATTTCCGTCTTCACTTGAAGACTCTGATCCTGTGGCCACATAGATCCTTCATGGCCACAGCTAGCAGGAGTGGGGCAGCGGTTACCCTCCCATACATAATGCCTGAGAACTCCAGGCTGCCACAGTGCCCTCCCAGCCTGCTCCACTCATGGAATTTACCTGCCTGGCATCTGAGTTTGCGACCCCCAACACAGGCCATGGGAAGGAAAATAACTTAGTGGTTATAAGCACTGTTTTTATTGGTTTGATTTTTGACCTAAAGTTCAATTGTCGATCCGCTACTAAAGAGCCCAGTGACCTTGGACAAATCCCTAACCTCCTGATGCTTCAGTGTCTTCATCTGCAAAAGGGGGATTTGTTAGAATCACTACTTCATAATGTTGTAAGGAGTGAACAAGATAAACCCTGCGAAGCGTTACACATTGGACGGGGATTAGAATAAGCATAAAGTAAATAACAAGTGTCGTCGTTAGCTTGGCCATAAAGAAAAGTTTCCTGAGAAGGTTGAATTAAAGGGAATTGTAGAGGTCCTATCCTTTTACTGCTTTCAGGAGTCTTTTCTCTTTCCCTGAAGACTGTTCTGTAATGAGAAGGAACTTGATAGGTTACATTATCCTCAAATGTGTCTTCATGTTTTTCTCTGCCCTGTTTGAGGGGCTGCAGGGAGAGAAGGAGAATCAAACCAAATCATCCCTTTCTGAATGATACCGAGAATGGGTGAAGGAATAAAACAGGTTGTAAAGAAACAAAACAAAACAAAACAGTAAAGAGTTATAAACTAAGAGCTCAGAGAAAGCAGAGGGCAATATAAATATCTTCAATTGCCTGTAAGTAACCTGGCCCCCAAGAACAACACTTTGGTGGTAGTTACGGTGGTGATCAGTAGCTCCCCGGGTGTCCTGAGTGGTGTGGCAGCCAGGAGTTTCAGGAAATGGCAACATCTTCCTTATCAGGATATGGGATAAACAGGAAGGTGCCCACTTCATAATTGGTACCTGGCTGACTATCTCAGGGCGCACTTAACTTGACAACCCGGTGAACTGCAATAATGCATTTGAGGTAGCGTTTACTGAAGCATGTGCCACAGAGAAGTAGAGAGAAAAGGAGTAGTGAGGGTGAGGGCTGTTCTGGAGTCATCCTACAGCTCAGAAATGGCCCTGATGAGGAGGTTCTTCTCAAAAGTATACACTCTTGGGTGTTTTTTGGTTTCTCTTTGCTTCTCTTTGAGGTCCTGGCTTCCACAAGTTGATTCTCCATCCCCTTCTGCGTGTTTCTGAATTTGTTTCTAACTCATGTGTGTCCAATCCTTAAATTTCATGATTGTGACTTGTTAGTATGTCTAAGGCTGAACTCATCAGGACACTGGCATTCTGTAAAATTAAGGTAATGGAACCTTCTTTTGTGAGGTGGTGATATTTACCTCAATAGAAACATAAGCAATGTTTTAATATCTATTTGGCAGTCATTCTTCTTAAGAGCTGAAATCTAGGAGAAAATACATTGTGTTGATATGTTTGTCAATCTGATCTAGCACTTTTAATAGTAAATTTAAGACCAACATATAGTTACATTGTATGTATTTAGAATTCCAAATCTGAATTGATGTTAATTCTGATCTACCTTTACAAGAAGCTATGATACTTACTAAGATGTGAAAAGGATAAATAAGACGGTAGTGGAGAAAATGTCCAATACTCCCAAAGAGTGGTGTCTTGAATCCCCTTTCCACCAGTGTTACTGGTGCTAATATGTTTCTTACTTGATTAAAATAGGTCTGGAAGAATTTTCATTTATAGCAGTTTTTCAGGGTGGTATGGAAAAATCCTTGACACAAAAATAATGACTACATTTCTTATACAGATACATCAAAATTCATTCTATTAGGAGACCAAGACGATACTTCTCATACTCTTAGTTTTAGTTATTGAGATTCCATATGGAATTCCAGATTGGTAGGTAGGTAGGTAGGTAGGTAGATGGAAAGATAAATAGATCAATCTTCATTGAGAAAACCTTCTTTGCACATAGCTCCATAATACAGACAAAACTAGAAGTTGGATGCAACTTTGGGGAAAAATTAGACTGGAACATACCATTTTCTTATTTCCATTTAAAGAGAGAAAGGATAAATTTTAACCAGCCTGTTGTTCTCGACATAGGAGGTTTTGAAATATCCTCATCAATCTTCAGCATTGTAGAACTTCATCCCCCTTTGTGGGCCAAGTTCTGTAGGTCCAGGAATTATCTGCTAAACACACACACCAAAGGGCACAGGCAGATGCACGTACATACTCCCATCTTGTTTCTCCCTCATATCCTCCCCATGTGATGTTACTCATGTGGTTCACAAAGGCAGAAACCGAACTCCTTGCTCCTCCTATCCCCCAACCAGATAATGACAAAATTACTGCAGAGCCCTGGGATGGAATTGATGCTTAGTGATTAACGTCCTTTTGGTCCTGAGAGACTTTGTCTCCTGTTCCTGGAAAATCATCATGGGCACTTGCACGTGTGTTATCTGCACTCCTGTGTCTGGTAACAGTTGCAGAGAAAGGCACCCGCCTTCAAGAAGTTTCTTTTGTGTTAGATGAGTGTTTTTTAAAACTATTTATAGGATTTGACATTATTTTTTAAATAGCATGGTTTTAACTAACTAGAAAAATTATGTGGACTGCGGAAAAATAGGAAAAAATGCAAGGAAGCATAAATGGAAGAATTTAAAATTATTTATGCTATTTAATCAATAATTGAAGAGAAAATGATAGGTCAGAGACAAGGGGTCCATAAAGCACCCAGAGATATGTTCTGTGTACATTTTGGTGGAGATGTTTGTCTGTTTATTCCACCCATATACAATTTTAACAAAACGAGGGCCTATACACGACACCTTATACAGAGCCCATAACATTTCCAGCAGTAGCATCTGAAAATCTTCATTTCAGCCTAGTTGATTATTCAGTGAAACCTGAGTCATAAATTAAACCCGGGGATAAGACTCTGGCCATGTGTGCATCTGTCGTAGAAATAGGTCACAAATATGTCACTGTTGTCTTCTATCACTTGACTTTTTTATGTATAATCATCTACTTTATAAATGCACCTTCTATTCATAGATACTTGGCTGTTTCCAGTTTTTCAATATCTTAATAATATTTACTATACCTACATAATTTTGTGTATTTGGGGGAAATTTCCTAAAAGGTCAATTTGAGTCAGAATATGTGACAGCAGTTTTGAGGAATTTTTTCTACGTTAATAAATCATCCTATATCCATGTTCCTATCCACACTTCCCCCTCTTCTGTCTCTCTAGATCTCTTTCTTTCTTCCACCCTGCCTTACCCTCTCCCTCTCTCCCTCACCCCTCACATGCACACAGACACACACAGACACACAGACAGACACAGACACACACACACACACACACCCCATATCTCCTTGGTTAAGTCACGCATTTGATGTAGTGAAATAACCGAGAGGAGTTCAGAAACCAATGTGGTCAACACACATGAAGCACAGATTGGAAAACTAGAAACCAACTCTATCAAAAAAAAATGGGCAAGAAAGAAAACAACTATTGTGGTGTTAGGTTTGGAGGATCTCATGCCTTTTGTTACAGTGTGTTTTGTGCAATGAGTGAAAGTCAAGAGAAAGAGGGAGCAAACCAAAAATTTGCTGAGAATTGGAGGAGTCGGGCAGTCACTGATAAGTCAGGCTGAAGTGTTAATTACTGTGAGCCATCTCTTTGGACTCCGTACCTTTATAAGTCGGGGAGAAATCATGGGTATACCACAGATGTAGCTGCTTTAGGGGAAACTTCTGCATCCTGAGCGTCCTAGATTAATACTGAAACTGAGATAGTCTAAATGTGAAGGGGTTCAGAATGGTATCTTTATTTTGATTTGAAGCAACTGTGTTAAGAACTTCAATATCCACAAGAGAGTTCAGGTTCTATTGTGGCAGTGGATGGGGAAGAATCTGGATTGGTCCAAAATTCACTTCATTCACAGCATCTTCCTTCTCACTTTATTTGAACCTCAGTTGGATCTGGTTCAAATGAACTCTTTTCATAAAGTATCATTTGGGCAACACTGACTCTGAAATGTGATAGCTTGAAAGAAAAGTTTATTTTTTCCACTGGTAATGATTAAGCCCTATATATACTTCTTGTCTGAAAGTTTTGCCTTGTTTTTCATTTCAGATCTCTATGTTCTGTTTGCAGGGAAGATGCCTTGCCTTGGGTTTATGTGGAACCAGGCACTCAGATAAAATCTGAAATGCTTGCTTGAGCATCCGTTTTCCAAATACCCAGATATTTGTGTTCATGCAGGCTAAATATCCAGGTGGTCGAGTGACTGCACACATTTGGATAGTTGACATCAGACAGGTAACTGTAATGCCCAAGTGTTCTTTTTCAAGCATGTAGCTCATAGACATACTTTCACATCTGTTCCTGATGAGTTGAGAATGGAGAGGTAGGATAATATAGTGGTTAAGAGCAAAGTTTTAGACTTAGACCTGGGTTGGCATACTGATACTACCATTAGTAGCTGTGCAACTTGGGGACAAGTTTACTTAGTGTGTCTGTTTTAGTTTCCTCACCTGTAACATGGGGATAATAATACATAAACATCATGGTGATGTTGCATGTGTGAGGTAATTATATATAAGGAGCTTAGCACAGTCCAGAGCCAATAGTCAGAGTTCTATCCAATTGTGTTAACAGCTCTCATCATCATGATCATCTGGGATGTGGATGAGAATTGGAAGGAAGGTGGCTTGTTTTGGCACCAAAGACTATATCCTCACAAAGCCATAGATATTCCTATCCTTCCATGCAATTCAATCAACATATGAGATGCCTTAACCATTTTAAATGAGATGAGATATACATGATTGAGTGAATGAATGAATGAATGAAATGAACAACAACAATACACTACTGTGTTCTAGATGGTATTTGAGGTAGGCTCTGGAGAACAGTTAGAGAGTCTTAAGGGATCAGCAACTAGGGGAGAACATCTAACCAGAGAGAATGCCGACAACAAGAGGCATAGTGATTAATTCTCTTTTTATTTCGTACATTCACCAGGCATTTGAGATTCTGTTCTGACCAGGCACTAGAGCAAAGCATGGGGTGTTTGGAGGAAATGAGGAGCAATCTAGTTTGGCTGTAGCCTAGGACAGGGAGAGGAATATGCCAAAGATAAAGGTAGAAAATGTCATACTTAGAGGTTGGGGTATTACTCTGGCAAGTTGAGGGAATCACTTTTGCTATTGAACAGCCAGCCTTTAAAGTGTGAACCAGTGCAGCATCCTTTGTATCCCCGGCACCCTAGGGTCTGGCAGCAGGCAGTCAGCAGACATTTGTTCTCAATTTTAGAAAGGTAGAGATTATCATATTTAGTTGGTTTTATTGTTATTTTTCTGACTATATAAATTTTGTGCATGTTTTCAATAATTCAGAATATCCCACAATCAAGTCATTGATTTATTTATGCAACAGATATTTTTTAAACATGTACTCTTTCCCAGATTTTATGCTAGGCACTGATCCCAGAGATAATTACGACTTTTGTTTGTTTCCCCCAGAGCTCTACCAAGTGTTCAGCACATAATAGGTCCAAAATAAATGGTAGTTCCGTATCAAAGGAACAAGTGTCTTACTGTAGGAGAAAAAAATCTACCCCCTTATTATATCATTCTTTGTGGTTTTGTGTTTCTAAAAACAATTAGATTGAGCCACTCTATGAAATACAAGAAAGCCACTTAATTTAGTGTCCAGTCTCTCCAATTCTAACAGAAATTAAAATGCATCCCCTAGAACTCAGAAGCACACTTCACCTTCATACTCGGCTTTGTCCATAATGTGTATTATTAATGCAGAAAATTATGCTGTCTGTTGAAGACATTGGACTGAGCAGAGGGAGGGAGGCACACACCTGCCTTATGCAGGGCCGTGACTTTCCAGCAGTGGCATCTGAAACTCTTCATTTCAGTCTAGCTAATTATGCAGGACAACCTGAGCCATAAATTGAAGCTGGGGATGAGACTATGA
The DNA here is from genome assembly GCF_965194805.1 of Balaenoptera borealis. Classification (NCBI taxonomy): domain Eukaryota; kingdom Metazoa; phylum Chordata; class Mammalia; order Artiodactyla; family Balaenopteridae; genus Balaenoptera; species Balaenoptera borealis. Next base: position 125,005,349 of record NC_138867.1, on the reverse strand, counting down.
CCAAGTGTGCATGTGTAATGTTTATGAGCTGTAAGGTCATTGCAGAAAACAGCAAGGAACATAGTTGTAATAGGCTGTTGGCCTCTAAGGAAATTATTAATTAAACTTTATCTTCTCCCCGGCATGCTTCAGTGCCACCACTATGAGTCTTTAGACCTGGGGAAACTACACCTCGATAATAACTGGCCTTATCCTCGGGCTGGCAGTCACTGAATATGCTCCTTTGTCTGACACCAATCATGAACTGCAGTGTGGGATGTCAAGGTTTCTGCAAATGCCAATCGCATGCCTCACTGTACATCAGGCCCAGGGTTCAGATCTCATGATAGGAAATCTAAGAGTCCACAGCAGGTGGAGTAATCCATTTTCTGGAAACGAGCTGTGGGCACAGTCCCATTTCCAGCACCCAGCCCATTCAGTTTCCAGTGTTATCTCCAAAAGAGCTAAAATCACTCTCAAAAGACCAAAGCACAAGAGGTTCAAATGTCACTGTGTTGACACCATCTAGATGGAGTGAGATTTTTTTGAGTCCCTGGCTTAACAGTGCTGACTTGACTAGGAAAATCAGAGCTGAAATGTCATTTCCAACTACTTTCTTTTAGAGATTTCCCAGACAGCTTGGCTCAGCCCACGAATCAAATGGCATTTTTGTTGTTGTTCGTAAGTGCTTGCTGTGTCAGCCAGCTGTGTTCCTCCTGCCCCACGCTGGATCCCCCGCGTTAAATGTTGTCTGATCAGCTGGCAGCTATTCAAAGGACCCACAAGGCAGATTGGAGTCCAGCTCTGTTTTCCCATAGATGGGTGGCCCTGCCCCACTAATGGGGATTTAAGCATCTTCATTTCAGGCGAGACAGCAGGTCGAGAATATAAGGCACAGATGTGTTTGATTAGATTCGGAGTTTTCCAAATTGTTACTCAAACAGACCTTCTGGGGCCCAGCTCTCTATTTTGATGACTGGGCCATTTGCCCCTGCTTTAGGCGTTTGAGCCACTCACTCACCTCCTGCCTTCACTCCTCTTTGTTATAGAAAACTCAGGATAGAGAAACTAGGAGAAGGGAAAATTTAACTTGAGAGATCTTGACTGAATGCCATCAGTAAGATCAAGAATGAATAAAACACAATCCCTAAAAGGAAGAAAACTAAGAAGTGACAACACTGACAGTAGCCATGACAATTTTTACTCAAATTGCCTCCGAGTAGGCTGCATATTTGAGGTTGGCAGCATGTGTGGACATGACATTCGCATCTTCATCGTGGCCCTCCTAATCATGTCACATCCTCTCTTTGGGAAGATTCTGGTGCAGACAATTAGGGTTAGGAGAACTTTTATTTTCTACATTACAATTTCATAGAGGCATCTAGCCCATTAAAGTCCATTCTGGAATTTTAAAACTATTTTAAGGTGATGTACTTTATGAAACCTTGATAAGTTCTCTGGACATTTTGGGCAGGAGATGGATAGCAAATAATATTTTCAGTGAATTCATCGCCAGACCAGGATAGGAAATGGTTACTAGTAGTGCTGGATGGAATGCAGAGGGTTGCTACAGCTTAAGGAAGAAAGAAGTGGTTTAACCTTGGGAAGGTGCTGGTTGTGTACAATTCTCATAGAAGCTTAGACTCTTAAAAGTGGAAGGCAGTTTGGACCCTCATTTTGTCCAACATTCTGCCATTTGTATAATTCCTTCTAGGATCTCCCTGCTGAGTGATCATCCTATTTTTTATGAATAGCCTCAGTGCTGAAAAGTTCAATCCCTCATAGCAGTGCATTCATTTTTTTAATGTTTATATACTTTTATTTATATATTAGGCAGAACTAATAAAGGCAGTTTAATCAATTTGATTTTATTTGTTCTAGCTATATTAGCCAAAAATATATTGAAATTCCAACATGCAAAGAGTACTTTTTCTTTTCTAAATATGCATATAAAATTTGTGAGTGGTTTTGTGTATGTAATAGTATGGTGCTATTACTAATTTCAACAACGAAATTGCCTTTTTTATTGGGATAAAATACATATAAAATTTACCATTTTAACCATTTTAAGTGACATTAATTACAAGCACAGTGTTGTGCTTCGATCTCCACTATTTTCCAAAAATTTTCATCACCCCAAACAGAAACTTTGTACCCAGTAAGTAATGATTTCTCATTTCTTCCTCCCCCTTGTCCCTGGTAACCTCTAATCTTTTTTCTGTCTCTATGAATTTGCCTATTCTAGATATTTCATATAAGTGGAATCATATAATTGTCAATTGTGTCTGACTTCATTCACTTAGCGTAATGTTTTCAAGGTTTATCCATGTTGTAGCGTGTATCAGAACTTCATTCCTTTTTATGGCTGAATAATATTCCATCAAATGTATATACTACATTTTGGTTTTCCACTCATCTGTTGATAGACACTTAGGTTGTTTCTACCTCTTGGCTATTGCGAAAAATCCTATGTGAACATTGGTGAACGAGTAGCTGAGTCCCTGCTTTCCATTCCTTCAGGTATATACACCTAGCAGTGGAATTGCTGAGTCATATATTTATATGGATATACAGTTTCCCCAACACCGTTGTTGAAGAGACTGTCTTTTCTCCATTGTGTATTCTTGGCATCTTTATACATGTGTGGGTTTCACTCTGGGCTCTCTGTTCTGTTCCATTGGTCTATGTGTCTGTCACTATGCCAGTATCACACTGTTTACTATAGCTTTGTATAATATTTTGGAATTGTGATGCCTCCAGCTTTGTTCTTCTTTCTTAAGAGAGCTTTGGCTATTCTGGGTCTTTTGTGGTTCCATATGAATTTTTGGATTGTTTTTTCTATTTCTGTAAAAAATGCCACTGGGATTTTGATGAGGATAGCATTGAATCTGTAATCTCCATGGTTAGGTCTTTTCCTAAGTATGTTTTTTAATACTATTGTAAAAGGGATTGTTTTCTTAATTTCTTTTTTGGATTGTTCATTGCTAGTGTATAGAAATACACTATATAGAAATACACTGTATAGAAATTGATTTCTGTGTGTTGATTTTGCATCTTGCAACTTTGCTGAATTCATTTATTAACTGTAAAGGGTTTTTTGTTAGGCCCTTTTAGGTAGAAGATCATATTATCTGTGGATAGAGATAGTTTGACTTCTTCCTTTCTGATCTGGCTACGGTTTCTTTTTCTTTCCTAATTGCTCTAGCTAGGACTCCCAGTGCTATGTTGATAGAAGTGGTGAGTGGGCATTCTTGTCTTGTTCCTGGTCTTAGACGAAAAGCTTTCAAACTTTCACCATTGAGTGTGATGTTAGCTGTGGGGTTTTAATAAAACTTGAACAGTCCATATGAATCTTACATCAATTTTTAAATTTCTACCCAGAAAAATGCCATTAGAATTTTGATAGCAATTACATTGAATTTTTATATGACTTTGGGTATGTATACCACATTTGGTAGTGTTATCGTCTTAACAATATTGTGTTTCTGTTTATGAACATTGAATATCTTCCCATTTATTTTGGTCTTTAATTTCTCTCAGCAATGTTTTGTAGTTTTCAGTGTGCAGTCTTATATCTCCTTGGTTAAATTTATCCCTAAATATTTTATTATTTTTATGCTGTTGTAAATGGAATTATTTTCTTAATTTCCTTTTTGGATTGCTTGTTGCTAATGTAGAGGGGAAAAAACCTGATTTTTGTGTATTGATTTTGTATCCTGAAACTTTGCTAAATTCATTTATTAGCTATAACAGGTTTTTTCTGAATTCCTTAGGGTTTTTTAGTTATAAGATCATGTCATCTATGGATGGAGATAGTTTTACTTCCAATTTACTTTCCAAATTGGATGCCTTTTATTTCTTCTTCTTACCTAATTGCTCTGGCTACAACTTTCAGTACCATGTCAAACAGAAGTGATAAAGTAGATATTTTTGTCTTCTTCCTGATCTTAGGGGAAAAGCTTTCAGTCTTTCACCAGTGAGTATGATATTAGTTAAGGGTTTTTCATAAATGACCTTTATTGAGTTCAGGAAGTTTTATATCTTCTATTCCAAGTTTACTGAGTATTTTTATCTTGAAATGGTGTTAGATTTTGTCAAAAGCTTTTGTCTATATTAACTGAGATGATCATGTGTTTTTTCCTTCATTCTATTAATGTGGTGTAGTGTATTGATTGATTTTCAGGCCCTGAACCACCCTTGAAATCCTAGAATAAATTCCACTTGGTCAGGATGTATCATCTTTGTAATATGCTGCTGAGTTTCTTTTCCTAATGTATTGTTGAGGATTTTTGCATCAATATTCATAAGGAATATTGGTCTATAGTTTTCTTGTAATGTCTTTGTCTGGCTTTGGTATCATAGTAACGCAGGCCTCATAGAATAAGTAAAGAAGTGTACCCTCCTCTTCAGTGCTTTTGGAAGAGTTTGAGAAGGATTGGTATTAATTCTTTAAATGTTTGGTAGAATTCACAGTGATTACATCTGGCCCTGGGCTTTTCTTTGTTTCATTACGGATTCAATCTCTTTGTATGGGTCTATTCAGATTTTCTGTTTCTTCTTGAGTCAGTTTTGGTAATTTGTGTGTTATCTAGGAATTTGTCCAGTTCATCTAGGTTATCCAGTTTTTGATCTACAGTTGTTCATAGCATTCTCTTATAATCCTTTGTATATCTGTAAGGTTGGTAGCAATGTTAATGCATTCATTTTTTATATTTGCCATCACTACGGTGCCATCACCTGATTTTTCCTAAAATCTGGATCCAAGAAACTCTTCACTATTTGGTCCTGGATCTCACTGTATTTTCTTTACTTAGTTTAAGATAGAAATGTACTGCTGGTAGTGATAATAATAGCATCAATAATAGCTACCATTTAGTAAATGCTTTCCATGTGCCAGGTACTGTGTGTGAAACAGTTTACAAATGTCATCTTACTTAACTCTTATAACAACCCATGGGATAGGTATTAACCATCCTATTCTGTCTGTTTTTAGGAAAACTAAAACACAGTGCAGTTGAGTCATTCACCAAGTTAGAGTATCCAAAGATCTCAGAGCATGACAAAAAAGAGATTGCATCTTGCTTGGATTAGTCCTTTGCTTCGGAGTCCACAAAATTCACCAAGCCTACAAAATGTACATTTTTCTCTCATGTTTTGCCTATAAGTACTAAGATATTTTATTTATTTTTGTGGCTGACATTACCCATTAGTACAATTACTACAGAATTGTCTTGGGGTTGGGGAAGGGGGAATGTGGAAGGATAAAGTATTTGGGGGAAGAGATGATCTTTGAGGATACCCTGTCACTTAGAGCTAGAGAAACAGATTATCTGGATAATTCACATTAAAACAAAAACTCGGGGAATTCCCTGGCAGTCCAGTTGCTAGGACTCCACACGGTCAGGGAACGAAGATCCTGCAAGTCGCGTGGCACAGCCAAAAACAAAACAAGACAAAACTCACAGCAATTAAAATTGGCCTCTGTGGTGGGACTGACATGTACACACGACTATATTTAAAAGGGATAACCAACAAGGACCTACTGTTGAGCACAGGGAACTCTGCTCAATATTATGTAGCAACCTAAATGGGAAAAGAATTTGAAAAAGAATAGATACATGTATATGTATAACTGAATCACTTTGCTGTACACCCAAAACTATCACAACGTTGTTAATCAACTATACTCCAATATAAAATAAAAAGTTTAAAAATATATATATTTCAGGCAAAGCTGGATCAATGGGGAGACACTTTTCCCTAAAATAGCTGTTTAGTTGCTTTATTTTGTATATACAGAACAAAACTTAGAAGACACCACCCAAATGTAGAGCAAGCTGAAAGGGTATAAAAGAACGAATAGACTTTGAATACCTTGGTGTTCTGTGTGTCATTCAGTTCACTTACTCTATTCTTTGAGACAACATTTATTTTAGTAGGTAGACCGTAATTCATGATTTCGGTGGATGTGCTAATATAAGGGAGAATGTACTCTGTTTCCCTAGTCAACCAGACACTAATGAGGAAATGCAGAAGCGGGAGACCATTTCCACTGCTTTAATTCAAATCCAGATCATGTAAACCACAGTCTGAAAGAAGAGCATGAAACCTGGTTCTGCCGTGTGCAGACCTTTTGAAAAGATGAAATGAGAAGTTCAGGGAGAAAAAATACCACCTTCCCAGAATTATATCAGACATATTAATCATGGAAGGTCCAAAAAGAGTCCCTGGAACACAAACGATAGAACACATCATGGTCACGTCCCATAATCCACTGTGTTTTCCAAGTCGCTCTTCATCAGCTGGATAATACTGTTTAATCCCTTATGCTGATTTAAAATTCCATCAGAGGGAGGTAATGTGTTTCTGTTCTGGAGGTTTACTATGGTAAATGCATTACCGGATTAACTTTATCTTCACTATCACAGGGGTCTTTTAGGTGCTAATACAATTTTAAAATAAAATAAAACAAAAACTCTTCTATTTGAAAGTGTGCTTTTCACATCTGAACTCATTTGTGATGCTTATTGAGTACCATTTGACATCTGAAAAGCTGAAATCTTGTCCTTTACAGGCAGAGGAGCCTTAGCAGTAAAAGAATTGGACAGTCACACCCTTAAATGATCTGGGATCAGTCTAGTATTAGGCCTAAATGAGGTTTTTTCATCCTTACTCCTTTGTGTATTTTAATTTTAACAGCCAACAGCAAGGTTGGCTGTTCTTAAACTTTGTTGCCACAGAAGTCTTTGATCAAAAGAAATCTCACTTGTGGGTATAAATAAGTAAAGCAGATGAAGGTGCTTGTCAAAGAAGGAGGAAAAATGTCTCACTCTTCTTCTCCATAGACGCCCTTGAGGGGTTCCGAGGAGGACTTTGCAGAGTAGTTTTTTGGTTCCATTATTGAAAAGCATTCCATTGAAAGGAATTCAAATGCACAAATGCATTCCTGTGATAATAATTCAAACAACATAGAAGAATATAGACCAAAAAGTTACTCTTCCCCCTTCAACATCCACTCCCCTGTCCAGAGGTCGTTGCCATGAACAATTTTGTGGGTATCATTATGGATCTTTTTTCTGTGTTCAGAAATAAATATATGTATTTCTAATTAAAGTATAGTTTTAGGATTTTAAAATATACATTCTGTATGCATTTAAGTTCCATAAGAGTTTTGTCTGTGTTGTTCACTAGTTTTTATCATGTCTAGAACAGAGCCCAACATATAAACCATCAATAAATGTTTGCTGGATTAGGGACTGAATTATCCTGCAACTTGCTTTTTGTGTTCAGCAATAGGTCTTAGAGTTCTTTCCATGTCAGTACATATAGAGCCATCTTATCTTTTTTAAAGATTGCATTGTATTTTATAGTATGGATGTTCCAGAATTTATTAAACTCCTTTCCTATGGATGTATTTCTAGTTGTTTCTAATTTTCTACTATAAACATTGCTACAACGAATGTCCATATTGATGACTCTTTGTCATTTGTCATGGACATGTGCAAGTGCTTCTATATGATAGCTTCCTTGAAGTAGGGTTTCTGACTCAATGTGTGTACACATCCTGACTTCCTATGGGTAGGTCCCTGGATTTCTTTCTCTTCTCCTATCAAGTGGCAACAGAGATAGAATTTAGTTTGGGAGATTTTTATGGGCCAGCATATGGGATATATCATTTCCACCCACAATCCATTGGCTAAAACCCAGTCATATGGCCTCTCTTAAGTGCAAGGGAGAGTGGGAAATATTGTTAGCTGTGTGCCCAAGAGAAATGAAAAGATAGCTTGGTGAGCTTCTAGCTTGTCTGCCACAGCAAGGGACACTGGAAAATGCTGTTTCTGCATAATCATGTGCCCAGCTAAAAGTTAATTCCTGTGGAAGAAGGGAAGTACTGATTTTGGAAGACAACTCATCATCTGCCACTGCTTTGTTGACATTTAAGTTTGTTAACCTCTGCTATAAATCATCTACAGGGCAATCCCCTTTATTTAAACCACATGGACCTTTCCCAAAATTTATATTTAACTGAATTTTAGGTAAATCTAAGTATGCTTGAGGTCAGCAGGTTCTCATGTAATTGACCTGACAATGATTTACAGCACAAGATAGGTTTTTTAAAAAAAAAATTAGTAGCACCTGTTTGCAATGGACTTACTGTGTTTAGTGATCAGAAGCCCAGAACTTATCATCTGTCTCCAGGTTGTCAAGCCACTTATCATGGCCTTTGAAATTTCTATATTGGTGCTGAGCGATGAATGAACATCAAAGAGGTGTTTTACTGCTCTTTCAGTCATCTTGGCCATTGACGATGGCCAGACCACAGGATTAGGCCTGCCTCTAGAATTCTGGCACTGGGAGCTTTAGGTCTAAGATAGAAGGATATTTTTGAATGTCCTCCTCCATCTGATGTTATCTCAGAATAATCCAGCCAGAGTTAAACCTCAGTACGATTTCTATTTATTTGTATTGTCCTTTACACAATGGGAAAGCCGTCTGCGGCTTTCAAAACACTGAGAAGAGAGCCCTGTGGAGCATGGATGGCCCATCATGCATAAGTAAACTCTGATTTTGATTAATAAAGAATGCCACTGTCCATATGGGGCTTTGCTTTTTTGTGTGAAGGTAAACAGATTGCTCTCTGTAGGCTAAATTTGGTAGAAAGCTATAAATTCCCTGTACAACTGCTTCTGCCTTGCTGGGCTATTTCTTGTGCCCCAAACACACTCTGCTCTCCTGACTCCTGCTTGTGCTGACACCTCTTCCTGACACCAGGTCCCATGCGTTCTCAAGTCCCAGCTCAAATGACACCTCCTCTGTGTTGATACCCTCCACTCCACACAGCTGGTTTACTTGCCCCCTCTACTCTGACCCATTGCCCTTAACATTTTTCTCTATAATGGTACATTTTAATTTGGAACTACAGGGAAACATAAAAGGAGGAAAATTAAATTACCTGTTACCACACCACCTAGTAACTTCTATTAATATGTTGGTATGCACCTTTCCAATATATGTAAGTATGTTTCTATGTTCAATATACTAAGTATGTTTCTATACAAATATATATATTTATATATTTGTATATAAATGTAAATATATATATAGCATATATACTGTACAAAACTGTATTTTATACAGTTTTTTAGTTAACAGTATATTGTGAACAATTTCATATGTCATTAAGAATTTTTCTAAATTACGATAAGTTTTTCAGTATTCTATCTTATACCTAGGATAATTTTTAAATTATTCTCTGTACTTTTACATCTAGATTGCTTCTTCTTTTTTTTTTTTTTTTGGCTAGTATACATAATGCTAAACTGAGACCTGAAGGATGGGGCAGAGGGGCATAAAGTCTCAGACACCATATTTCAGGCTGAGGCAAGAGCAGACGTCCAGCCAGATACGGGAAAGGCTTGGCTCGTTTAGGAGCTGGGAGGAGGCCGATGGGGCTGGAAGGTACTGAGGAAGAGATGATGAAAGCTGACATCAGAGGGCTGGTCTCAGCATCAGATGATGTCAGGCCTTAAAGGCCATGGGAAGGAGTTTAGATTTTACCTTAATGCCAACAATCCTTGGAAACCCAACAAGGATTCTGAGCAGAGAAGGAAAGAGATGCCGTTCATATTTTAAGGTGATCACTGTTGAGAGGAAGAAGGATGGAAAATTAGCAGGAGTGGTGTGAAGGGACCAGATTTGGAGGCCATGTCCATGGACCTGGGTGAGAGATGAGGTTGGCTTGACCTAGGGAGTGACAGTGGAAATAGTAAGAAGGAAGGAATGAAGCTCTGTTTCAGCCACAAAAATGTTTGGGAAGCATTGGCTACAGCAAATTTAGAATCTATTTTTAACTGCTGGACTTTTTAGAGCCTTTAAAATGGAAATGTTCATTGTGAATCCCTAGTGAGATATTTTTCCCCAGAGCTCTTCAGGTAATTAAAATGTCATTGGGAGGTAATAGTTGAAACTTCTGCCATTTCAAAGGCTCTGGCCCTCTATTGGCCTCAGTAGCAGAGTCATACGATCCAGTAGGAAGATTCACTCTTCATTCACATCCCACGTAAGAATGAGCCGCAGAGCAGGGCAGTGGGCAGTCGTCACTCTCTTAGCTAAGGTTGGAGACAGTCTTGCCAGCATGATGCCATGGACGGCTGGCCCCAGGCAAAATGTGAAGTAAATGAAATGTGCTTACAGATTAGATGACTAAAGAGTCTGTGCATTCTTTAGATTCCTTGAGCAGGTAAGAATGGGGGTGGGGCGTGTGAACCCAATTTTGAGGATATGAGACCCTTTCATACACTCTCACCTACGCCTGTTTTGTGGTTGCCTCCTCAACCTAACCCTTTAGTGAAGTCTTGACATATGCAAGGAGGAACTCAAGAACGCTACCTGAGATGTTCTGTGCTGCTACTGTTTCTGCTAAGCACTTCATAGGTGTGACGGAGCCGGGGAGAGGGATGGGAACTTTCGCCAGGTGGGAGTTACTCCACAACTTACTCTGTGTGTGTGTGTGTGTGTGTGTGTGTGTGTGTGTGTGTGTGTGTGTGTGTGTGAGAGAGAGAGAGAGAGACTTTGAGACTTGAACCTCTGTGAGCCTCAGCTTTGTCATTCAAAAATGGAAATAATAGAACTCATCTCATGAAGTGCTTATGAGGATCAATGAAGTCATTCAGATAAAGAACTTAACACAATATTAGCTATAATAATAGTTGCTACTATTATTAGAAGGAATTAGATGTTTTCCACCTCAGTTTGGTCAGATGTTAACTTGGCTCTTTCTGGCTGCCTGAAGCCCCAGACCACCAGCTTGCCTCTTCCCCACCTTCGTTCACAGTTCTTCCTACATGGGGTGGTCTTTTACACAGAGTGATATCTCTGAAAAATGGCCGTTCCTCTAACAACGTGTTAATTTAGAGAAATTTTCTCTTATGTTTTTTCCCAGGCATCTTATTTAAAAGTATCGGAGTGAATTTTCTCTTTTGGAATGGAACTTGATTATTTGTTTATCATCAGCAAAATACATCAAAGATGACTGAATATGTGGTAGAGCAACTTTTCATGAGCTGATAGAGTTAGCAAAGATACCTTCTGCATTTAAGCAAGGCACACATTTCAGAAAGTAGAATGAGGGCTCTTCAGGACACTCCATTGGTTCACTCTTTTTTTCCTCATTATTAGTGACTTAATAATAATCATTTTCTTTAAAAAGAACATGTTTAGATACCACCATCTTAAAATAATTCTTTAATCACCAGATTATGACAAGTGGAGAATCTGAAAAGATCTGTCCCAAACAGATGGTCTAAACACTTTCCCAAGGTGACTCTCTGCTGGACTTGTAAGTTATAACATAAGAAATGGTGTGTGTCAGGGTGACTTAATTAGGTGACTTAATTAAAGTCTTTCTGATGTCTATTTGGGAGAACTAATGAGTTTCTTTTATCAAGGTTATTCCAAGCACTTCCTGAGATGCAAAATCTGAATTAACTATCTTCTCTATAAATCTGACGAGGAAACCAAGTTCTAAAAATAATGTGTGCAGTGCTGGAAGGATCTGGATGAAAGCATAGACGCTAGCCTAGTGGATGTCAAGAAAGAGTGTATGGTCTTGTTTTCAAGTTGGGCTCAATCTAAATATTTTTTGCAATTTAGAGCAGTACAGATGTCATCAGTAATAGGTCAGATGCCAACATAAAGGGCTGGGGTCACTTCCCATTGTGGAAAGTATATGTTGTTCCCTCCATGTTCTGGGTACTGCTCTTTGAATACAGGTCTGACCTTAAAACTCAGGGGAATAAAGAATAGAGAGTAAATTTACCTTATTTCTCTTATGCTGTTAAACCTCTTATGAAGTTTTTCTTACCAGAATGGTAGTAATTCTAAAAATTATCCCAGGACTATGTGGGAACAAACACAATGCCTAGACATGGGTTTCCTGTGCTCACTCCTGCTAAGGAATGTAAAAGCTTTCAGATATCATAAAAAAATCATCTTTTAATTTATAAATGTGGACATTAGCAGATGAACTGTGATTATTATTTACAACTGTGAGTCTGAGTGGCCTTTTTAAAATTAATGTGAAATTTTCTACAACATATAAAAAATTCTTACCTATTTGGAACTTTAGAAGGATATAAATTGGCTATAAAATAGTGTATATGACACACTTTTGATAAAATCTACTTACTCCTTCTGAAACCTCTATTTCCAACTATGCATTTTCTACCAAAAGTTCAGTAAGATGACCTTATTAGCTCGTCTTACCTCTGAGGAGAATGGAATTCTTAATTGTGTTACAATGAAATATGTGGCTAAAGCGTTTATTAATACTTTACTAATAACTATGATGATCTACTAAGATGGTTTAACTAAGGCAGAGTACAAAACACGCAGACATATAAATGTTTGTTTGTGGGTTTTTCTCTCTTTCTTTAGAGGGATGGAGATGATCTAATCTGTTAAAAAAACACAATCCAACTGAGTACATTTTAAAGGTTTTATTGGCTTTATTTAATGACTCAAGAATCGGGCAGGTAGAAAAGAATTCCAAAGAGCTATACCAAATGGAAGGCTGTTATAGGCAGAGGGGGCAGGACGAGGAAATAGTAGATTATGTCTTCTTTCTTTGGGGGACAGAAAGGGTCTATCAGGCAGATTACCTCACTGGTGCTGACCAGGAAATTTCCAGACTGACCAGTTAAGATTATATTCCTGGGAGAGGTGGAAACTGCAGTTAGGTTAGGTATTAAGTCTTAGTTTGGTGACAAGGGCTCAACATAAGTGACTCCACTGGGGGCCTGTTGGCTCTTTTTAAACAATTTGCTCCTTTTGATCAGACTCTCAGCTTAACTGAGAGACGTGATCAAAAATTAAGGCATGGGGCTTCCCTGGTGGCGCAGTGGTTGAGAATCTGCCTGCTAATGCAGGGAACACGGGTTCGAGCCCTGGTCTGGGAGGATCCCACATGCCGCGGAGCAACTGGGCCCGTGACCCACAACTACTGAGCCTGCGCGTCTGGAGCCTGCGCCCTGCAACGGGAGGGGCCGCGATAGTGAAAGGCCCGCGCACCGCGATGAGGAGTGGCCCCCGCTTGCCACAAGTAGCGAAAGCCCTCGCACAGAAACGAAGACCCAACACAGCCATAAATAAATTAATTAATTAAATAAATAAAGTAGCTATTAATTAAAAAAAAAAAAAAATAAGGCATTAGTGCCCTTCTCAGCTACCCCTCTGTAGTTCTCACAGCTTTTACTGATCCTCTGTGTGATATTCACAGGTCATGGTACTTTTTGGCTGAATCTCTATGGTATTCACAGGTCATGACTTTTAGGCTCACAGTTCTTTAGTAGATCATTTTCTTCATTCCTTTCCTGGCATTCTGGTCTTAAGGAGATCATTTTCTTGGTGGTTAGCAGCTACAAAGATGCATTTAAAGCTTTTGAGAGAATACAGCCTGCCAGGGAGATGACTATGACTATTATTAAGTAGGATAATTCCCAATGTTTGAAGTGTATACTTCACAGCCATGGTCCCCAAGACCCAAACCAATCTAAATCAAATAAGTCGGAGAAAGATCTCATTGGAGGAGTTACCTTTTCAAGCCAAGTTGAACTGAGTTTCAGCTTCCTCAGAAGTGTTAATCCAGGGCACTTCCCTGGCAGTCCAGTGCTTAAGACTTCGCCTTCCAATGCAGGGGGTACAGGTTCGATCCCTGGTCTGGGAGCTAAGATCCCACATGGCTCGGGGCCAAAAAACCAAAACATAAAACAGAAGCAATATTGTAACAAATTCAATGAAGACTTTAAAAATGGTCCACATCAAAAAATCTTTAAAAAAAAAATTTTTTTTTTTAAAAGTGTTAATCCAGGTGCAGCAGGTGGTGTTGGCTGCAGCACAGACACCCCCTTGCTCAGCTAAAAGATGATCAAGGGCTGTCCTATTATCCAGATCAAGTTTGGCTGGAGCATCTAGGGATTTTCATTGGGCAGCTATCGCTTTAGCAGCAGATTTTGCGGCATCTTTAAGAGTTAAGGAGAGGTTCCCGATCACATGAACATTTACTCCTAACCAGGGAAGTAGAGACCTGCCAAAGGAAGCAAATCCTGAACCATGAAAGCTTCCTGGTAGGTTCTTTCTAACTCAGTGATGCAAATTCAGGGAAGTTGACCAGTGAAGTGTCTCAGTTTTTTGGTGAAGATCTACGGGCACAGTTAGATAACCTAAGAGGCATCACCTGGTTATGTGCCAGCCATCTAGGCATTCCTAAGCCCAAGGGGAGTGATAACCAGCACAGACAAAGGTAAATCCTGTCAGGGCACAAACCATTCCCGCTAAGGTGGCACTGTTAATGGACAGATCAGATTTTCTGATGACAAATCTACCAGTCTGAAAGGTTACCCCCCTTGTCAGCGGCCTAGGAGATATGCATGATGGCATTATCTTTCCAGGCCAAGGCCAGAGTAATGGAGAGAAAGGGAAGAAAAAACGTTTCGCTAAAGTACAAAGTCTTGATCGTGCATTTTAGGAGGGAGCAGTCTACCTCAGTGTTGGCTACTTGTTTCCCTCGTCAGTTCGATATGGGGATCTCCAGCATTTGCATAGGTCCCAGTGTCAGGGGGAGCCTTCTTCAGCTGTGAGATGTGTGCCCACAGTTCAAGTCCCTGAAGTTTGGCTGCCATCTAGGCAGTGAGGAGGATGGATTATAGTCCCTTCCAAAGAGATTCAAGAGCAGTCTTTGCTCTTAGTGATTCCAAATCAGGAGGGTGAGAGAAAATTGGAAACACTAGTTTGGCGAGTCAAAGATAGATATTTAAGAAAACTAGAAGGGTCGGGACCCAGTCCAGTTTACAGGCATATATAGCAATGCCTTGAAGACAGTTAACAAGACTAGAATCTAATATCTACAAAGGTACAGACATAATCTTCCTCTCTATAATTGCCTCCATTTTCTTTAAAAGATAATCACAGTAAAACTAATATGTTTGCACTAAACCTGCCTGATTATTTATGTAAGTGCAGCAAGAAGAGTGATTGACCATGTAAGCTTTGGCCACAGCTGAGTCTATGCATGTGTCTCTCAAATACAACATACCAAAGTCTTGTTAATACACCAGTGCTTCCGGTTGTGTTCTGTTACAAGGAGAACAGATTCTATTTGAACTTAAGCAAATAACTACATTGTCATGATAGAATACTCAAGCATTTTTGAATTCTGGAGGAATCAGGTAAGGAGAAAAAGTAAATATTTCATCGTTGTTTACAAAGGTATACTTTACCAAATTGCTGCACAACACAGATAGCTTAAGAGAAAATGTTTCCTTAAATCTGGAAAAAAAACAAAACATTAAGGAATGTTTTACTATTTCAAACAAAAAGACACTAAAAAAATTATAATCATCCTCCTCAGCACATTCAGTACCATGTAATTAATACTTGTTTTATTTGAATTCAGTTTTTCCATTAGCTCTGGAAGTTCTTACCCATTTCAGTTTTACGATCTTAAACTTATCAGAAACCTGTATTTGTCAAAGTCCTTTCCATGAATCTCCTTGAAGATTGAACACTATTGCAGGAACACTTTTGCAAAAGCAACAGAGTAAAACAGTAGCTCTGCAAATGACAAAAGACTTTAAAAATGGCCATGGTTAAAGATTTGATGAGAGTTCATTACAGTGTAGTTGACGAGGAAATTGGGGTATTTCTGTGACACACATATTTTCAGATAACTAGAACTGTGATTGATAACATTATATACTAGGACATATTAGATTTCCAGGAATTTCCCACAATTTCTGGAACACTTATTACATATACCTATACAAATACATCATAGAGAAGGCTTAATATTACTTTTTATTTGACAGCGCTGCCCATGTCATTTAATATATCAAATAAGCCTAACTGGTTTAACATCTCCCTTTTTATAGAGAGAAAACAAATCTTTTGCAATTTTCAGGGAACCCTCTGGAAAATCCCAAAATTAGTTCTAAGTCAAAAAGACTATTTAGAATTTGATTTGGGGAAATTTGCCAAAAATACCAAAAGATTTTAAAACACTGGGTCAAATAGGATCATAAGTCTCTGTGAAACAATACTTACTAATCCATTTAACCATGGTGGCAACTAAAGACTTCAGAGGCAATTACAGAGAGTTAAAAAGTTGTACAATTTCTTATTAAGAGGAGACCAATATAATAAAACTTGTCCTTTCAGAAGATGAAAGAAAATTAGGGTTCTACATAAGTAAATTATTGACATTAAAGCTTATTTTTAAAACCCTTAAAACAAATTCATTCAATCTTATCCAGCCTGACCTCACATAAAATCTTTTCCCAAGATTCCTTTTCCACAAACCTTTTGTCCGTTGTTTTTTTCTCTTTCCCATACTGAAATAACCAGTCTCACTTTAGGACAAAATTACTCTCTTTTTTTCAATAAAAATGCATCTCCATTCTTTATACCCTCATTTACCAAAAACGCACATTCTACTTTCCTTGCGTACCGGGATGTTCCCTTTATTATTTCTATTAGCTTTAATTATATATTATATATACATACATGTAGATCTCTAATATTTAAATAAATAAATAAAATAGTTTAATATATTATATATGAAATAATATAATAATTTTATAAGCTTTAATTATATATAATATATATCAGAATTTTTAACCATTAAAAACACCCTAATTTTTAGTGAGAATAAAGAAGTAATCAGTTGTTAGCTGTCTTTTATATTAGCATTCTGTGGCTTGATACGTTTATAAACATTTTTATAATTTCTAGAAACATGCTTTCTCATAGTAAATTTTTCAGTGTGGCACAAAACATATTTCCTAAGAGAACCAGATATCTTTAGTTTCTCAGTAAAAGGAGGCAAAAAGTAGATAAACTTGTGTTCAGTAATTGATGTTTCAGTATACTCTCTTATATGGAAATGACCGAGATCTTTAATGACTACCCATCATTTAATTTAACTTAGCAAAAGTTTAATGTTTCAGGTTACTAAAAAATCTGAGGAAACTATTTAAAAAGTGCACCTAAAAACTTTTATCCTGTTTACATCTAGTTAATTCACTTATTCTCAGTAATTACATTTAGAATACCCACGAAAATTTCATGAGATATTAGACAAATCCAGCCATCATCCCAAGCTGTTTTTCTTGCTCACGGATTTCATAACAGATGATACGTACTTATTTGACCAGTAAACCCAAGTAGAATAAAGTTGTACATCTGCATTATTTTTAATGCTCATAATTCTGAAGACATACCTATTTTAATTAATCCAACAAACCTAAACCAGCTTTTCTTTAACACAGATTATATCACATGAATCTGAAAGGCGTTGGAGTTAGTTTCTATTATGTTTCCAAGAGTTTTAGGAATCCTTAATTCACATAAGTGCTTATTTCTCTTCAAGCCAATTAAATAGAGCTCTTTTACAAATTAATTTTGGTAATATTATCCAGAGGTAGAAAATATCTCACAGCTATAACATATATATAGACACATGTAAATATATAGACAGATGCAGACAAAGACCTTATAGCTTCTGTTTTAAAATTACTGTCATGAATCAGGTGCAGTAATTCAAAACTCATTAGTTATAAAAGAAGTATCTAAGTTGTTATCTGTAGATGAAATAAGATTACTTGCTGAGATTGGTAAAGCTTTTTACTAATATTAGTGGAAAAGACATTTAAAATATTTTCCATTCACCTAAGTTTTAAAAGACCTTTCCACCTCCCCTTTTTGTTTGTTTGTTTGTTTCTGATGAGAATTACCTCCCTGAAGTTGGTATTTTAAAGAGATGACCTATATAAGAGGTCCTGGAGCATTTCTGGTTTGGCAAAAGATTTCTAAGGTAAGGACAATTGCTTTTAATTCCTGAAGGAATTGGGTTGCAACTTAAATGACATCATAGGTTGATCTACCCATAAATCCTTTTACAAGGGCTTTAGAAGTGTTTTTTTTTTTTTCTTTCCCTCTGGGTACATAGTTTTATTTTAGCTTGGGGGAGGATGCCTAAAAATAAATTTCCATCCGGCTCTGAATATCAGCTTCCGATTTGGCCAGTTTCTGACTACAGAGCTACTTAAAAACCCTTTTAAATATTTGTCAGTCTTCAGCGGGTACAAAACAGTAAATATTTCTGGCAGTTTGAATAACCTCTTGGACTTGAGAGGCATCCCCAAAGAGAGTGCAAAAGATTTTGTTTTCTCTCTCTCTTTGTTGGATACTACACACAGAGATCCAGGAGACCTGACTCTGGTAAGAATTTTCACCCTGAGCTGGCTTCTGCCAGTTTTTCCAGGACCCCATCTGCAGGCTCCAAGTGGGGTTTAAAGTAGAGGGTGTAACTCCAGTACAGACCAAAATTTGGCAAGGTTCCTCATTCATTTTAGTTTCCCTTAGCTGTTTAATGAAATAATGTAGCAGTTTACCAGAAGATTTCTTGGAGTCCCATTGATGCCGAGAACTCGGCCTCTGTGCCCTGGTGCCAAATCGAATCTCAGAGACAGAATTTGGGGTGAAGTAGAAAAAAACAGTTTTATGGCTTTGCCAGGCAAAGGGGGCCACAGCGGGCTTATTCCCCTCAAAACTGTGTGTCCCAACCTGGGAGGATTTGGTGAGGAGTTTTATAGCAATGCTTCAAGGGCAGGGTTGCTGATAAGAATCAGGGTGTGTGCAGGGCCTGTGCTCATTTAATCTGGTCTCAGGTGGTCTCCTGATGAGCTTCTCCGGTTATAAACCGTGATCTCTGGAATGAAGAATGCTAACCTCTCCCATCTGTTGGCAGTTTTAGTTCTATAAAGAGCTTAAAGATAGCTGCACTGTTGTCTCTTGGCTGCCTCTCCCTTGTCTCTGCATCCCCTCCCTTCCCTGATTAGCAACTGTTTGACAGACTTCCATGCCCAGGAGCCTCACAGGGTCCTGGTCTGTTTCACCAGCAGTTCTGAGAGGAGTGAGCGGGGTCCCTCCTTTGGGGGCATATATGCAGGTGTTTGAGGTAAGGCGGCAGAATTCACATAAAATTTCAAGGACAGTCTTCTTCCAGTGCCCCAGTTGATTAGAAATGAGACATTGACCCTTAGGCCAGCTTTTTGGTGATGGACCTCTAGGAGGGTGTAATGGAGTTCTAAGTGTTGTTTTAGATGCCTAGCCCTGTAGCTCTTGTAGCTGTGAGGACAATAGCTTGGTGGATTTTATTTACAATCTTACTCCAAAGTCTTATCAATGTGCTCAGCTATGGTCACAAGTTCCATCAAACTGGTCACTTCCATCCTATTTTTTGTCCTTTTATCAATCCCCTAATCTCAGAAGATAATCCATTTACAAATAGGGCAGCTAGAACAGGTTGGGTGACCTTATCTATTATATGAAACCCAGAATGCCCTAGGAAGAGAGCTTCCAGATGGACTTTAAAGTCAGATTCATCCTTCTCTTAAACAATAGACCAACTAGCATGGGCAGTGAAAACTAGGACTGGCTCTTATGAGATCAGTTGCTATTTTTCGAGCTTTTTTTTGGTCCATGAGGGGACTATGTTGAAGATTGAGGATCTTAAGTATCACCCTTGGGGTTTTGCCATTTTGCTCCCTTCATCCATGTTTTAGCTTCACTAGGTCCTTCCAGCAGGTGCCCGAGCTGACAAAGATCTGGCAGTCTGGTGCCATAGGCCCCTATAATGACTCTAAATGATTCAAAATCTTTTGGGAATCCTCCCTGGGTTTAGGAGATTGTTTAACTATGGCCCTTAGTTCGGTCTTTGACCAAGGAGTGAAAGATACCGAGGATTGCCTGCAACCTGGGGTGGTTTTACTTTAAAAGGTAACTGTTGAATAGTCTCTTCAAAATGGAAAGGCAGTCGAGATAGAGAATGAGTAGAAGGTGAGCAGTCAGGTAAAGGAGAATGCAGAGGAGCTCTAGGAGTCACGTCAGTCTTACTGTCTTTTGCTTTAGGTACCTCTTGTGTCTGTAATTTTTCCTTAGCCTTTTGCAATGAATCTTTCAATGAAGCTATTTTGGAATCTTGAAGCCTTATTGGAAGCTTCTGCATACCAATTAAAATAGGCATCCCATGCTGTTTGGTTAATTTGGGAACACTTGCTTTCAAGTATACTTCTTAAGTAAATGACCTTGTCTAACTGGAACATTCCCCATTATGGCCATTGTAATTTTAGGTGTTTTTAGTAAGATTTTGCTATTTTTGTAGATAACTACAGTTCCTGGGACTATTGTTCTTAGATTTGAAATAAGTAGGTGTGCTGGAAGGTGGCACACTTAATTCTTCAGGATTTAAGTGGATTCCATTATTATTATTATTTTTTTAGCTAAGACTTTGGTTCTCTCATAGCCAAATAACACCTAAAAGGGATATGCTGCTGGGCTAGGAATTGTGGGGTGTTTTACAGTATATCCCGTTGCACAGAAATTTTCTTGATGTTGACAGGTGACCTAGTGTCAATCTAACCCATTCCATGACCAACTTATCCTAACATAGGAGTCTTAGAGTTAGGTAGTGAATGCTCTAACAGCTTTTAAGTGTTCGATCCACACCCACCAAATTTTGTGGCTTTTCGGTTTCGATCCCCATCAGCAATAGCCTTTATCTACACAAAACAACACAAACAAACGTGCACCTTAACAAACCACAGTAACAAAGAGACATTGCTGTGAGCTGGCTGGTAGAAGGCCTTGTGTGCACCACCAGCAATTCCCAATGTGGAAATGGGGTTTGAGGAGAGAATTGAATCAGCAAACCCCAAAGAATGGAGGTTTCCCACGTGTTTGGCTTCAGACTGATTCCAAACACATGGGAAACTGCCGCAGTTTTCAACATGGAATCTGGGGACAGAACCAAGGGCTGGGATTTCCAATCAAATGGGGAATTGTGGACTGAACCAAGGGCTAGGGGCTTGGGTTCCAGTTGGAACCATCTGCTGACTCCAGCTAACCTGCCCTGGACTGAAAAGCCAATTAGATTGGGAGCTCGGTGCAAAGAGAACAGAACTTGGAACTTATGACTTTCAGAAACAGCGAGAAAGAGAACTCAAAGAGTTCGAAGGCGCCATGTTTCTCCTTGCTCCCAAAGCTGTCAGAAGTTTCCTTTGGATCCTGTTACTGCCACCAAATCCGTTAAAAAAACAAAATTCAACTGAGTAAACTTTAAAGAGCTTATTGTCTTTATTTAATGATTCATGAATCGTGCAGCATCCCATCTAGCAGATAGAAAGAAGTGCTGAGGAGCTATACAAAAGGCTTGGTTGTGATAGGCGGAAGGGGAACAAGGAAAGCAGATTACCTCATCTTTCTTTGGGGGATGGAAGGGGGTCTGTCAAACAGATCACCTCACTACTGCTGTGACTAAGAAATTCCAGACTAACTGGTTAAGATTACATTACTGAAGGAGGTTGAATCTACAGTTTGGTTAGGTATTAAGTCTCTAGTTTGGTGACATGGGCTTAGCATAAGCAACTCCATTTTGGGCCTATTGTCTCCTGCTTAACAATATAGACATCTTTCAGCTGGTCCAGTTGATCAGCTCTTGAGATTAGAGGGACTTTAGTTATCTTAACCAAAAGAGCTAGAACCTGTCACCTCCACGTTGAGGTGACTTTCAACTAAGTGGAAATGCCTAATGGAGGGTAATGAACTCAATCCTGCAGACGCAGCTGAAGTGGACAAATGTGATCAAGGAACAGAGACTCTGAGGGAGCAGGGAGCATGGGAGCCAAGAGAAGCCTGCGTGAAACAGTTTATCCATTAGGGAATGATTAAGTGTGCAGAAGACATACTTGGTTGTATAATGACCAACCTGGAATACCCACAAGAGGCTATGGACTTGCTTATTTGCCTGAGTTGGAAAAGAATGAAGAAATACACCCTAAACACTCATGATATAGTAGCTCTTCCTATTCCTCCCTGGAGCCAGCAATGTGTCCCAATGCAAATCCATTCCTCCTTAAAGACTCACATCTTGCCAGGGAACATTCCGTCAAGAGGGGGCCTGCAAGGCTTCCGTCCCCTGCTCCTGCCCACAGCCTCAGATCCTTGCATCCCACACACTCCATGGTATTCCAGGCCTGTCTGTCTTCAGTGCTGTTCCATTAACCTGGGAGGCCCGGTCTACCTTTCCTCATAAGGCTGACTTCGTTTATCCTTTGTACGCAAGTCACCTTCCGTCCTCTCCATGTTGAACTAGTTGCCCCTCTCTGTGCCTTCTGTCACCTTGTACGTTCTCTCTTCTACGAAGTCTCTCCTAAGAGTTATGTTAAAATGATTTATGTCCTTGTAGGGAAGGGCCCTTGTCTTACTCACCTTTGGGTCCCCAGCCCTTAATGGAGTCTGTCACATATGTAGGTGTTTAGTAAGTTATTCTTTGCACAGAACTATGGAAACCTACATTGTTACAGCATTTACTACTTGGGTGGTTAGTAAATCATGCTCACTGCCTTTGGCCTTGCTCACTTCCTTATGAGCAGCAGAAAAGCTGGTTAATAAGCTACCATTTATTGAGCAGCATTCAAGAGCCACGATGTGTGCTGGGCGCTTTACAGGCACTGATGCTCACTGAGTTGCCAAAACAATCTCACCACTCTTAGTGCTTATGCTTTCCAAATGAGACAACTGAGGCTCAGAGAGGTTGAGAAAATTCCTAAGGATCCACAGAGGGCACTCAAACAGGCTGTGTTCTTTCCACTCCTCCACCCTGGGAAGCTGTCACGGTGTGTATCCCCGTTTATAACAGCACATTTCCCTCCCGTGCCCTGGAGCCATTTCCATTTCCTCCCTCCTGTTTGCTTACTAGACTCTGAGCAGATCGCGCTGCAAAAGCACTTTGGATGTTAGTGACAAGGGCGTGATTGCAGAGTTGAAGGCTGATGTTTTAAGTGTGCGTTCTGGTCAGGCTGTATTGATTTCTCCCCTCCACTTTGTTACAGCCAAGTGCTCTGGGCAGAAATCCAACACAACAGGCTCAGAGAACTGTTCCTGGGGTCGGAAGGGTCACAGGTCTCTGCACTGATGTGTGGGAACATTAGCCAAATGACAGAGGCTCAGCTAGAAGACTCTAAGTGACTACAGTCAGTTGCTGGTGTATTCTACACCTGTGGCTTAGTACCTGCCAGCCTGAGGCCGGGCAGACCTGAACTTGATCTGGTTTGCCTCCAGGACAATGAGGTAGTCACCCAAGCCTTCTGTGAACCCAGAGCCCCTTGACCACAACTCCACTGCCTTGTAATTTCTTGTCCGTGTGTCTCTCTTCCCACCTCTGAGTTTCTTAAACACAAGGATTGGATCTCATGCACCCATTCATTCATTCAAGTCACAACTATTAAGCAACACTGTGCTTCAGTTCTGTGCCTGACTCTGGACAGATAGAGATGGATAGAATGGATCAGACCAGAACTCTGTCTAAAAAGAGTTTGCAGACATCTAAGAAACAACTACTAAAAACTGCTATGAGAACTCTTAGGTATTTTATTCATATCTTATCTTATATATTTTGGGGTTAAGCCCCAAATCTTAACCTAGCACCTAGAATAACAAGAGTGCTAAGTGTTTCTTGAGTCCTAACTATGTGCCTGGCACCAGGCTAAGTGCTTTATATTCATGGCCTTATTTAATCCTCACAACTCTTTATATAGAGCTGCCAGTACTATTATTGTCCTCACTTAATAGGTGGGGAGAATGAAGCATCCAGGAGATGTGTGAGTGAATTTAGGAATAGTCATACCCTTGAGCCCACATTGTTCAGTCTTATTGTCTCTTTTTAAAAGCTCTCATATGAAAGATTATTCAGTATCCTGCAGTAAACCGTTCTTGTGTTTTAGCCAACATCATTAACTTTTTCTCTTTAACGTGTTATGCATTCAGGGAATTCTACCAGTCCCAAGAGCATGTCGTATGAAATCATACCATTCCATATGTTTAAGTGGCCATTTGGAGTCAGAGCTGTTTAAAAAGAGCCATCAGTCTAAGATGGCTGTAGACTAGAAGGTTTAAGTCCCAAGATAAATGGAAAATGTAATGCTTGTCCGCTCCTCCTCCGCCCTTTCCCTGCCACAGATCCTGCAGAGAGCTCAGAGAAGTTTGCTGTCTGACAGATATCTTAGATCAGTGATTCCCCCCTTTTTCTCCCGCATCAAGCCAGGGAAATACTATTAATATTAGCTATCATGCACTGAACATTCACTACACCCCAGGCAATGTGCTAAGGACTTTCCATACAGTCTCTCATTACTGTAATTATTATTTCTCATTTTATGGATGGGAAAACTGAGGTTCAGAGAGAGACTGGATGGGACTTCCCTGGCAGTCCAGTGGTTAAGACTGCACACTTCCAATGCAGGGGTCACGGGTTCAATCCCTGGTTGGGGATCTAAGATCCTGCATGCTGCTCAGTGTGGGCAAAAACAGAGAGAGACTGGGCATGGTCCAAATTTGAACTTAGACAATCTGACTGCAGAGTCAAGACTCACAATACTACCCTCTAATTATTTCTATCAATACCAATGGCAGACTTCAATAGTAATTCTTCAAGTATGTGTGTTAAGGGTGAGGAGCAAAGTTTAGAAAGCCCCACCCCCGGTAGTTCCAGTGCATTCCCCACCCACAAAATCACAGCTGAGTATGTAGCCCATATGGATAGGTCCAGATGCAGCTCAAGTTCTGAAGTCTCTCCTGACCCCTCCAGCCCCTTCTTTCTTTTAAACCCAGAGCATATTTAGATTAAAAACTTAAATGGCAGTTCACCATGTACTGTCTTATGATAGCCTCTCATCTTCCACTTGGGTATCTTGTCTGTCCTTTCCAGCTAGACCAGAAGTTGCTGGAGGGCAGAGCGTTCATTTCATCTATAGTGCAACTGCCTAACACATTGTGGGGCACACGAGCACTTAATAAATGCCACTTGTTTGCTTCAAAAGAGGCAGGATAGCTTATTGGGCTCTGGAGGTTACTAGACCCAGTTTTCCACTTACTATGAGTAGCTATGAGACCCAGTGAGAAATTACATAAATTCTATATATTCCATCTGCAAAATACGATTAGAACAATACCTCATACGGTTGTTGGGAATATTAAGAGGGTACATACACAGCACTTGGCATAATTCCTGGCACTTAATAAGCACTCAATAAATAGTAATTATTAGTGTTGTTGTTATTACAGAATAGCTGAATTCCTTGGGTGTTTGCTGTGTGTCCCATGCTGGGCTAAATGCTTTGTATGCAATTATCTCATTTAATTTTTTTCTATAGGTAATATAGAAAAGGTTTGTCCGCTTCAAAAAAACATACCTTTCCTGTTACCCCTTAGTTATTTAAGAACACTGGCTGCTCTCACTGTCTTCAGAGTCACATTGCACGCCAGCCAGGCACAAGTGTGCTATCGTAACACACTGTTGGTACGTCACAGTAATCGTTAGACTTCTCACAATCATTAACTGCTAACAGCTAAAGCACTGGAGCTGACAAATGTTTTGCTTTTTTATATAAATTAGAGTGGATTCAGGATAATTATGATACTCTCCCTCCCTCTCAATTCTGTCCCTATGCCCTCTCTCTCAAGTGAAAGAGAAAAGAAAGAAAGGAGAAATGGGTCATTAATCAGAGCATCCCACACGGACACTTCATTCATGTGTGTTGCTGTACAAAATAGGATGAGAGCTGCTGGTCCAGGCTCTATGTGTAGCACAGAGGACCTTGGAACACTTGTAAGGCAAACAGAAGAGAAGCTGTTTCATTCACTGTGATCTAGACCAGTGGGAGCCATAAGTTCTTCAGTTTGCCAGTCTGTGTACTTTACAGAGAAATTAGAACAGGTTGCATTGCCCTGTTTTGTTTTAGTTTGTTTGGTTTGGTCAATTTGGTGCTAAATTATAAGCTAAGAGTTTTCTGACCATGCTATAGAAAGTGTGCTTTGGTGATTTCTGTGCGGAGCACAGAACATTTCGGGGGCAGTGAAACTACTATGATACTACAGTGGTGGAGACATGTCAGTGTGCATTTGTCCAGACCATCTCTGTACCTTCTGTTCAATTTTTCTGTGACCCTAAAACTTACAAAACTGCTCAAAAAAACAAAGTCTATTAAAAACAAAAACAGGAATCCAACCCTGTTAAACAAACATGAATCGAACATCTGCTATATGCTAGACCATGGGATAAATTGGGGGGACACCAAAATAATTAATTGTGCATTTACTGCATGTCCTGGGTGAGAAAAATGAGTGCATATCCTCAGTAAACTGAAGTCTGGGAAGAGAGATCAGAAAAAATACGAACTGCAAAACTTTTAATAAGGGTTGTATGAAGACACATACAATAGATTAGAAAGGAGGTGGGATGCACTTAACTGGACCTGACAGGTGAAGTAAGGGAAGCTTCCTGGAGTAGGTGATAACAGAGCAGAGTCTTGTAGGACGAATCGGAATTTTCCAAGCCCACAGGGATAAAGGTAGAGACAGCTCTTTGATAGAATAGAACAGATGTAATTCTGTTGCTTATTGGCTGACTCTATGTTGCTAAGGTGACTTTAAACTCAGTTTTAGTTTTCTGCAGTGGATAATTCCTTCCTCCTGGAGTGTAATGAGATTGGCTTAATTAATGTCTGTAAAGCTTTCAGTCATCTTTGGGTAAAAGGCGAGGTAGAACAGAGAAGTCCATTACTGATTATCATAGCTTTGCCAGCATCTGATCACATAGGGAAAAATCCCTGAAAGGTCATTTCTAAGAAGCAGTATTAGTCTGGTGGCTCTTAAGCCTTATGTAACTTCCTGGAACAATGAAATAGCAAGGGAAAAGAAAATGACATCAACATGGAGATAATAATGAATTTAAATCATAAGCCTTTATTGCCTTACTGCAGCTGCTGAGGATGAGACAAGCTGGAAGCTTCTAAACTTAACTCCGCCACTGCCTGGAAGCTTCTCATTAAAAGTTTTCAAATAAAATCAATACGTTTTGACATAAAGGAGCAGATGGCCTAAGGAAGAGAACTGAAAGACGGCAATAAGAAAGCAGTGGGCTTTAACGCCATTGGAAAAGACATTCCAAGTAAGAGAAAGCAGGGACCAGAAGTAGACCAATTTAGGATGCTGGAGAGGCAGGATTAGGCCCTGTTCCACCGGAAATTTAAACCCTGAAATTTTAGTTTGTGGCACCACTAAACCTTTCTGTTGCCGGAATCCATACTGGTGAAATGGGAATGATAGTCTCTGTCTCCCCACAGAGGGATGTTCACCCTCCACTAGAGTGCTTTTGTTCATTCTTCCTTCTTCCGTTCAGCACTTGTGTATCGTGCGCCTATGAAGTTCTGGTGCTTTGCTGGGGAGCAAAAATCAGACAAGATTTTTTTGCCTCTCAAAGAGCCAACTTAGTGCAGGCCTCATTAGTTGGCTAATTAAATACAGCAAATGAAAATAGTTAAACATTGTTCAATACTGTGTAAACATTTGATGTTATTTGACAGTATTGATGATAGTACTGTACTTGTATTTTTTTTTCACACACACACACACTGTATTTTATTTTTACAAGAGATAAATAGACTGACACCAAGCATTGTACATGGATGACCACAACAAAAGCAACAATGATTGCAATTACCAAACATGAAACACACTCATACTATGTCATAATATTGACATTCAGTCCAGTGATCCTCCACTGTAACAGCTCCTTTACTTTGCAGTGAAAATTGATTTGTATATTCTTTGCCTCTGAGTCCTTGTTGGATTTTTTTTTTTTTTAAATTCAGACAGAAAGTCACAAAAATTATACTCATCCTCATCAGTTCACTCAGTCCCACGTAATTAAATTTTTTTTTTCATCTTGATCTTTTGTTAGCACTTTTATGAGTTCATCAGTTTTTCATTAGAGTTCTGAAAATGCTTATTCATTCAGTTCAGCAGTACAGTCAGTTACCAGAAACCTGTACTTGTCAGAGTCTTTTCCATGAATTTCTTAAAGATGAAACCCTTTTATAGGAACATATTTGCAAAAGCATCAGAGTACACACAGAACTGTCTGTAAATGACAAAAGACTTAAAAACGACCACAGTTAAAAATTTGATGAAAGTTCATAATAATGCAGTTGACAAGAAAATTAGTTATTTCTGAGATATACATTTTAAGGTAATAACTAGGATTATGACTTATAACATTATACCAGAACATATAAGATTTTTAGAAATTTCATGTAATGTCTGAAACATTTATATTAACGTATTTCCATACAGATAATCCAATGAAAGTTTAGTATTAGTTGTTTTGTTTGTTTGTTTTTTTATACTGCAGGTTCTTATTAGGCATCAATTTTATACACATCAGTGTATACATGTCAATCCCAATCGCCCAATTCAGCACAACACCATCCCCACCCCACCGCAGTTTTCCCCCCTTGGTGTCCATATGTCCGTTCTCTACATCTGTGTCTCAACCTCTGCCCTGCAAACTGGCTCATCTGTACCATTTTTCTAGGTTCCACATACATGCGTTAATATACGATATTTGTTTTTCTCTTTCTGACTTACTTCACTCTGTATGACAGTCTCTAGATCCATCCACGTCTCAACAAATGACTCAATTTCGTTCCTTTTTATGGCTGAGTAATATTCCATTGTATATATGTACCACAACTTCTTTATCCATTCGTCTGTTGATGGGCATTTAGGTTGCTTCCATGACCTGGCTATTGTAAATAGTGCTGCAATGAACATTTGGGTGCATGTGTCTTTTTGAATTACGGTTTTCTCTGGGTATATGCCCAGTAGTGGGATTGCTGGGTCATATGGTAATTCTATTTTTAGTTTTTTAAGGAACCTCCATACTGTTCTCCATAGTGGCTGTATCAATTTACATTCCCACCAACAGTGCAAGAGGATTCCCTTTTCTCCACACCCTCTCCAGCATTTGTTGTTTGTAGATTTTCTGATGATGCCCATTCTAACTGGTGTGAGGTGATACCTCGTTGTAGTTTTGATTTGCATTTCTCTAATAATTAGTGATGTTGAGCATCTTTTCATGTGCTTCGTGGCCATCTGTATGTCTTCTTTGGAGAAATGTCTATTTAGGTCTTCTGCCCATTTTTGGATTGGGGTGTTTGTTTCTTTAATATTGAGCTGAATGAGCTGTTTATATATTTTGGAGATTAATCCTTTGTCCGTTGATTCGTTTGCAAATATTTTCTCCCATTCTGAGGGTTGTCTTTTCGTCTTGTTTATGGTTTCCTTTGCTGTGCAAAAGCTTTGAAGTTTCATTAGGTCCCATTTGTTTATTTTTGTTTTTATTTCCATTACTCTAGGAGGTGGATCAAAAAAGATCTTGCTGTGATTTATGTCAAAGAGTGTTCTTCCTATGTTTTCCTCTAAGAGTTTTATAGTGTCCAGTCTTACATTTAGGTCTCGAATCCATTTTGAGTTTATTTTTGTGTATGGTGTTAGGGAGTATTCTAATTTCATTCTTTTACATGTAGCTGTCCAGTTTTCCCAGCACCACTTATTGAAGAGACTGTCTTTTCTCCATTGTATATCTTTGCCTCCTTTGTCATAGATTAGTTGACCATAGGTGCGTGGGTTTATTTCTGGGCTTTCTATCTTGTTCCATTGATCTATGTTTCTGTTTTTGTGCCAGTACCATATTGTCTTGATTACTGTAGCTTTGTAGTATAGTCTGAAGTCAGGGAGTCTGATTCCTCCAGCTCCATTTTTTTTCCCTCAAGACTGCTTTGGCTATTCGGGGTCTTTTGTGTCTCCATACAAATTTTAAGATGATTTGTTCTAGTTCCTTAAAAAATGCCATTGGTAATTTGATAGGGATTGCATTGAATCTGTAGATTGCTTTGGGTAGTATAGTCATTTTCACAGTGTTGATTCTTCCAATCCAAGAACATGGTATATCTCTCCATCTGTTGGTATCATCTTTAATTTCTTTCATCAGTGTCTTATAGTTTTCTGCATACAGGTCTTTTGTCTCCCTAGGTAGGTTTATTCCTAGGTATTTTATTCTTTTTGTTGCAATGGTAAATGGGAGTGTTTCCATAATTTCTCTTTCAGATTTTTCATCATTAGTGTATAGGAATGCAAGAGATTTCTGTGCATTAATTTTGTATCCTGCAACTTTACCATATTCATTAATTAGCTCTAGCAGTTTTCTGGTGGCAGTTTTAGGATTCTCTATGTATAATATCATGTCATCTGCAAACAGTGACAGTTTTACTTCTTCTTTTCCAATTTGTATTCCTTTAATTTCTTTTTCTTCTCTGATTGCCGTGGCTAAGACTTCCAGAACTATGTTGAATAATAGTGGTGAGAGTGGACATCCTTGTCTCGTTCCTGATCTTAGAGGAAATGCTTTCAGTTTTTCACCATTGAGAATGATGTTTGCTGTGGGTTCGTCATATATGGCCTTTATTATGTTGAGGTAGGTTCCCTCTCTGCCCACTTTCTGGAGAGTTTTTATCATAAATGGGTGTTGAATTTTGTCAAAAGCTTTTTCTGCATCTATTGAGATGATCATATGGTTTTTCTTCTTCAGTTTGTTAATATGGTGTATCACATTGATTGATTTGCGTATATTGAAGAATCCTTGCATCCCTGGGATAAATCCCACTTGATCGTGGTGTATGATCCTTTTAATGTGTTGTTGGATCCTGTTTGCTAGTATTTTGTTGAGGATTTTTGCATCTATATTCATCAGTGATATTGGTCTGTAATTTTCTTTCTTTGTAGTGTCTTTGTCCGGTTTTGGTATCAGGGTGATGGTGGCCTCATAGAATGAGTTTGGGAGTGTTCCTTCCTCTGCAATTTTTTGTAAGAGTTTGAGAAGGATAGGTGTTAGCTCTTCTCTAAATGTTTGATAGAATTCACCTGTGAAGCCATCTGGTCCTGGACTTTTGTTTGTTGGAAGATTTTTAATCACAGTTTCAATTTCATTGCTTGTGATTGGTCTGTTCATATTTTCTGTTTCTTCCAGGTTCAGTCTTGGAAGGTTATACCTTTCTAAGAATTTGTCCATTTCTTCCAGGTTGTCCATTTTATTGGCATAAAGTTGCTTGTAGTAGTCTCTTAGGATGCTTTGTATTTCTGCAGTGTCTGTTGTAACTTCTCCTTTTTCATTTCTGATTTTATTGATTTGAGTCCTCTCCCTCTTTTTCTTGATGAGTCTGGCTAATGGCTTATCAATTTTGTTTATCTTCTCAAAGAACCAGCTTTTAGTTTTATTGATCTTTGCTATTGTTTTCTTAGTTTCTATTTCATTTATTTCTGCTCTGATCTTTATGATTTCTTTCCTTCTGCTAACTTTGGGTTTTGTTTGTTCTTCTTTCTCTAGTTTCTTTAGGTGTAAGGTTAGATTGTTTACTTGAGATTTTTCTTGTTTCTTTAGGTAGGCTTGTATAGCTATAAACTTCCCTCTTAGAACTGCTTTTGCTGCATCCCATAGGTTTTGGGTTGTCGTGTTTTCATGGTCATTTGTCTCTAGGTATTTTTTGATTTCTTCTTTGATTTCTTCAGTGATCTCTTGGTTATTTAGTAACGTATTGTTTAGCCTCCATGTGTTTGTCTTTTTTACGTTTTTTTCCCTGTAAATCATTTCTAATCTCATAGCATTTTGGTCAGAAAAGGTGCTTGATATGATTTCAATTTTCTTAAATTTACTGAGGCTTGATTTGTGACCCAAGATGTGATCTATCCTGGAGAATGTTCCGTGCGCACTTGAGAAGAACGTGTAATCTGCTGTTTTTAGATGGAATGTCCTATAAATATCAATTAAATCTATCTGGTCTATTGTGTCATTTAAAGCTTCTGTTTCCTTATTTATTTTCATTTTGGATGATCTGTCCATTGGTGTAAGTGAGGTGTTAAAGTCCCCCACTATTATTGTGTTACTGTCAATTTCCTCTTTTATGGCTGTTAGCAGTTGCCTTATGTATTGAGGTGCTCCTATGTTGGGTGCATATATATTTATAATTGTTATATCTTCTTCTTGGATTGATCCCTTGATCATTATGTATTGTCCTTCCTTGTCTCTTGTAACATTCTTTACTTTAAAGTCTATTTTATCTGATATGAGTATAGCTACTCCAGCTTTCTTTTGATTTCCATTTGCATGTAATATCTTTTTCCATCCCCTCACTTTCAGTCTGTATGTGTCCCTAGGTCTGAAGTGGGTCTCTTGTAGACAGCATATATATGGGTCTTGTTTTTGTATCCATTCAGCAAGCCTGTGTCTTTTGGTTGGAGCATTTAATCCATTCACATTTAAGGTAATTATCGATATGTATGTTCCTATGACCATTTTCTTAATTGTTTTGGGTTTGTTTTTGTAGGTCCTTTTCTTTTCTTGTGTTTCCCACTTAGAGAAGTTCCTTTAGCATTTGTTGTAGAGCTGGTTTGGTGGTGCTGAATTCTCCTAGCTTTTGCTTGTCTGTAAAGTTTTTGATTTCTCCATCGAATCTGAATGAGATCCTTGCTGGGTAGAGTAATCTTGGTTGTAGGTTCTTCTCTTTCATCACTTTAAATATATCCTGCCACTCCCTTCTGGCTTGTAGAGTTTCTGCTGAGAAATCAGCTGTTAACCTTATGGGAGTTCCCTTGTATGTTATTTGTCGTTTTTCCCTTGCTGCTTTCAATAATTTTCTTTGTCTTTAATTTTTGCAAATTTGATTACTATGTGTCTCGGCGTGTTTCTCCTTGGGTTTATCCTGTATGGGACTCTATGCGCTTCCTGGACTTGGGTGGCTCTTTCCTTACCCATGTTAGGGAAGTTTTAGACTATAATCTCTTCACATATTTTCTCTGGCCCTTTCTCTCTCTCTTCTCCTTCTGGGACCCCTATAATGCGAATGTTGTTGCGTTTAATGTTGTCCCAGAGGTCTCTTAGGCTGTCTTCATTTCTTTTCATTCTTTTTTCTTTAGTGTGTTCCGCAGCAGTGAATACCACCATTCTGTCTTCCAGGTCACTTATCCGTTCTTCTGCCTCAGTTATTCTGCTATTGATTCCTTCTAGTGTAGTTTTCATTTCAGTTATTGTATTGGTCATCTCTGTTTGTTTGTTCTTTAATTCTTCTAGGTCTTTGTTAATCATTTCTTGCATCTTCTCAATCTTTGCCTCCATTCTTATTCCGAGGTCCTGGATCATCTTCACTATCATTATTCTGAATTCTTTTTCTGGAAGGTTGCCTATCTCCACTTCATTTAGTTGTTTTTCTGGGGTTTTTTCTTGTTCCTTCATCTGATATATAGCCCTCTGCCTTTTCATCTTGTCTATCTTTCTGTAACTGTGAGTTTTGGTCCACAGGCTGCAGGATTGTAGTTTTTCTTGCTTCTGCTGTCTGCCCTCTGGTGGTTGAGGCTATCTGAGAGGCTTGATGGGAGGCTCTGTTGGTGGGTAGAGCTGACTGTTGCTGTGGCGGACAGAGCTCCGTAACACTTTAATCCACTTGACTGTTGATGGGTGGGGCTGGGTTTCCTCCCTGTTGGTTGTTTTGCCTGAGGCAACTCAACACTGGAGCCTACCTGGGCTCTTTGATGGAGTTAATGGCAGACTCTGGGAGGGCTCATGCCAAGGAGTACTTCCCAGAACCTCCGCTGCCAGTGTCCCTGTCCCCACGGTGAAACAGAGTCACCTCCCACCTCTGCAGGAAACCCCCCAACACCAGCAGGTAGGTCTGGTTCAGTCTCCCCCAGGGTCACTGCTCCTTCCCCTGGGTCCCGATGCGCACACTACTTTGTGTGTGCCCTCCAAGAGTGGAGTCTCTGTTTCCCCCAGTCCTGTCAAAGTCCTGCAGTCAATTCCCACTAGGCTTCAAAGTCTGATTCTCTAGGAATTCCTCCTCCCGTTGCCGGACCCCCAGGTTGGGAAGCCTGACGTGGGGCTCAAAAGCTTCACTCCAGTGGGTGGACTTCTGTGGTATAAGTGTTCGCCAGTCTGTGAGTCACCCACCCAGCAGTTATGGGATTTGATTTTACTCTGATTGCGCCCCTCCTACCGTCTCACTGTGGCTTCTCCTCTGTCCTTGGACATGGGGTATCCTCCTTGGTGAGTTCCAGTGTCTTCCTGTCGATGATTGTCCAGCAGCCAGTTGTGATTCTGGTGCTCTCGCAAGAGGGAGTGAGAGCACGTCCTTCTACTCCGCCATCTTGGTTCACTGTACTTGTATTTTATGAATTTGATAAAATACCTTGTCGTGCATTATAGTTAATCCTCGTGACAAATCTTTGAGGTAGATGTTGGCAACTTTCAACCCAGAGGAAACTGAAATTCAAAGGATACGGGTTCTTGCCCAGAATCCTAAAGCTGGTTAATGGCAGAGCCAAGACTTGAATCCAACTCCTCCGAGGCTAGTTGGCATGTTCTTTTGCCGCTGCAGGTTGAACCTTTGGGGCAGTCATTTGGCATTTCAGTCATATGACCATCGTAAACCTCTGATCCAAAGAGGATGCTTGTGTGAGCAACTCCAGGGAATGCTGATGTCACGGATGTGCAAACTGAGACGGGGGGCTGGCCCACCAGGCAGAAATATGGCATAAACAAAACTATGATGTGGACAAAACAAATCCAAGAATGGTGTCGCCTTGCGAGGTCTCTGTTTGGACAGGTCTATGTAGTGATCACTGGAAGCTCCATGGCCTTCCTGGGTCGTTTTCACTTGGATATCAGTCTGCCTGTGTTTATTCAGCTTCAGTTCAGGGCAAGGAAGGGTTCCCTTTAACCTCAGTGCCTGGTGGAAAATGGAAGTCAGGCTCTATAGGTTTCCTTGGCCTTCAGAAGCCAGGGCAAGGTCAAGGCAATGAGTTCCACTTGGGTGCAGATCAAGTCACGGTTATTTCAGGAACATCCTTGCCGTTGGGTTCCACAGGGTAATCTAAGTGCCACTGTAATTTGGGATACAAGAAATACACCAACATTCCCTCCCCCAGATCACACCTGTTTGCAGATTTCCAAGATCTGTACGGTAAATTTGGGACACTGCGAGGGAAGATCTATATGACCTCTTTGCAAGACATACAACAATTTGTGACACCATCTGTGTTTTCCAGACACCCCTGCATGTCTAAAAGCAACGTCCTCTTCGAGGTCACCTCAGATAGTGCCCCCTTCTGTGCTTCTCCACATCTTACCTATGAACACCACTGGCACTTTGTACTTTTCTGCTGGCAGGTGTCTCTTCAATTATTATGTTCCTACTCTAGTCACCCCGTTCCCCAATCCTCACCCCACACGACAGCCAGTACTATCTTTAAATACAATATATGTGTATGTGTGTGTGTAATAGATATTTATCTATAGTACAATTTTATATGTTTTAAATCTGTACTAAATGCCATATATTTAAATAATCTCTATAAAATCATATTACCTCTCTGCATCACACAGGACAAAACCATAGTACTTGGCCATGGCCAGAACACACCCAGTTCACCTCTCTGCCGTGGTCCATCAACTCCTTGAACCTGCCAAGCTCCTTCCTCCTTCATGGCTGTCACTCATCTATTCCCTCCCCTGGGACTGTTCTTCCTCCCATGTTTTGAAAGACTGGATTTCACATCCTAAAATCAAAGAATACCTGTTCTCACTCATCCTGTAACTCAGCTCCCCATTCATAACCCTCCTACCAGTTCATTCGCTTTTCATTTTTTTTGGGTCTGACTCCACCAGAATGCAAACCTCCTGAGGAGAGGGACCCACCTGATACGTCCTCAGAGCTGGGCACTTCTCCCAGCAGACAGCTGCTCAGTAATTCCTCGAATGAATGAATGATGGATGTGTCTTGTGATCCATCCAACCTAAAATGCAGCTTATTGTACTTAACAGTAACACTAGCAATGGTTACCAAGCATTGGTGATGCATCAGACACTTTTCTAGCATTCTGCACAAATTCAGCCATTTATTTCTCATGAAAACCCTATGAGGTTTGTGCAATTATTACCAGCCCCATTTTTCAGGTGAGAAAACTGAGAAGTTCAGTGATTTGAAATATTTAACAGATAATTTGCCCGAGACTGTGAAGCTAGAAAATGACAGAGCCAGGATTCAAGCCCAGGCATCGAGGCTCTGAAGCCCCTGCAGTTACCATCTCACCTTCCTGTCTTCCTGTAGCAAAGAGTCACATATACATTTGAGTTCATTGAAAGAAGCTAGAAACATGCTGCAGCATGGGGAAATTAACCAATCTCACACCTGCTACAGTTTACTCTTTCCCAGCCTGGGGAGTCTAGAGCCCCACATCATTATTTCTTTAGTGTGTCCGTATGAAAAGAAAACCAGAGTAATCTCTGCAGATGCTGGGATTGAAAGAATCATTGTCCCCTCATCAGAAAGCATAATTAAGAGCCTCTCTGCCCGTTAAATGAGGCAATGAATGCTAACGCACTTTGTAGAGTGTAAAACGCTCTATAAATGTTAGCTATTCTTATTCCCAAGCTCTGTGAGACAGCGGCTTACGTTACAGAACTGCTGGTTCAGAATCTTTCAGAAGTACTAAATCTACCCAGTAGTCAAGGAAAGGAAATGCCTCTGGTTTATTCCCTTCCATCATGCCGAAAACTAAACAGAAATTCATTCTTCTGTGGTTCCAAAATCCAGGGTCAGAGATATGCAAATTTAAATATGCAGGCTGCTTCTAAATGATACATGAAAGGGATTTTTGAAATGAATGTGCTGTGATTGAATTTCTGGTCAGTCACCCAGAAGGCATTTTGCACTAAGCTCTGGACCCAATTCCACTGAAAATGCATGAAGCTTTGGTGCCTGCAGCCAGTCTAGCCACAGATGGAGATCAGGGTCCTTGCCATGGAACTTTCCTTAAACGATACAGAGCCCCCCACGCTCAAAGCTGAAAAACAAATTAGCACAAGCCTGAAAGAAATCCAGTACAAAGTTACTTTAAAAATACCTTTTCCATAACCTTAGCCTGACGACATAACCTCTTTGATTTTAAACTACTTGATAGGAACAGTGTGCATTGATATATAACATAGTTTTTTCAATGGAGGTATCTTTGTCACCTTCAAAAGAATTTGGCTACTCTCTGGGAGCAAGAATATTGCCAATCAGTGTTGTTCGAATAAAGGTCTCTTTGACCTGCTTTACCAATAGATAAGAGCATGGATAAAAAGAATCGCTTATTGTTTATGACTTAGGCTGAGGTGATTTGTAAGAGTAACTGACATGAGTTGGGTTTCTTAAGTAGGTTGGAGAGCTCCACTAATCACCTTGCTTATTATTAAACAAGTTTGCTAAGCAACCTTCTTTCTTGGAGATGATCAAAGGTAAGCTTCAGCCTTACCTGACTTCCCATGAAATTCCAAAGTAGTGGAATTTTAAATTACATTTCCTTCCTTTTACTATTTTTAAAAATTATGCCAGTAATACATGTGTAGAGTCTTGTATGACAAAAATAGAGACAACAGGTGAAGCTAATTTCACCTCCACTCTCCCAGTCCCACTCTT
Organism: Balaenoptera borealis; assembly: GCF_965194805.1. NCBI lineage: Eukaryota > Metazoa > Chordata > Mammalia > Artiodactyla > Balaenopteridae > Balaenoptera > Balaenoptera borealis. The sequence goes on along the minus strand of NC_138867.1, from coordinate 124,967,910 downwards.
CAAGGGTAACCTCTTGTATCACTTTGGTGTATCTCCTTCCAGACCTTTCTCTACACATTTGTCTCTATGTGTGTACATTATTTTTTTTTAAATTTGTGTTTGTATAAATGGCATGGTAGTTATTGATTGCTGTCACAAAACTTAGTGGTTTGAAATAACATACCTTTCATAGCTAAAACCTTTATTATTCTAAGAGTGAGGAACCTATGGATGACTATACTGGGGGGTTTTGGCTTATGGCCTCTCATGAAGTTGTAGTCAGGAGGTAAGCCAGGACTGCAGTCGTCTGAAGACTGGACTGCGGCTGGAGGAACTGCTTTCCTGACGGCTCACTCATGGCTGTTGGCTGGAGGCCTCAGTCCCTCACTGGCTGTTGGCAGAAGGCTGCCACCTGGGCTATTGAGCAAGTGATAAGAGAGTGAGAGAGCAAAAGAGATCAGGGAGGAAGCCACAGTGCCTTTTTCTGAGCTAGTCTTGGAAGTGACACATTGTCATTTCTGCCATATTCTGTTCGGTGGAAATGAGTCACTATGGCTGGCCCACATGCAAGGGAAGGCTAATCAGGTTCCACTTGCTAAAAGAAGAGAATCAAATAATTTCTGGACACATTTTAAAACCACGACATGTCATATAGCACATAGGATTCTGTAGTTTGCTTTTGCCATTCAATAATCTATTTTATGATGGACATATTATATGTGCTATTATATTATGTACTTGCTTATTCTTTTAACTGCTGCATACTATTCCACTCTTTATTTAATCATTTTCCTCTTGCTAGGTACACCTTGAGATTGATCTCAGATTTTCACAGATAACACAGCAGTGGGGGTGCTTGCTTATGCCTCTTTAGCACATGTACCAGGATTTCTCTAGTAAAAATGCATTGAAGTGGAACTGCTGAGTTGAAGGATTTTATCATAACAGTTACTGTCAAATTGCCCTCCAAAATGGCTGTTCTAATTTTCAACCATTCATTCATCCCTCATCCCTCACCTGACACTTGGCGGGGCAGGGGGGACTTGTGGTAGAACCTTATTAGGTAACATATCTTAGGGAACTAGGAGATAATTTTGGCCCTTTTCAAGTCTAGACTTGTGAGGGGCCTGAGAATTATCCCTTTTGATACCCACCTTGCTCATGTTTATAGCCTTTCTGCTTCAACTCTACTTGGTATAAGCAAAAATCCAGGAGCTCCTACTTTGGGAGACAGGGAGGCTTAACTGTTGTTTACAAAGTACTCAGAGGTTCTCAGGTACAAGGGGCCCCTGGAGAGCCGAGCTGATTAGTGTTCATTCAAAACTACTTCCTGTATTCTGGTAGCAGCTGAGAAATCACATGCACCAATCTAGCTTGTGGATTTCAGTGCAACGGAAATGCCATTTTAGTAGCAACTATTTCTGGACTCTGGCTGCACCTTCCTATTGCAAGTTACTGATGCATAAAATCACTGAATCTTCTGGGCCCTCCCACCATATAGCTTATTCTTACTTTAAAACCAATGAGCAGACTGATTTCCTTCTATTTAAATTGCCCAGTGTCCTTGGCTGGCAAGAATCATTAACAACAGCTACCAACCCTGTGACAGCTGAACGACACAAGAGGGTTTCGCCTGATTTATTTCTGTTTATTTACTGTGCCCATCATCCCCAGTGAGCATGGTTGGCCAGATCCAAAATAGTGTGTTGTTGTGGCAACCCAGCATTCATTCATTCAACTTGTATTTATTGAGCCCCTACTATGTGTAAAGTACTGTGTTGTTTGGCGTATGTGTGTGGGAAGAGTATGAACACGATTAATCCCCTCAAGAATTTGAAAGCTAATGGTAATTATTACCAGCTGTTTAGTGCTTCTTGTGTACCAGGCACTGCGCTAAGTGCTTTAAAACATCAATACCTTTCATTCTTACAGCAGTCCTGTTTAAGTAGGTAACGTTGCCATTTTGCAGCTGTGTCATGATACATGCAGAACCCTAGTTTTGTCATGAACCAACTGCTCATCTACATCCGAGGTCCTAACGCAGCTGAGCCCCAGTGCCTGAGAAGGCTGGACTAGTTCAGCTTTTGCCAAAATGTGTTTCCTCTCACAAGAAGTTCCATGAAATTGGGATCTATAGTCACAACGTATACCCTGCTCAGAGATCCCTGAGGCCCACGGTGATTTCCCCTGTGGATCTCAGCTCAGAGCCACGTTCCCTGTGGTTACCTGACAAGGTTGGATCCCCAGATCCCATGCTGTCATAGCTCTGGGTACCTTCCCTTCTGAATTCTTAGCACAGTGGAAGTGTATGTGTGCGAGATTATTTACTGCACCTCTGCCAGGGTGCTGTAAGCTCCATGGGGGTGTACACTGTACTTTTTGTGCTCACTTCTGTTTCCTCAGACTGTGGCACAGAGCTTGGACCAGATAATCAATATCATTTAGTCCATTAACTAATTGCTTTATTAAAGGTTCTGAAAAGAACCACACTAAGGAACTTGCAGCCTTGTTTAACCTGTCTCACACCATCCAAGCCTCATTCAACAAATATTTATTGACCATGTCCTATGATCCAGGCACTGAATTAGGTTCTGAGGATATAGCAATAAACTAAGTAGACATGGTCCTTATTCTCTTGGGGGCTTGCATTTCCAGTGGAGAAATCCAGATGATCAATTAGTCAAGTAAAACGAATAAGAGAATTTCAGGTATTTGTTAAGTCCTGAGAAAAAAATTAAACTGAGAGATCCTAACCGGATGAGGGGTGGTCAGGAAAGATGCTCCAAAGAGGGGACGTTGGCCTGAAGCGGAAATCATGAGGAGCCAGGCTTGTGAAGTTGTAGGCACAGCATGTTCTCGATGTCAATACATGTGCCAGTTGCTCAGGGCGACACCCTTAACGGCAGCCTCGACTCCTTCCTCTTGCACGCCTGCCGCCTCCATCTCCAGAGCGTCTCGGCTCGGCCAGCTCCTCCCTGCCCTCATCGCTGCCACACTAGTCCAAGCCACCGCCATCTCCCACCTGGACTGTTGTGATAACCTCCTAACAGTTTTCTGTGCCTCCACATCTCCACCCACTGTCTGCTCTCTGTAAGTCAGATCATGTCACTGACCCGCTCAAATCCTTCAACGGCTTCTCCTTGCACTGAGGGTAACATCCCAGTATGAACCAGGCCCCCAGAATCTCACATTATCTGGCCTCCTCTCCAATCTCAGTTTCTACCACTCTCTTGCTCCAACGCACACTGCCCTCCATGCTCTTCCACAAACGGGCCAAATGTGTTCCCCCCTCAGGCTCTTTGTACTTGTGCTTTCCTCTTGCTGGGAAACTCTTCCCCCTGTGTTTTTGTGGTTTGCTCCATCACTTCATTCAAGTTCTGTTCAAATATTAACCAGAAGCCTCCTCAACCCCCTACTGAAAATAGCAATCGTTATTATTTCCTATGCCTTAACCCCGTCTAATTTTTCTTCATAGAACTCCTCACACCAACCATATGTTATGTATGTCTGTCTGTCTCTCCTCTTGGAGTGTAAACCCCATGAGGGTGGGAACTGAGTCAGCTTTATTCACTGTTGTATTACCAATACCTGGAATAGTGGTCCTTAACCAATATTTCTTGGATGGATGGATGGATGGATGGATGGATGGATGGATGGATGGATGGATGACAAAATGCAAACAACTTGAGTCCTGATATGTTGGAAAAACAGAAAGAAGGCAGGAATGGGGAGACAGAAGAGCATGCTGTAGAGGCAGGCTGGTGTCAGATTATACCCCTTGTAGTGATTTTAAGAAGCTCAGAATTACTCTAAGAGGGTGGAGAAACTGTTCACCTCTGGAAAGCTTTTGCTTTGTAATTCCTCTTAGCAAGTGACATGACATTTGGAGAAACATTGAACTATATGACCTCTTCTATATTACATTCTTTGATGCCCAGAAATAAAGCTTTGCCCTGCGCTTTGATCCTCGATGTTTGCTTGAGATGCTATGGGTTAAACAGCACATATTGAATTAGCTACTTTGAGCTGCTATGTAAATTTACTTCCCTGGGAAGCCATCTCTGACCTCCCAAACAGAGTTAAGGGTTCTCCCACATGCGCTCCAGCTCCCACTGGTACTGGGGCCTGCGGTACTGCCTTGTGGTGTATGTTTGTCTGTTACTCCCACTGGAGAGTAAGCTCCTTGAGGCTGGGGAGCTTCTCTTGTTGGCTCCTCCAACCCAGAAACCACAGAGAGGCTGCTGGTCTCTGGATCCAGTCCATCTGGATCCTGTTTTGTTTTATGTTAATTTAAAGCAGCCACCAACATCTTAGATTTTTTAAAAAATTGATTTCTGTCTTCTTTTGGAATTTTATAAGACATAATAATGCTGTGTCCATGGTTGCAACAACTAGAGAAATTGAGGAGCAGCTACCCTGTTATTAGAGGGCATGCTTTCTCCAGGAAGCCACAGTCCCCACCGCTCCCTATTACTTCTAATGCTGAGGGTGAGAGTTTCTTGTCATTTAACATCTGATTGAGTTATTGTTTTCTTACAGTAAAGAAATGTAATTCTGTGTCCAATTTGGATACAGAATTACATTTCTTTGGATACAGAATTACATTTCAAAGAGGGCTACATGTTATTAAACATGGTACTTGGAGCCCCTTTTGGGCAATTGAGTTTATGACCCTAGTCCCAAAATAAACAAGGTTGTTTTTTGGTGTTTAAAAGCACAGGCCTTGACTACCTAACATAGTAAACATGTTAATTTTCTCCAAATTGATATACAGACTAAATACAATTCCTAATAAAGTCCCACCAAGATTTTTTGTAGATACAGACAAGATTATTCTAAAATTTATATGAAAAGTCAAAGGAACTAGAATAGGTAAAATAATTCTTAAAAGAGTAATAAAATAGGAGGAATCAATCTATTTAATTTCAAGACTTATTATATAGCTATACTAATCAAGACCATACGGTGTTAACAGAGGGATAGACTTATAGATCAGGGGAACAAAATAAAGACTCCAGAAACAGACCCACACAAATATGCCCAACTGATTTTTGACTTGCAGTTTAATGGAGGAAAGAAAGCCTTTTCATCACATGGTGCTGGAGCAACTGGGCATCTACAGACAAAACACCAACCTCAATCTAAGTCTCACAATGTATACAAAAATTAACTCTAAATGGATCAAAGACTTAAATGCTGTGTACTTTATAAACTTAAAGCTATAAACTTTTCAGAAAAATAACACAACAGAAAATCTTTAGGATTTAGGTTAGACAAAAAGTTCTTACATTTGATGCAAAACATGATCCATAAAAGGAGAATTAGATAAATTGAACTTCATCACAGTTAAAAACCACTTGCTCTGCAAAAGACCCTATTAAAATGGATGAAATGTCAAGCTAAAGACTGCGAGAAAATATTTGCTAACTACACAGCAGACAAAAACTAGTCTCTGGAATATATAAAGAACCCTCAAATCTCAGCATTAAAAAATAATAATCCAGTTAGAAAATGGGCAAGAAAACACGGAGACATTTCACCAAAGAGGACATATAGATGACACACACGTCAAATGGTGTTTGATATCATTATCCATTGCGGAAATGCTAATTAAAACTACACAGCAAGATACCACTACATATCTATCACAGTGGCTAAAATAAAAAATAGTTACAACACCAAATGCTGGTGAGGATGCAGAGAAACTTGATCTCTCATATATTATTGGTGGGAACGTAGAATGGTACACTCACTCTGCTAAACAATTTGGCAATTTCTTAATAAACTAAACATGACCCAGGAACTGCACTCCTTGACATTTATCTTAGAAAAATAAAAATTTATGTTCATACAAAAACCTGCACACAAACCTGTACACAATATTTATAGCAGCATTCCTCATCGTTGCCCCCAAACTGGAAACAACTCAGATGTCCTTCGGTGGGTGAATGGTTAAATAAACTGTGTACATGCACGCAGAAATGGAAAGAAATCATATTTTATTTCATTCTTAACTACAGTTACTTACAATGACATATGTGCCCCTGCTGGACTCAACACAGCTTCTCAAACTTTGGAATCAGATTGGCCACTGCCACCTTCATTGTCTGTTTTACCTGGTTTTCGATGCAGTCCTTGTTTTTCATCCCATTAACAGCCAAAAATCTAGCTTTGCAAAGATGTTGTTAAAGAAGATAAACCATACACTGATGTTGAAACGTGAGTTCCCTTGTGCTAGTTCTGACAAATCAAATAGATGTTGAATATTGCTGTTTTTCCCTCAAAACTTAAAACATCCTGCAGCACACCTGTGAGTTAGCTGAAATACCATGGGGCACTTTAATGCAGATTGGGAGCTGGGGGTTTAATGGTTCACTTTGGCCTCTTCCAAAGCAGAACAGAGTAGACCCAAACCAATTGCTTCCCTACTGGGACCTTCCCATTTGGAGTGATCCACCTTCTCCTGGACATACCCATGTCCCCAAGATGGTCTCACAGCCAAACTGCCCACCTCTAGGGGACAAGAGTCATTTCCTTTGACTCAGCCAAGTCAGAGGAGATGATTAGTAATGGATGCTGGACCTTTTAGTTGCAAGGCTCATTCCAGTGATAGCATACAATTTGGGAAGCTCCTCTTCTCTCAAAATTAAATTCCACAAGAAGGACCTAGAAGGTGACAAGCACAGTCCTAGGTACTGGGGTCACAGAAGTGAGTTGGGCCTTGTTCCCAGCCCTTGAGTAATGATTCTTCCACAGATGACAGACAGCATGATGTTATGGAAAAGCCTGGAAGTCAAGAGACCTGAATTTGAGTTCAGACTCTGACGTGCCAACTTGTTAGGTTGGCCTTGCTGAGCCTCAGTTTCCACATCTGCAAAATGGAAGTTAAAATGTCTGTGTAGCACCTTTACTTCACAGGAGCTAATGAGATAAATGCATGCAAACTCAGAACGTGATGGACGATGTATAGCAAGTATCTGTATTTGCCACCTTTTTTAAAAGCTAATTATCAACCCAAGCGGCTTTGTCCAAGAGTGAAAAGAAATCCAAACAACAAGATGTATTTCTCATGCTTCTCAGAAGAGATGGGCGTGTCAGGAGGTGAGGGGGAGGAAGAAAATTCCCAAAGGTTTTGCAATGTCAGTGAGAAGCTGAAGAGCAAAGTTGTACTGGCCTGGCAGGTTCAGTCTCCTTTCCCTTTTGCAGACAAGACAATAAATGCTTGAGAGCTAAATTGATCTGCTCATCCCCCTGTTCTTTTTTTCTCTCAAATACATCACTTAAAAGGATCAACTTTCTTCCCCCCTGATTCTGGCTGTCACCCAGGGGCTGTTTTATCCAGCGAGCACCACATGTGACTTTGTTTTTTGCCTCCCAACCATTTCAAAGTCAAAGTTAATATTTCTTCACAGATGTTGTGTCATCCTAGGCACCAGTGATAGATGCTGCTGAGTTGAGGTGGATCTGATTGGGATCTTTCTCTAAGAAAATGAGATAATATGAGAGACCATAAAGCAGCTGTTAGTTTCCCTCTCAAAGTGAGGATTATGGGCAGTGGTGGAAAGCCGCTCTCTGGGTCCCCAGCCTAATGGTCTTGATTAACACGCTGCACAGCCATCACAGGTGTAGCACATAATAGCTCTATAAGGTTTTCGTAGCCAGGCCAATTAAAATCTGCCATGGCGCCAAGAACTAACAGTGTGTACGTCGTAGTGCCAGAAGTCAAAGTGAGTTCTCTAAATAATAATTGCTTACGTTTCTGGGACAGTTGATGGTTTTCAACACATTTACACTTCCTTGATCTCATTTCCTCCTCATGCGGAAGGCAAGCAGTTTAGGTGGGGAAATCAACGTTGAGAGATATTTAGTGATTTACCAAATTATAGGACCCCAGTAATTGTGCCAAACTGCTCTTGGTATCCAGTCCTTAAAGAATTTCCTCCTGTCCATATGGCAGTAACTAGCATTTATACATCACTTAACAGATTACAAAATGCTATTATATATATATATATATATATATATATATATATATATATATTTATGTCTTCCATAGTACAGCACTGTGAATCAGGTCTTCATCATCCCATTTTTATGCAGGAGACTCAAAACCTTGGAATATGCGTTGAAATTCTGCATCTCATTTTAGAGTTGATGAAGCTGTGGTTTCGGTGAAGTTATGTCACTTGTTCAAGTGCAGATGGTTACCAGGTGGTTGGACTAGGATAAGAACCCAGGCCTGCTGACTCTGAGCCAGCATTCTCTGCTGCCCATCATTCCCTGCCCCTCCCCCCTCCCCCCTCCCCATGCAAGGTGCATTTTAGACTTGGGGCCCAATAAGGAAGCACCACTGACACTGCTGTGAAGACCCAGATGTCTCCTATTGCCGCAGTGCCCCGCTTTTTGAAAAACTGAAGGGCTAAGGGTAAGCTGGGACGAAGTGAGAGAGTGGCATGGACTTATATATACTACCAAATGTAAAATAGATAGCTAGTGGGAAGCAGCCGCATAGCACAGGGAGATCAGCTTGGTGCTTTGTGACCACCTAGAGGGGTGGGATAGGGAGGGTGGGAGGGAGACGCAAGAGGGAGGAGATATGGGGATATATGTATATGTATAGCTGATTCACTTTGTTATAAAGCAGAAACTAACACACCATTGTAAAGCAATTATACTCCAATAAAGATGTTAAAAAAATAAAAATGAAAAAAAAAAGGGATGTGAAAGTAGAAAAATTAAAAAATAAAAAATAAATAAAAGATGACAGACTCATACTACCTGACTTCAAGATTTACTATGATGAAGCTACAGTAATCAAGACAATTTGATATTGGTGAGAGAATAGACACTCAGGAGAACTGAACAGAGAGTCCAGAAACTAATCCACATAAATGAAGTCTACCAATTTTGACCAAGGGATAAAGGCAATTCAAAAAAGAAAGGATAGTGTTTTCAACAAATGGTTCTGAAAAACCGGACATCCATTTGCAAAAAAAATGAACCTCAAGCTGTGCCTCACACTTTGTACAAAAACTGACTTAAAATGGATCCCAAATCTAAATGGGAAACTACAGAACTTTTAGAAGAAAACATAGGAGAAAATCTTTGTAAACTTGGGTTATGCAAGGACTTCTTAGATATGACACCAGCAGTACAATCATTGAAAGAGAAAAATGATAAATTGGACTCCATCACAATTAAAATCTTTTGCTTCACAAAAGATAGCAATAGGAGAATGGAAAGACAATCAACAGGCTTTGGAGGATATACTGGTAAAACACATACACAACAAAGAACTTGTATGCAGAATATGTAAAGAGCCCTCAAAACTCAATAGTAAGGGGGACTCCCCTGGTGGTCCAGTGGTTAAGAATCTGCCTTTCAATGCAGGGGACGCTGGTTTGATCCCTGGTCAGGGAACTAGGATCCCACGTGCCACAAGGCAACTAAGCCGGCGTGCCACAACTAGAGAGCCTGAGTGCTGCAACTACAGAGCACATGTACTCTGGACCCTGTGTGCCACAACTACAGAGCCTATGGACCACAACTAGAGAGTAGCCCACACACCACAACGAAGAGCCTGCGTGCTACAGCGAAAGATCCTGTGTGCCGCAACTAAGACCCAACGCAGCCAAAAAATAAATAAATAAATTTTTTTTTTTTAAACTCAGTAGTAAGGATAAAAGCACAATAAAAACATGGGCAAAAGATTTGAACAGAATCATCACTGTAGAGGATATATAGATGGCAAATAAGCACATGAATAAGATTCTAAAATCATTATGCTTTACGGAAATGCAAATTAAAGCCACAGTGAGACATCACCACACACGTATTAGAATGGCCAGGACAAAGAAGAAATCAGTGGTTGCCAGATTTAGGGATGGGGGAAGGGTTGCCTACAAAGGGGCAGCACAACAAAAAAACCCATTGGGGGTTAATGGAAGTCTTCTGTATCTTGATTGTGGGAGTGGTTACATGACTATGTATTTGTCAAAACTCAAAGAACTGCACAACAAAAAGTGAATTTTATGTAAATTTAAATTTTTTGAAAGAAACACACACACACACACAAATAGTGGAGAATGGAAATCATTTATGAGAAGAGTGGTTAGCAAACTTTTTCTGTAAAGAGATAGTAATATTTTTGTCTTTGTTAATTTCACATTCTCTGTCACAACTACACAACTCTGCCATTGTCGTGCAAAAGTTGCCATAAACAATATGTGAACAAATGTGCATGACTGTGTTCTAATAGAACTTTATTTACAAATCAAAAAAAAAAAAAACTGAAGGGCTTTTGGGCAATGATTTATTTTCCTACTGACTTGGGAATTGGCAGTTTATATTCTGAACTGAATATAAACTTGACCCCTGGTCTCTAACCGCCTGATCTCCATGGTGCTGACCATGTGTGTTTGATGAAGGTACTTGTGCTGGTTTACCGGCCACCCACCAGAGGCCCAGCGATGCATTTCAAGGGCCTCAGTGGCTGTGAGTGGCCACAGAGGCAGGGGATCAATGTCTTCGCAGGCACGGCAGGCTCAGAGGTCGAAAGGCAGCCTGCCTAAGGAAAAAACGAGCTCTAAGCTGTTCTTCAGTAGAACCCCCAACAATCTCTCACAGTAAAATGTGTTGTTCTTTGTTTCTTAGAGATGAGGAATGAGGAGGACCCCCTCTTTGGCTCTCTTGATGATTTTTTAGGTTAAGGCTGAGCCCCTGAGGACAAATGATTGCCTGGCTAGTGTCCCAGGACTGATGGAGCACACAGGGTGGTTCCCTGGTGACACATGTGAGGGTAGGAGTGGAATTTCACATTTCTCACTGCTGGAAGGGCAGCGTTTTCCACCCATTGTTCATTCTGAAAGCTCTCTTTAGTCCCAGCCTGTGAGTTCTCACTGGAGGAGGGCAGAGAATGAATTCTGTGTTCCCTATGGTGCATTGAAGCCTAAGGGCCAGGTTCCTTTCATCTGCAGAGCCAGAAATGATGATTTCCTCAAGAGCAAATGGCTTCTGTTGCCTCTTTGGCTACAGTGTATCTGCGTCTGCTCTACCATTCCATCCTGAAATCTGGGGTGCACCTCAAGTAGCCAAGTTGACGACATCTCAACACAAATAACTTCTTTTATTTGAAGGAAAGAATCAGAATTGGAGGTGGAAGAAAATGTAGAAACAGCCTTAGGTTCTGTACTATTTCATTTCATATTTTTAAATATTATAAAAAGGAGCAGGTATCTATTTATATAAATACATATTTATTTATAAATGAGTATGTATAACTGCACATAGAATTAACATTTTTTTCCCGTTTTTATAAAGACATTTCCAAGCGTGGTATGAATAAATCTACACTTGACTTAGCTTAATGCAGTTGAATTGATTTCTGCCTGCTACCCTGTGATTCCCTCTCAGTGGGGGAGAATCAATAAGATCAGTGAGGACCACTTCTGCATGTCATTGGTCCTGGTTTTAATCTTGGTAATCCTGGCTATAGACCCCTCAATCTGGAGACATATTGATTAGCAGTGATATTTGCTTGATGATTTTGTGACCATATTTAGGGTGCATTTTAGTTTATGACTCGGCATATAGTTCCTGTTCCTTTGGGCTTTATAGTTTGGTGCCTCTTTTCTCCCTACTGCAAAGGGCCTATTGGAGGGAAGCTTGGGGAAAATCAATTTGACAGGGAGAAGGACTGAAATAAGTCTTAACAGAATCAGAAAAGGAAAAATTTTAAAAGCACTATAGATGCTTAATGCCTAAGAGATTTGAATTGGAACAGACGTGGGAGAGGAGGCATTGAGTCCAGTAAAAATGCCATCAGAGTCACTGGGCTAAAATTAATACCAATTCCCTCTCATTAGGCATAGAGGAGCTACCTCACATTTTCTTTCTCTTGAAAAGGGCATCTCACATGTATCACAATTGGAGAGAGTCCTAAACGTGATGCCTTCTAGTAACCTCATATGATAGTTTACAGATTTTCAGCAAAGTCATATGTGTATGACTTTGTAAATTCTACATCATTTCCCAAGTCCTTTTAGTCCAGCATACACTGAAAACCCTATTTGAATACTCTGTTGGTGGTAAAAAAAAAAAAAAGAAGAAGAAAAATAATTCTTTCCCTACCCGCCCAGCTATTCATTTCCTTCCAATTAATAATTCATGCCAATCTTCAGAGCCTAAGACTGTTGTTAAAGAGGACTAAAAGGTAACATAAACAAAATGCTGAGCATAGAACCTGGTATTACTGTATTAGTTTCCTAGGGCTGCTCTAACAAAGTACCATGAAATGAGTGTCTTAAACAACAGAAATGTATTGTCTCCCAGTTCTGGAGGCTAGAAGTCTGAGATCAAGACGTCAGTAGGGTTGGTTCCCTCGGAGGCTGTGATGGAGAAACAGTTCCAAGGCCCTTTGCTAGATTCTGGTGGTTCACTGGCAATCTTTGGTGTCCTTTGATTTGTAGATGAATCCCCCTCATCTCTGCCATCATGTTCATGTGACATTCTGTGTGTGTGCATGTCTCTGTGTCCCAATGTCTGCCTTTTAAAAGGATACCAGTCATCTTGGTTTAAGGCCCCACCATGACTCATCTGAACTAATTACATCTGCAATGACCCTATTTCCAAATAAAGTTACATTCTGAGATATTGGAGGTCAGGACTTCAGCATCTGAATTTTAGGGGGACACAATTCAATCCATAACAATTACTATTATTTATTATTATGTTTTAATCATGATTTCATTCTTAGCTTTTCATGATTTTCTCTTCATTATAATCTACCCTCTCTATACTGCATATTAAAATATGCAAAGAAGGGAATGAAGAAATTGGAATATTGTTGTATAGTGTGAGTATCTTCAAGTAGCACTGGCTGAAAATTTATAGTACACGTCCACAACGTCAGGGCATTCATGGTCCTGGTAGAGGGATCCAGGAGAGTTGGCCAGCCCCATCCAGCAAGGCAGCAGAGCTTGTCATTAGTTACACCCAAAGCCATCCAGAGTGTTGGCAATCTCTCCAGCCTTAAGAGTCGGGTTTCCTCCCATGGGAAGCAGGCAGGCAGCGGCCTGCCCAGCCTCACCAGATGGCGTGGAGTCCCTCGTGCCACTAGCGCCATGCGTCCTTAAGATTTATTAAAACACCCACAAAACAAAAGAAATGCCCTTTGGGGCAATAAAGTCCCAAATCTAGCAATTTCCTGCTGTATCACAGCAAAGTACCTCCCTCCACCCCCCCGCCCCACTGGCTGTTGTTGAGATGGTTAACCAGTAATTCTTCAAAATGGTTTTCTTCTGACATGGGCACAACATTTTCCTTTGTAAGAATGTGAAGGTTTGATTCCTCCAGAGCCCATTACATAGACAGATTGGCCCCAGAGATAATTACAAGAAGATAGGCTAATGGGCTCGATTAAGGAAATCCCATTACCTCCATAAAGAATCACCAGTGAGGTTCAAACCCAGACGAAGTCTCCCTGGCACAAAAAATACAGTTTCTTACCTAGAAACGTAGAAATAGCATTCGGTCCACATGTTTATATTTGGAAACTAGGTTGCTATCGATCTGTCAGACAGGATTGTGGAACAAGAATATTTTTACTCCACTCTGTTTCAAAAGAATTTAGGATAACATACAAGGGTGGATGAAATATGACATGATAGAATAAATTTAAAATGAGGTGACCTAAAATCGTGGTCTCTCAGTATTGGAAGCCAACTTTCCACCAAAGGCAGCATTGCCAGCTCTAGAAAACCTGATGCATGGCTACGCAGCTCTTCCTGATCTAACACGTTCCTCAGAGCCCTGAGGATGGCTCGCCACTTCCTGGCCTTGTTATGACCCCTAGCTATTGACTCGAAGCTGGCCTCGAGACAGGCAAGACAGTGAAACATACATGGGCGTCTAAAAGGAAGTGTGCTGTCTTCTGGGATATCATGCCTGGTTTCACACTCCACTCCCCACATCAGGGGATTTGTATCGATATAATAGACTGTCAGCTCGTAATTTACATGGGCTCCCTTCCCCTGACACCACCATCTCCAACTTCAGATTATAAGCACATTTTTTAAATGTATATGAAAAAGTTTTGGAAGGTGAAAAAAACACACTAAATAACTAAATGAAAGTTAAGAGGGTGTATTATGCTCATCTCTGTCCTATGTCCTCTTAGTGTCTGGGCACATACATACAGGGAGAAGAAAGATCACCTGCTAGTTTTGAACCTTCCTTGCTGAGTGCCTCTTTTTTATCAACCAGGTGTTTTTAAAACCCCTGTGGTGAGCATAAGACTTACCTGAGGAGTTTTGTAAATTGCAGATTCCTAGGCCCCATTCCTAAAGAGTCTGATTCAGTAGAACTGGGGCCAGGCCCAGGAATCTGCATATTAATGTATTCTTCTGGTGATTATGAGCTTCATGGCTGATGAAACGTAATTTGAGATGTACTGTGCTCTCCTATGGTTTTCAGTCTTTTAGAGCAGTAATTTTTGCATTCTTAGCCTATCATTTCTTCAAAATGGAATTCTTTTTCCATGTGTAGTGCCTATAAAAGCTAAATGTGCTCATTGTTTTTTTTAAATTGGCCAATATGAGTAAAAATCATCAATTTTCCACCATCAAGACAGAATTGTCATAAATATTTTAATGGATATCCATCAGAACTTTTTTTCTGTTGTGTGTGTGTGTGTGTTGTCTGTGTGTATGTGTAATCTCTATTATTTAAAAATATTAAGTTTGCTGACCCAAATTTGTGCAAGAGAAGGGAAAGGAAGTGGCTCCTACAAGATCTTTTTCTTTCAGTGTTAATAACCAATAACCTTTTCTTCCTTGGGTTCTGTGACTGTAAGGGCCCTACGTTTACATTGGCCTCTTTCAGTGATGATTTCACAATTCCTTATAGCTCTACCCAAAACACTTTTCTTTAAGGACTAGGTAGCTATGAATTGCCAACTTAGAAGACATGAGGGAAATTGCTGCACTGTCTTCAAGGTTCTGTTCCTTTTCTTGCAAACGTTGTCTTCCTACCACAGAACTATTCTCTTTGACCACCTCTCCATCTTCACTTGGAAATCTACATCTGCCGATTCATTTTTCTACCTTTTGTGCAAACTGTCCTTTGATGTTTCACCTCTGAGAGGTCTTCCCTAGCTAGAGAGAGCTTTGAGAATCTGATGAAAATGATGATCCCTCACTCCTGAAAAATTACACATATATGCACCCACATTTTTGCATGTAATTTCATGAAGTCCAAGGAATCTAAGTTAAGGACCCCTTTGGTAATACATCCTCAACAGGCTGAGTCCCCTCAAACCTACCAAGGAGTCCCAGAGACGTCATCCATGAAAATAAGTATTCAGCATCAATTATCCAGCAGATACTGCATTTGGGCCCTGGAGATACAGAGAGAAATAAGTAGGAACTCTGTCTAAAGGCTCTCGGGATAGTGGTGGAGGTAGGTAGAAAAACAATGACCACAGACTGTGAGAAACACGGTAATGAAACACAGCGAGGGCTACAATAAAATGTTCTTAAAGCATAATTCTCACTTCTCCCCGTAAAACTCTTGATATCTTCTCTTCCTATTGTCCATGAAGACCTTCCTCATGAATCTCAAGCTTACTTCTCCAGTATCATCTGGACATGGCTCTTTCTTTTGCCCAGCATTCGCACATTATGCTCCTATCATATTAAAGTTTCTTCTGGTCCCCAAATGTGCTGTGCTGTATGGGTCTTCTTACGAGATGTCCCCTCTGCCTGGTATACTTTACTTGCCATCCTTTGCCCTTTGGTCAGGCTGACTTTCATTCGCCCTCTAACACTAGACTTTGGATGCTTTCTCCAGGGAGCTTCCCCTGATTTCTCCAAGTTCAAGTTAGATGCTCCGCCTATATGTTACTGTAGCACTCTGTACTTACCTTTATTCTCATCACACTGTATTACAATTATCTCTTCATAGGTCTGTGTCCTTCACCAGACAGTGATATCCGCAAGGGCAGGGACTATCTTGTTCATAGTTCTAGTGTTAGTAGCTAATGTATGACAGTTAATAAATATTTGAATTAATTAATTTACTAATTAGTTTAATGCTTAAAAAACCTTAACAGAATTAGTTTTAAGGCTTTCTAGTATAAGTCAGAATGGAGAGTCCTCCTACCTCTATATTCTCCAAGAAATGTGGTCTACAATTAGAACTTTAACGACGTCTGATCAAGCTGCTCTTTGCTGGTAAGGAATCTGGCTCTCAGTTACTTGGTACACACAGAAGCAGCGACAGAGCTGAGGCCAGTTAATTAAGAGATGTTCACCTGTCATTTGCTTAGCACTCTGCAAAATACTTTGGGGAGTCAAAGACGTGTGAGTTACCTGTTGTTAGGAACATAAGCATTCCCCATGTGGGATCTAGACAGTATATTATTTACTGCCAAATTATGTAGTAGAGACTGTAAGAGGACATTTAGAGCCACTTCTAGCTCATCTGTGAATCTAGGGTTTTTAATAGCACTTCACTGAATTAAATCCTCTTGTAGCAGGAGACTGGGGATCATGTGTTGATGATCTTAGTGCCTTGAAGGTTGAGCATAGTCCCCTGGTCTGAGTAGGTACTTAACAACTATTTGTTAAACCAAATACAGTCAAAGGAGAGGAAGGCGCCAATAAATATGGCATCTGGGTGAAGAGCTTCCCATCTGTAAATTATTTGACTGGAATGAAAAGCTTGTATATTTAATGAGCACTGGGGAAATCACTTGAGTATTACGCTAGGGGCTGTGAAGACACACTAGAATTAAGATGGCATCAATGAAAGAATACAAGCTTCAAAATCAGGCAGGCATACCTGATTCAAATCCCAGCTCTTCCGTAGGTTTGCTGGGTAACCTGCCATTCATTTCATAGGTATTTGTTAAATCATGTTCTAGGCAAGGCGACATGCTAGGTGTTGAAGAGATAACGTTAAATATTCTCTACAAACCTGGACTCTTCAGCCACTTTCCTCAGTTTCTTTACCTGTAGTGTGAGGCCAACAACATTCTCTTGGAGAGCCACTGGGAGGGTTAAGTGTGATATGTAGGAAAATGCTCAGTACACCCTTGGCATGTAGTAGATACTCCATAAATGCCACTAGAAAGCACAATTCCTGTAATCTAGTTAGGAGAAGTCAATGAAAATTCAAGATCCAGCTACAGCTCACTGTCAACATGGTGGCCCCACTAGCTATGGAGCACTTGAAATGTGGCTAGTCCAAACTGAGATGTGCTGTAAGTATAAAATACGAACCAGGTTTTGAAGACTTAGTATGAAAAAAGAAAACTCACTTATAATTTTTTTGTTTATTACATGTTGAAATTATAATATTTTTTAATGAATTGGGTTAACTAAAATACATTAGTAAATTAATTTTCCCTGTTTCTTTTTTAAATTGTTTTTCTTGTTGCTACTAGAAAATTTGAAATTACACGTGGCTCACATTACCTATATTGGAAAGTACCGCACTAAAGAATAAAAGTTAGTTATTGGTTTTGAAAAGATGTAATTAGAGATGCCAAATTGACCTAGAGACGTGTCCCACAAAGTAGGGATTGAGCAGGGTTGAAAACACAAAACTGTGATTCTGATTTCATACTCTCACGATGGTATCAATAGTAGTTACCAGATTACACCAGAACATTCTCATTCACTTTAGTTCTTATGCCACTTGTGAAATGTACCTGTGTGTATATGTAGGAAAGGGGATGATGCCAGGGGGTGGGGGAAAGGAGGCAGAGACATCCTCACTTCTCACAATGGCTGTTAGGATTGACTTCCTCATTTGGAAACAGTGTAAAAGCAGCTGGGCTTTAGACAGGTGGAGTTTGGATGTCAGCCTCATTCCTTCCTATGTGATCTTGGGCAAGTTACTTCATTTCTCTGAACCTTACCTTACTCATTTATAAAATGATGGTAATAATAGTAACTGCATTAGTCTGCTCAGGCTGCCATAACAAATACCGTAGACTGGGTGGCTTAAACAACAGGAATTTATTTCTCACAGTTGTGGAGGCCAGAAGGCCAAGGTCAAGGTGCCAACTGATTTGCTTCCCCAGTGAGGACTCTCTTCCTGGCTTGTAGATGGCCACCTTCTCACAGTATCCCCACATGGCAGAGAGAAAGAGAGAAAGCAAGCTCCTTGGTGTTTCTTCTCAGAAAGGCACTAATGCCATCATGGGGGTCTCACCCTCATGAGTTCATCAAAGTCATTACCTCCCAAAGGCTTCATCTCCAAATGCCATCATGTTGTGGGCTGGGACTTCAACATGTGAACTTGGACATTCGTCCATAACAGTAACTGTATTATTAGATTTTTGTGGGGATTGAGGGAGCTTGTACATACTAAGAATGTAGCACAGTGTAAATGCTCAACTGTTAGATTGTCACCCATCTAACAGTATTTAGATTGTATTTACATGTCCTCAGCTCCAGAACAATGCCTGGCACATATTTCATATTTGGTGTTCAATAAATATTTGTTGAATGAGCTATATAATTCATCATCATCAAATCAAGCAATGACTGATTGTTTCAATTCCTGAAACACCAGTGTTACCAGGTAGGATCTAGCTTCTTGTGCCCTCTAGGCCGTGTCTCTGAATGTGGACATAAGGACGGCCTCAGCTGCTGAGAATGGGCCAGGCTGACAACCAAATTATCTCTTGCTTTGCCATTAGTGTCCCTCAAAGTTGACTCCACCCTCAGGCCACTCCTTAGCCACCCAGCAATGCCCATGATTTTATTTCCCTAATCCTGTCATTTTTTTCAGTATACCCAACCATGAGACTCTTTTTCCCCCATTCAATTTAATAATGGAAAACCTGCCCTGATTTAGAATCTCTTTGGCAGCTAATCGAACCTTGAAGCATTCTATTAGCTCTCCATATTTGCACTAAGCCCAAACTGATGCATCTGGGATTATTATGTAATAACTTGGGCTCATTTCTGGTCAGTATATACCATCCCTTTTTATTCTGCAAATCCCCTTAGGGCTTTCTTTCTGTTTGCATGGGGTAAGGGAAGGGGTTAGAAGGGCTGTGGTTGGGGGCTTTGAGGTAGGGGCAATGTTTGCTATGAGTTATTATCCCACACTTATCAGTATTAAACTGGATTTGACAACTCATAGCCTAGGATTTAAATGGTATAAATCCTTCTTCATTTGGCAGCCTGGTTTCCCCCATTATTTATTGTGCTACCCAGTTCATTATCATCGGCATACTTGGAGGCTTGGCCCGTGATGCCTTCACAGTCAAATGATTTATACAAATAATAAAAAAGACTGGGGTTCCCAGCAAGGAGATCCAAAGCAATTCTCCCTCTGCTTTTCCTCTCATCTGGCTCAGTTCATCTCCTACGCATTAACCCTTGGCCCTCTTACTTCTTCTCCTAGGAAATTCACCCCCAGCTTCCTTCTGGGCCTGAGAAGGAAGTGCTATTGACAGGAAGAGGGGAGTGCTGAGAGCTGTGGTCTAATTCCAATAAGGAGTATCAGGTCTTTATATGGGAGGCACCCTGCAAACCCTTTCCATACATTGTAGGATTTCAGTTGTCACAGCAGCCCTTTGAGGTGGGCATGGGTTTTATCCTGTTTGACGGTTGAGGAAACCGTTGCCTCTCGGTCTCACTAAGACAGGCAGAGTTGGAGGAAGAAGGCATGCGGGGAGGGCTGGGGGCTGGGGATACCATTACAGCATTTCCAGAGAGAAAACTGGTACCAAACGTGTAATGTGGCAGTGAAGGATGTGAGCTTTGACATCAAGCAAACCAAACCAGCTCTTTTACCTATTAACTGTGGGCCAGTGAGCAAGTAGCCATTCTGTACCTCAGTTGCCTCGTCTGTAAAGTGGGAATAATAAAGTACCTACATAGGTAGTCATGAGGACTGAATGAGATGTCACAGAGAGGACCCTTAATACATTTCCCATCTGTGAAAAGGGTATATATAATTGTATCTAACTCATTTTACCTACACAACAACCCTATGAGGTAATATGTATAAAGCACTTCAAGCAATGCCTGGAAATGCTCATAAAGGTTAGTTGTTGTTACTACTCTTACTACTATGACTACTACTACTAACACCACGACTACTATGACTATTATTCTTGTCATGCTTCAAACTAAAATTGAATATAGAAGGTGGATACTATCCAACCACTACATTGCAAAGACCTTGAGGTAGGGTCCTGGTCTGCAGAATTTAGCCATCCATGGTAGTGATCACGGCAGTGATTTACGACTGTAAGAAAAATGACATGTGTGTGCCTGCGTGTTTTACTTTCCCTGCCCTGTATCTACCCATGCCCTTCTCAAACTAGATGCCAACTCTAGGCTCGCCTGAGGGAGGTTTGGTCTAAAGCTCCAGCCCAAGCTTGGAAGGAACAGCCTTCACTCAGAAACTCAGTATCCTGTCCTCTTATCTCTCTAGTCACAAGCTTTAGTAAGTATACTTATTAGGCCATATGTTTCTTGCTGAAAACCAAATGTTGATGGGTAGGCTCTAGAGATCACATTCACTTATTTAAAACGTAGGGCAAGGGTACCTCTGTTGGGAGCATCTGCTGCATTGAAACGAGACAGGAGTCCCCCCTCCTCCAATTTCATATCTTGCAAAAATATTTCTGTTGACATTGATCTCAGGTAACCTTTAGCAATACCATAAATGCCATTATTTATTTTTTATTTTTTTTTACCATCCAGCCCTGTGCTTTGCAAATACAATAAATTTTATCCTGTCCCATAAAACTTGCACTGAATGTGCTACTTGAATATTTTATTGTTGAATGTAAGAGTCTCTGCATTGCAAAACGGCACCCCCATGGATGTACATTTGTAAAGGAAGTGATGCCAAGAGTTCACAGTAGCCTGGAAGCCCAAATTTGGCCCAGATTTTCTCCCGTACCCTATACCTGGAGCCAAGAGTAATGTTGAGCGCTTCAAAATATTTTTGCAATGTGTGTATGTCAATAATTTATAGGCAATGGATAGCATTGTTTTCAACACAACTCTTCTTTGCTGAAGCAGCAAGAGCAGAAAATGGGCTTTAGAATCAGTCTTCTTAGCTAACTGTGTGGTCTTGAGCCCTAAACCTTGAGTTTCCCAGCTATAAACGTGTGTGGAAGTAGAACCAACCTCGTAGAACTGTTTGAGGATTAAATGAAAAAAATGCATTTAGACTGTGTAGCCCCCTCCCTGACACAAAGCACTCAAAGAAGTGTTAGCTATTAGTACTTTCTCCTTTATTGGTCTGCATATTCCTAACTTCATACATTCCGTAAATTTCATTGACGTTGTCTTTGCTGGTGATTACACTGTGATAGTGATGGTCTTATTAACACTTATTGTTCATGGTAACAATCATAAATTTTACCTTTATTGGTTTATGAAACCTTTTCCATTTCCCCTTATATTTCTGCAAGTTTGCCCTTTCTTCCTAATTTCCAGGCCACTGTCACTGTGGAAATTCCAAATCAAGCCTCCTTTCTATTTCTGTCTGTCCTCCCTTTCCATCAACTGTCACTTGGTTTTCACTTGCTCTGTGGAGGAATGGGAGTTGCTGTGAGTTTGGAGCTGAAAGCCTGAGACATGAGACCGAATATTATCATTTAGCTGTGCTGTAGCATTTGTATTAAGGAGGGCTTTGCAAACTTTTTTATGAGTGTATGTTTGTTAGAAATTCTTTTTTCTCTTGTAGTCAAGAAGGTGTGATTGCAGTTCTGATTCTCGAACTCAGCCCAGTGCTGAGTGGCTTGCCTCTGTCCTTTCCCCATAACTGAGCAACAGAATAATGAATGATGATTTCAGCTGCCTTCTTCCCTCCCAGGGTAACATGAGTCAGCATCCGGGACTTTGCCAGGAGGCCTGAGTCATAACTATCCCTGCAATCCATCAAAAATCTCCACAAAAGGTTGTTTTTAAACCGTAAATGAGGAAAGAGTCCTTGGCTCTTATCTTAATCATCAAGTCAATGGGAGGTATTTATGGTTATAACTTTGGGGTCAAAGAGAAAAGCTATAGCCAATAATATAGATAAGAGAAACCAGTTTGAACCCATTGTGAGATGATAAACTTCTCATAGAGGAAAGACAAAAAAATTTCAATGAACATACCCTCTCTGCCCCCAAATTCCTGTCAGTCATGTCACATTTTTTCTCCTATCTCTCTAATCTTTATTAAAGACTTATCAGATGCCAGGCCTGGCGCTAGCTCCTTTATTTGCATTATCTCCCTGCATTGTCATAACTAGGCTATGAAAGAGAGCTTTTCTTCACTGTTTTATAGAAGAGGAAATTGGGAATGAGAGTGACCTTGGACCCCAGATCCTTTGGACTTTAAAGCCCAAGCTCTTAGTTACTCAGTTATACTCTATGGGAAGCCAGGGAAAATGAAAACGGAGAGAATAATATACAGAAATGCAAGCTGGCCTTCTCTCTGCTACCCAAGATGCTAATTATCTAACGGCAGGTATAGTATGGTATAAAGTCTCGGCAAAATAATTTAAATTTTTGGTTCAGTACTATAAACAGACAGCCGTTAAATAGATACCATAAGACCCTAAAAAGTCCCAGCACTAGACTGGATTCCTGGGGCTGCACCGAAGACCAAGATTTTGTGGGCATTTAAAATGCCAGTAATTGTGATCATTGTATATACCTGAAAATGTCCCTTTTTCGTCTTCATCCATTCTAGCTTACTTGGAGTGCAGCCTGCCATCAGGGACGGCTTTGTGATATGGATAATATTTTATTTATGAGAGGATTAGCAAAATATGATTGTTGGATTCGCTAATAAAGAGGAGATGGGAAAAGGAGCCAGCTGGCATGCCACATGTAGCTCCGTTAGGAAGACACATCTAATCTGTGTTTTTCTCTCCAAACTCACACCTTGGAGGTGCCTGGAGTTTTCCCCCTCCCCCTTTCCACTGAGTGCCTCTAAGGCCTCACCAGTGTCTTCTGAAAAATGCAGAGAATATCTCTGTCTGCATTTCCTGGCCAGACTTCCCATGGCTATTCAGACTGCTCTTTCTAATGATTGAAGTATCGTCTTACCCAACTGTTGGAACACTACTGGGTCCAGATGGAAGAGGCAGGAGAGCAAAGTGTTAACCAACAGGATCTGGAGTCCAACACACCCACAGAGAGGGGTTAACTCTGTGATCCTGGGTGTATAAGGAACATGACCTCCGAGGCCTGTTCTCTCCTCCTGGAGAAAAAACAAACATACACTTCCTTTAGGTTTTCACTGCTTCATAAGCTTTAAGTTATTAATAAAATTTTAAAAGATTTCATTTGTAGGAATCACACAGTGGGATGGGTGGGTAGTGCTGGCAATTAAACCTTTTTTTTTTCCTTTCCTAGTTCTGAGCTCTACTAGGTAACACTCACTAAATTGGTGTCTCTGTCTTCCTTGTCTTTGCTTTCCTTTTGTTGGGGAGTCATTGCATTTTAAGAAGTGAGTCATGATATTTAAAATTATACATGCACATGGCAGAAAACAAAGAATAGAATTACCTCAATAAAGCAAAAGTAAAATTTAAAACCACATAATCCTGCCCTCTAAGCCTTAATACACTTCCTTCCTGTCCTGTTTTTTTAATGCATATATTTAACATGGTTGAAGGGATCCACACTCTTTGAAGTGAAGGGAAATGTATAGGAGCTAAGACAATGAGAACTTGTTCTTTCCACTGTTTCCCATGGAATGGAATTCAGGATACAACTCATCAATTTTGAATATCCTGCAAGGTTGTTTAGAAAGGAGTTCCCAAAGACCCCCTTTGTAGGGCTGCTGCAAAATTGGAGTGTGCTTGTTCTGTAGGATGAAGCTCACACTCAGTAATTGGACAGTTAGTCCCTTACTGAAACTTCCTTATGAACCTGAGGTAGGCCTGCCGTTGCATATGTCACAGTCAGAGGGACGTGTAAGTGCCTCTGTTTCCAATATCTGCTTAGGCACAGACCTGGTTTCCCTTTTGGAATCTGGAATTTTATATGGCCCTCTATGTATTGCAAGGGTTGCCCAGGGGCATTTATGAACACAGTGGATTCTGGGCAATTTACACAGCAAAGAAGACTCTGGAACATGCTCTTAGGGTAGGTCTCTCCGGTGAGATCCCATGAGCCTGAGATTTGAACCTCCATAGTTCTTAAGATATTGACTCAAGGACCAGGCAGCACTGGTTCGAATCCTAACCCCACGACTACCTGACTTTAGGATGTTAGGCAAGTTACCTCACCTTTGTAAGCCTCAGTTTCTTTCTATGTTAAATGAAAACAATAGCACCAACCCATAGATTTGTGTGACAAGTGACTTCATGCATGTATGGTGCTAACACGTTGTTCGGTCCATGTTAGCTGCGGGCACCCTTGTCGGTAATCAGGGGCGTCTATGTTTGTACTCAGCCACGCCCCCTTCTGCGCGATCTCAGAAAAAGCCCTTCCGGACTCTAAACTTCCCGAGGGCAAAAATTCTTGGGCTCAACTCTTTGTTCCCAGCAGCCCCAGGACAGTACCTGGTTTGGCCTAGAGGCTCAATACTTAGTCCTTGGCTCAAATTGGCTAAAATCTGAGTTTTCTTCTTGTTATGTGGTGCCCAGTGATGACTTCACTCCAGGCTCTGCGGGGTGGGTGTGTAATGGTGGAGAAAGAGGCTTCGCTGGATGGTCCCGCTCTTTGCCTCTCCACTCCCACACGGATTCTTCCCTTTCATCCTCGGTTGCTTCAGGATAGGAATGGAGCAGGAGTCCAGACAGGAGAGACTGTGAAAACCAGTAGCTGTTTTTAATTTTTACTTGCATACGATTCCCTCTCCATCCAACATATCAGCCCATGGTGTTTCCCAAGGGAGACCTCAGAACCTCAAAGTTACTCTGTCATAGTTTTCTTGTTACAATCTGCATGTTCTCTGTGTGCTGTGCTGGGTTCAAGGGTACAACAGTGAACGGTAAAGACACAGGCCCTGCCCTTGTAGGGTCCTTTGAGGAAGGTGGTAAATATTTGTGTAGCAACTGGTAAATATCAGTTCTATGTCAGGAAATTCAGAGTGCCGTGGGCGTCTTAGGAGAGTCACCTGATTATTTTGAAAAGTAAAGAAGACCAGTTATTTAGCTTTAGTAGAAAGCAAGACTCTCCTTAATAAAATATGGAGTAGGGATGGTATTATGGGTTTCAAGGTTTCCTTGTCCTATATGATATTTTCTGTGCTGAAAAGAGCACGGTATGTGAAAAATCAGGTTATTTCTTATAACTCAGTGTTTCATGATCAACTTATACCACCTTCAACACTCAGAGGAATTAAGATCATTTCATCCCAAGACAGGCTTTCTAACATTTAGATGCACGCATGCATATCCTTGCTTCCAGATGCCCGCATCCATTTCCCTATGGCCGGTTATTTCTTCTTCTGAAATGTTTTTTTATCTTCTTTCTGACAGTCTGGTGGCAGAAAGATAGAGTTTCTTCATGCTGTGTTTTTACTTTCCATTTTCCTGATAAAACTGTATCACTGCAGAGGAAATCAAATCTAATCTTCAGTATATTTAGCATGAAAGCAATAAAAAGCATTAATTCACTCCAGAAAGAGCGAAATGCAGTCGGGTACTCAAAGGAAGAATCACCATGGAAACAGTTTTCTTGAGATTCTGTACTCTCCAGGCTCTAGGCATGACTAAGTGAAGAAAGGAAGGAGAAGGGAAGAGGAGAAATATCTTGCCCTTTCTGTTGTCACTAAAATGCTGCAGAGGAATTGCCATGAATTATTGATTGCATGAATAGAAGTGTGTATGAATTAGAATTCTTGAAATGTTGTCTTTTAAATGAGTATGTAAGAACACACTGAGAACTTGTTCCTCACTGTTCTCCTTTCTTCACTGTCAAAAAACCCCATTGAACAATCAAAGAGCTATCCTAAGGTCAAAAGTTTGCAGAGAAGCACCAGGAATTACGGTGATTAAAACATTATATGAGCTAGCACTAAAGCAGAATGCTTTTGCATATAACTCCCAGATACACTTGCCTTTGTATACCATTTTAAGATGGCTATGATTTCAGAATTTTTTTCAAAGATAACTAAATAAGTAAAGATCAGAGGCCAGCTCTTGCTTTGCGGACGGTGTTAATAGGACATGATGGAATTTCCCCAAGGAATTTCTTATGGATTAAATTCACATGTGGGCACGTGTATGTATCTCACAGTGAGCCAACTTTCCTTGCTTTCTATGTTTTTACCAATTCGTAGGTTTTTCTCACTGAATCTGTACATCTATATTTAATAGCTCTGATAATAATATCTACCATGTGTTAAACGTTTCCTGTGAGTCAGTCACTGTGCTGAATCCTTTGCATAATAATATTAAGAGCATGGACTTTTACTTGGGTATAATTGTGTTTCACTTGGCAAAATGGCTAATGCAGTAGATGTTCACTAATAAAATAATTATGTTCCTATGTAATCCTCATGACAGCCCTATGAGAAAGTCCCCACTTTACAGATGAAAAGACTGAGTTTTGGTGATGACAGTTGATTACACTGCATCACAGAACCAGTGAGTTATAAAATGTGGAACTGGAACCATATATGAATGCTAAGTCCATGGTTTTAAGAGCAGTACTAGGTTTTCATCCTGGAGGACATAGACAGCCTGTCTTTTCCATCTCTATACAAACTCATAGCTGCCAAGGGACTTATATAGGTAAGCCCTCATTGTATTTATAACAAATATATATTTAGAATCTACCACTGTGCCAGGCACCACACTAAATATAAAAATTGAAAATAAGAAAAAAGTTTCTGCCTTCATTGAGCTTACAATCTTCAGGAAGTGTTGGCATGAATGAATGAACCAGGCAAAATAGTCAAGAGTTCAGGGAAAAGAGAGGTTAATTGTGGAGGATGGATTCATTGTGGAGGATGGATTGTGGAGGATGGATTCCTCCTGGTCCTTCAAGAATGGGAGGAGCTTCCAAAAGGTAAAAGAGAAATGAACACGAGGGTAAGATCGCATGATAAGCATAGAAGTGGGGATAACTGAGAAGAGTCAGAGGACCTGTGGGAAGATCAGGGCATGTGATTTAGAAAAGTGAGTTTGAACAAGTAAGTTGACAAGTGGGCCAATGAGTGAAGAACCTTGAACTCTGGGATAAGTAGGTCCAGATTTGATCCTATCAATACAAATGAGCTTTCAAAGCACCTGTTTGTTTATACTGATGTATTAATTACTTCGAGTAAAGTGTACTATTTTCTCATGCTCATGTTGATGACTTTTTACATATTTATATACCCATGTCACTGTTCCCCAGATTGAAGTATAGGATATTTTTAGGACTCCATGTCCCCTCTCACTTGAATCATCCCCATCACCCAAGATTATCACTATTCTGACTTGCATGTGAGTGTTCAAAGGAAAGTGATAAAAAGGCAAATGCCACGATGAAAGTTTAGAGGGAAGTTTACTGACTTCTAGGATGTAGCATAAAGTATGGAGGTGAGGGATTTCAAACCAGGAGACCAGCCAAGAGAATGTCATAAGGTTCAGAATACCTCTATCCATCCATTCAGTTAAATATGTATTGGGCACGTGTTATGTACCAGACCCACACATTGAAGATACAATAGTAACCAGCATGCACTCTCTCAAGGGAGACTTCCTGGAGGAAGAGATGTCCAACCTCAGGCTTGAGGACCAAATAGGGGTTAGCCAGACCAAGGAGGAGATTGAGATAGAAATGGTTCCAGGCAGAAAGGGAACATGTACAAAGGCCCAAAGAAGACAGGTGGTATGGCCTTGTTGAAGGAGAGGCTTGGGCAAGAGGAGAATGGAAAGAAATGAGAAGGTTTTCAAATTCGAGAAATAGCCAGACTTAGTAAATATTATATCAGAGGAACCATGTCAAACTGGTTTTTTTTTTTAAACATCGGTATAGAATAATTGTGGCAACCTGGCTGTGGCAACCTGGTCATTTCTCTTTGAACTTGAACCAGAAAAACCAGTCAGGCAATGAGATTTTCAGCATCTTTCACTTACCTCTTTTAGATGAAGCTCTTTTCTTGTTGTTTGTACATTCTTTGTCTCCTCTTTTTCCGGGGTGGTTTGGGCTATGTAAAGCAGGCAGGCCACCCCTCTCTCCTGACTTGTCCGACACATTTCCTGGCACGGCTTTGAGAGAGCTGTTGAGTTCACACCAGCCCTTTTCCTCTCATTCATCAGCAGGTGACTGAGTATGCAGAAGAAGCCTTGGTAGCCCTGCAGCCCTGAGTGAAGCCCTAGCCCCGTTACATATTTTCCTTGTGCTCTTAGTAAGTTACTGCTTCTGTGCTTCAGCTTCCTTGTCTGGGAAAAACAATACCCACTGTATAAGCTGTGAATGATTAATATAGAGTATAAGGTAGCAAATCCGCAGGAGAGTGCCTAATGCAGAGGAGGGCTTCCATGATGTTTTCCAGAGGTAGTTAATCAGAGTGGTTAAGAGCAGAGGCTCTCAAGTTAGACTGCCTATGATAGAAGGCTCTGCCAAAGGCTAGCTGGGTTCCTCTGGGCAAGTCACATAAGATCTCCGTGGCTTAGTACTGTCATCTGTAAAATGGGGGTGATAATAGTGACATCCACCTCATGGTTATAGTGTGAGGGTTAAATGAGGCTTCACATGGAGCCTGCAGCGTGTGTGTGTGTGTCTATATCCTTTATTAATATTTGACGTTAGTAATTACTATTTTTGTGCAGTACATGGCCATGTTTGTGAGAACTAGAGAGCAGTGCTTGCCTACGTTGTAGGGTGGTTGCTAAGAGCAGCTAATGAAGAGGTGCACGTGGCTTCTTGCCAAGCACACAGTGGGCCCCCAATAATGTTCGTTGAATGAATGAGAGCAAAGTGCTTCTCTATAAATGTTTTCTCTAGATGTTTCATCTTAACGATCAGTGGGAGCGTCCACACGGGAGGAAGTGCCAAAGAGTTTCATGGGGTGGCAGCCTGGGCTCAGGCCTGGTGGATTCTGATGATGTTGAACAAAACAGATTCGGATCAGTCTATTTGGCGCCACTGAAACTGTGCCAGCGAGCAGCAAAATGTGATTTCATGTTGGGGGAGTGCCAGGATCCAGTTTGACAAATCGAAGTGAACCCTGCCTATTTCCAGCACCCTCTCTCTCTCTCCCTGCCATGGGTGTTACTTACCTCTGAAAGAGCTTCTGGATGTTTCACAGAATCAGGCCCCAGATGTTTGAAAGACTTTTGCAGACAAGGTAATCAATCTATTTGGTGGCCAGATGCTGTCTGAGTATTTTCCTGCTACAGCACTGTGAGTTTCTAAATTCATTAGAAACATAAATTAATTAAATCTAATCAACAGTGGGTGATGCAGAAGATTAAACAGTGAAAAACAAATACATTTCCAACTGGGTCATATTTGATGCAGGGAAAAACACTCCACTTTGGAGGCGATAGTCAAGTTAACCCTTTGTGTGATATTCTCAAAAAAACCTTGGCCAAATCTGAGGTCCCAGGGGAGGCTGTGATTCTTCCCAAATAAGGCTGCCCTAGTAGGGTCATTGACTTTTCAAGAGATAAATTATGTGTTTATCTGACTTAGAAGGCTTCTGGAGTGGTCTTATTTAGTAATGCACTAATACAGGTGAAAATCTCCACCATTCCCTAGTCGTGACGGGCCTCTGGAGATAGATCCTACAAGGGGCTATGCATAACGCATAAAGCAGTATTTCCCAAAAGCTTTATGTAGTCAGATAAATTTGGAAACAGAGTGAAGCATCTTCCTTTACTCCACACAAGAATAAGTTACCCGAATTCAGTGTTCTTGTTTATCAACGCTGAGTCCCCAACACCTAGAATGGTACCTGGCACACAGGAAATGCTCCATAAATATCTGTTAAGTGAATAAACTGTGGATGAACTTCTTTCTTACAGGATTTCTGGGTCTTTAATTTGCCCAGATGAGTCCCCAAGATGGCAGATAATGTCTGAGCTGTTTCCGAAAAGTGTTTAATTTTTTTTTTTACCCAAGGAGCAGAATCTTACAGGACTGATAACGCATAGGATATAAGTTAGAGAAATAGTCTCTAAAGCATTGTTGTATGGCACCCCTATCTTTTGTCCCATATCCTCTACCCTCAGTTGAAACGGGACTAGAGAAGATTCAGGGTGAGTAAATCGTGAATTTATGGGGTCAGCTTTTGGGTGGGAGGCCTTTCTTCAAGGGTACGCTCAGCTCAGTGGAGAAGCCAGCCTTCAGCTGTGGAATTGACTCACTTGTGTTTACCACGCAGACAAATGGCCTGAGGCGGTGTGGTTAGAGCGGTTGCTGCCTCAGGTGCAGCCTTGTAGAGGTATCCGATTCGAGAGGGTACCAGCGAAGCATCAAGGCCAGCAGCTGCTAATCACATGCCTACAGAGGCCACGTAAGTCAAAGGTGAAAAGCAGAGAGGCAGAGGTAAACCTCAGGAGGATAAGCGAGAGCTGACATTTGACCTCTAGGTTAGGGGGACACTAGGGAGTGGTGGGAGACGAGACAAATTCAAGACCTTGTGCCCTTCTAAAGGGGGAGCCACTTCCCAGTCAAGCCAGGAGTGTGAGGATACCAGCCTAATGGTGCCAATCTTTTAATTTTCCTAAAGAAGCTGAAAATCTGGATTTTTTTAAAATATGCAATTCATATTTTAATTTTTAAAAGTTGACAGCTAACTCAAAACATTGGAACTCTGTGTGGGTTAAATTTGCAGTGCCAGAAAAACCAACTCTGCCGGTGCTGGTGCATCCAGTGTAACTGGTGTCGTCTGGGCTATCTGTCCTTTGATGTGGAGTTGTGGAGCCTTGCCCTGACTTCTCTGGGATCCAAAGGAGAGAGCCATTTGGAGAAATAACAACAAGTTATCATATTTATTGAGTGTCTACATTGTGCCAGGCATCATGCTAATAAGCTCCTTACCTTGCTTATCTTGTTTAATCCTCATAACTCACCTCCAAAGTGGTACCAATATTATTCTTATTTCATTTTATTTTATTTTGTTTGTTTTCGTTTGGGGTTTTTTGTTTTTTGCTTTTTGTTTTTGTCTGCACCATGTGGCATGTGGGATCTCAGTTCCCCAACCAGGGATCGAGCCCATGGCCCCTGCATTGGAAGCATGGCGTCTTAACCACTGGACCGCCAGGGAAGTCCATATTCTTATTTGAAAGATAAGAAAACTGAGGTTCAGAGAATTCAAATAACTTGTCCAAAGTTATAAATGGCAGAGCTGAATAGTATCTCTCTGACATTTAAAGTGAGGTTGTTAACCATTCACTGTATTACTTCATATATATATAGGAGTATAGTTGATTAACAATGTTGTGTTAGTTTCAGGTGTACAGCAAAGTGATTCAGTTATACATATACATGTATCTATTCTTTTTCAAATTCTTTTCCCATTTAAGTTACTACAGAATATTGAGCAGTTCCCTGTGCTATACGATAGGTCCTTGTGGGTTATCTATTTTAAATATAGCGGTGTATACATGTCAATCTCAAATTCCCAATTTATCCCTCCCCCCACCACCCTTCCCTCCTGGTAACTATAAGTTTGTTCTCTAAGTCTGTGAGTCTGTTTCTGTTTTGTAAATTAGTTCATTTATATCATTTTTTTAAATTTAGATTCCTCATAAAGGTGATTTCATGTGATATTTGTCTTTTCTTTTTCAGACTTTCTTCACTTAGTATGATAATCTCTAGGTCCATCCATGTTGCTGCAAATGGCATTATTTCATTCTTTTTTATGGCTGAGTAATATTCCATTATATATATACATATATATATATATATATATGTATATATATATATATATATATATATATATATATATATATATATATGTATGTATGCCACATCTTCTTTATCCATTCGTCTGTCAGTGGACATCTAGGTTGCTTCCATGTCTTGGTTGTTGTAAACAGTGTTACAGTGAACACTGGGGTGCATGTATCCTTTCAGACCATGTTTTTCTCTGGATATGTGCCCAGGAGTGGGATTGCAGGATCATATGGTAGCTCTATTTTTAATTTTTAAGGAACCTCTATACTGTTCTCCACAGCGGCTGTACCAGTTTACATTCCCACCAACAGCATTCACTGTATTACTTTTAGGTAAAGTATTATTCTAACGCTTATTTAGTGCTTTATGTGTTAGGCAGCATTGCAAATGCTTTGCATAAATTTACTCACTTAATCTTCAGTATAATATCATTCCCATTTTACAGATTAGGTGATGGGGAGAAAGAGGTTGAGAAATATACCTAAGATTAGCCAGCTAGTAAGTAGTGAAGCTAGAATTTAACCTGGCATTGAGAGACTGCTCTTGACCACCTTCTAGAATTATTTCTCAAAACAATGCCCTAGAGGAGGCAGATAGAAGGTGCCCAGCAAAGAGTGTTCAATCGACGGCAGACCTCATTTTCAGCTGCGCACACTTTGGGGATCCTGAGCCTAAGGGTGTGGTTGATGCCTCTGGATAGCTGCTATTCCAGCTGCTATTCTAGGTGACTCACTGGCACCTGTCACTCAAGCTGCCTTCACTGTGTCGCTTTGCTAACTCCTGGCGTGCAGAGCAAAGGCCCTGGGAGCTGGCTCAGCCACTAATGAACTGTCTAATCCAGAAATCCCTTCTCAGCAACCGGGCAGTCCAATTCAAACTGCATGTTTGACTGCAGTAGTTCATTGCATCAGACTCCTTGGCATATAAAGATCTTCCCACCCGGTCTCTGGTGCTCTATTGCCTTTCTCCCTCAAAATGGAAAGGGTGGAGACTGGTTTAAACAAGGGCTAGAATTTAAGAATCAGAAGGGTGGTGTACGTTTTACAGTGCATGCGTTTTCATGTATGTGATCAGCTAAGGGAAAGGAGGGAGATAAGGCAAACATAGATTTTAAGAAGAATGAGGCAGATTTAACTGGTCTTTAAATTTTCATATAGGCCTGCTATACCCAGTTTGACTGAAACCAAAAGTGTGTGTGTGTGTGTGTGTGTGTGTGTGTGTGTGTGTGTGTGTGTGTGAGAGAGAGAGAGAGAGAGAGAACAATATCAGAAAGAGGATATGAACCCAAGTGATCAGGCAATAACTATTAACATATATTCTAGAAAACTATACTTTCATTGAACATTGACTGTGCATCAACTACATGTCAAACATTGGACTATGGGCCAGGAATACCAAAGTGGAAAAAATTGGCCATGATCCTTGCCCTGGTGAATTTTATAGTCTTATAGAGGAGACAGATATTAACAATAAACACCCAAATATATAATGGTGAATTATGATAGATGCTTTAAAGGGAAAGAATAAGGTCCTGCAAAGGGCAATGTAGGCTGTAGAATGAATGTAGGCTGTCAGAAAAGGCCTCTCTCAGGAAGTGCTGCTTAAGCTGAAATTTAAAAAATAAAAAGCTGTTAGCCAAGGAAAAGCGGGGAGGAACCGTAGTTTAGGGGGGAAAAGAGAGCAGCATGTTTACAGACACCAAAGTGGGAAAAAGCATGGCATGTATGAGATCCTGAAAGCAAACTGATGGGGCTAGAATGTCGTGAGGCTAGGAGGTTAGGGAGATGATTGAAGGTGAGGTGTGAGAAGTAGGAAAATGCCAGTTCACAACGTTTCCTTAGTGATAAATTAGCAAAAGGCATATTATCCCAAGGCTTCCTCAAAATGGTTGCTAGTGCATTTTACTGTTGATTTAATTTCAGTTGAAGAAACAGGCAGTATATTTGAGATTGTGACCAGTGTTGAGTCTGTACTGCACCTTTACTGTTTAATGGTTTTATTCCTTCTATTGCCTGATAAAGTATTGACATTTAATATCTTCCTGTGGACTTTGAAGGAAATAATCAATGCTTCAAAATCAAGGCTAAGAACCTGCTATGGTGTGTGTTGGAAAGGAATTTTGCTACTGCAGTTAATAGTTATTGGCTTTTTCACGCCCTAAGCTTTTCCATACCCTCCAAAGGCAATAACTTCGGTTGTTGGAATCAGTACTTGAAATGGCCCCAAAAGTAGAGTCCTTAGAGATGTGGAAATATGATCCTACTTCCATTCCTCTCCCATCTGCTATGCTTGGAGGGAGTGCTTCTGGAAATGGCCTTGGTACTTGACTTGTCAAGTACTGGTTTTATTTTAGAGATGTCTCAGGCTATGCGCCTATAGTAATGAACCATTAAAAAATAATCATAAGCTGTAGACAAAATTGGAGCATGTGTAACTTTTAAGTTTAAGGGAGAA
Source organism: Balaenoptera borealis (assembly GCF_965194805.1). NCBI lineage: Eukaryota > Metazoa > Chordata > Mammalia > Artiodactyla > Balaenopteridae > Balaenoptera > Balaenoptera borealis. The sequence continues at coordinate 124,933,658 of NC_138867.1, read as the reverse complement.
CTGTCATATGCATTACGTGGGCCAACAATCAGTTGTCCCCATGAGACTCCTAAATCTCCAAGTGCGGACCATTTATGTCATGTTTGCTATGCACGGAATGAGATCTTAGATACTGATAAAGATGTTCTCTATTAAGGAAATAAATATAATTCTGTCTTCAGGGAACTTATAATCTAGTTAAGAAGAACACACACACACACACACACACACAGTATATTCAAGCAATCTATCACATATGTACCATAATCCAGTATAAAATGAGTCCTGTCCCATAAGAAGATTACTAACCTACTAACTAAGTTAGTAAAGTTTTAAATGGAAGCTATTCTTCCTTGATTTCTAAACAGACTAATTTTCAACTGGGTCTTGGAAGGGAGGGAAAACAGAGTAAGTTCTAAGAGGATTTATTGGTAGAGCCAAAGATGAGTACAATAGGATCCCTGCCCTTAATGAAATCATTTCAGTAAGGAAAATAGAGCAAGTACACATATAAGTGAGAATATCATAGGTAGCATGTGAAAAGTATAAAGAGTTGCAAGGGGTGTGAGGAGGAAGGGATGTTTTTCCAATCAAGGGATCTCACAGAAGGCTTCAGGGGGTAGGTGGCATTTGAACTGGCCTTGAAGGATTCATGTATTCATTTTTCCTTCAGGCACTCAACAGGAATTCTGTACAAAACTTCTAAGTGCCAGGCCATGGGCAAGGCCTCCAGACTAAAATAGTGAATAAGATCCTGCCCTCAAGGGGCATACTGTCTAGGAAAGTAAGATGTCTGCAGGCACAAGTGATGGAAAGAATGTCTCAGGAAAATGAAATGGCATGACAATTGGTCAGCAAAGACCATATTTGCTTAGGGAGCCTGAAGAGTTAAACTTTACTGAAGTGTCAGGTGTGACAAGGAGTACAAATGATAGAATGGAAAAGTTAAGTTGGGTTCTAATCCCAGCTCCACTAACCATCGGCCTTCCAAATTTAGGAAAGTTATTTAACTTCTCTGAGCTACTGTTTCCCCATCTGAAAAATGGAGGAAGATACTGAAATCATACACTTTGAGTGACAATTAAGTGACATAATATAAAACACAAAGCACAAATCCTAGCCAAAGTAGGTGTTTAATAAATGAGGATGATAATATCGATTTAGGAAGAGAATATTTGTTAAGGATTTTGTGCTATGCCTGGCATATAGCTGGCCAACTCCATACATGGTAGTTTCAAAGGAAAACTGTGCTTTTCTAAACTGTGCAATACAGGTATTTTTCTGAGACTGAAATATCTTGAGGGCAGGTCAATAGCTAGTTAATTTCGGTGAAGCTTCTGCATGACAGTTGCATTCCACTCCCTGCAGTCGCTGTAATAAAGGAATGTGAGGCTAGAAGAGTTTTCCAGTAAATACTGACTTCCTGGAAGGGAGATCTACAAATCACTTGGAAAGTTCCTGGCACCATCACCTGGGCCTGGCCATTTACAAAGTGTCTATAAATCTTCCACAGGACAGGATGAGAGTGTGGGTGATTTTTCTTCCCCTTCTGACAGGCTTGTTTCTTTCTGTAAGACATTAGGAGTATTGGATAAAGTTATCCAAGAAAGGCCATAATGAGGTCAGGCTACCCAGGTAGAAGTGATCGTGTAGGAGACGCATCATTTTAAAGTAAATACAGGTGAGAGGCCTTCTGCCTGATAAGCAGATAGGAGCTAATGGGCCTTGAGTTGTGTATCAAAAGGAATAGAGTCTTTTCTGTTCTCCGCTTTCTTCTTTACAAAAGAAAAAGGAGAGGAAGGAGGGAAGGATGGAAAGAGGGAGAGGAAGGGAAGGAAAAAGAGGGAAAGGGTAGAGATTGGAAGGAGAAGAGGGAAGGGAGGAAGAACCAAAAAGAAAACCAAGAAGTTGTTTTTCTTTCATAGTGACCACATGGATCTCTGAGATGTTGATTTATGGGAGAAACTCTTACAACACTAAATGTTTTGAGAATCCTGTTAAACCTTATATGAAGATAGAGTTCCAGTAGCATTTTTCTTCCTATCCATGTTTTGGCTATAGGTATCAACTGAACCTGTACAGGTTTTATTTCATCTGTTAGCAGTGGACCAGTCCTGGTTACTGGTTTGTTTCTTCATAGGTTCATTTATTTATTCTTTCAGCAATTCCACCCTCTTCATCTCTTCAACATTCATTTTCCCCTGGCTGTTGAAACCTCACTGGCTTATATACACATGCTGTTGTTTTCAATGGTGTGACAAGAACACTTTCTTGACCCAACTTCCTTTACATCTTCCACATGATTTCTTTGCTACCTTTTGCAGCAAAACTCCTTGAAAGAGTTGTCCGTGGTCACTGTCTTTCATTCCTCTCCTCCCATTCGCTCTGAAACTCACTCCAGTTTTTTCACCCCCAACTGTACCACAGAAACTGTACTTGTCAATGTCAATAAGTGACCTCCATGATTCAAGTCCAAAGGTCAGCCAAACCTTTTACCTTGCCCATCAGCCATGTTTGACTTGATTGACACTCCTCCGTAATTCACTTGGCATCCAGGACGCTAAACTTTTTTGACGCTAAACCTCCTATCTCACCGGCTGCCCCTTCTTTATCCCTTTTCCTGATTCTTCCCCTTCTCCCAATTTTTGAGCTGTTGGAGTGCCCCGAGGTTCAGTTCTTTGTCCTCCTCGCTTCTTTTAATACCCTCACTCCTGGAGATCTCATCCAGTCTCATGGCCTGAAACAGCAACTGAAATGCTAATAACTCCCAAATTTATATCACTGACTCAGACCCCTGTTCTGAACTCTAAACCCTTATTTCCAATTATCTACTCAATATCTTCACGTATAAACCTCTCATACTTCACATGCCTGAAAGTGAGTATCTAATCTTTCCCCCAAATGCCTGCTTCACCCACAAACTTCTAATCTCCGTGATGGCAGTCCATCCTGCCAGTTGCTGAGGGCAGAAACCTTGGAATCATCCTTGATTCCTCTCCTTCTTACCCCGTGACCCATCCGTCAGCAAATCCTGGAAGGTCAACTCTCAATGTGAATCCACAACGTGACCCCTTCTCTCCAGGTTCACTGCCAGCACCTTGGGCTGAGCCACCAACATCTCACCTGGATTATCTCATTACACTCCCTGACTCCACCTCAGCCCTCTGCAGTCTATTCTCAGCCCGACAGTCAGACTGATATACCGTATCGCTTCTCTATTCTGTACCAGCCAACAACCTTCTATGTCATTTTTTCTCACTTTTTTTTATTGTGTTAAAATGTACATAACACAAAATTTACCATTTTAACTACAGTTAACTACTTGGACAGTGAGGGGAGTAGGGACGTTGACCCTCTGTGCAGTCGAAAATCCAGGTATAATTTATAGTCATCCCTCTGTATCCGTGATCCCTCCATATCTGTGGATTCAACCAACCGTAGACCGTGTAGTACTGTAGTATTTGCTCCTGAAAAAAAATCCATGCGTAAATAGACATGCACAGTTCAAATCCATGTGGTTCAAGGGTCAACCGTATTTTTCAGTGTACAGTTCAGTGGTATTAAGTACATTCACATTGTTGGGCCCATCTCACTTTCAGCAAAAGCCAAATGCTTGCTGTGGTCTGCAAGACTGTGCATTATCTGAATGTCTCAAGTCTGTTACCTCGTTTTTCCCTATTGGCACTGCTCCAGCCACACTGGACCCCTGGCACATGCATGTTGCTCTCTTGGGGTCGTCTCACCATCTCTTGCCTCTGTCTAGAGCACTCTTCCTAAGATACCTACATGGTGAGCTCCTTCCCCTCCTTCAAGTCTCCTCAGTGAGGCCTGTCAAAACCACCCTATTTAAAATCTTAGCCTCCCTCTCACCTCCAGCACTTTTGATTTCCCTTAGCTGTATTTGTTTCCCATAGTACGTAACATATGATGTAATTTATTATGTTCATTGATTATTATCTTTTCTCCACAAGTGGAACATAAGTTTCATAAGAACAGATATTTTATCTCTTATTCATTGATGTATATCCAATACCTGGAATAGCATTTGACACATAGTAGGTGTGCTCAGTGAATATTTGCCAAGTGAATAAATAGAATGATGAATGATTTGATCAATGTTTAGTCTTTCCAGACTTTTCTACTTTTTGTATTATTCATTGGTATCTAAACTGCTACATGAACATGAAATCAAATATAATGGATTTTCTAAATATCCAATTTTCAGCGGATTAAAAAAAGCAGTAAGGATGTTCTATAATGCTTTTGCCTGATGAATATTTATTCAAGGTTGGGTCATGCTGTTAATAAAAATCAACACGTTTATTCATTCTGTCTTTTATTGTTTACCTACTATGTATAAAGTACTGTATTCCGTGCTTTAAAATAGGGACATTATCCATAAGAGAGTAACATATTATTCTAATCTCCAAAACACCACAACTCCTAGCCAGAGAGAGAGAGAGGAAGGCGGGGAGGGAGGGTGGGGAACAGGAACAGAGAGGAAAGAGACAGAGATGGAAAGAGAAATACCGATTCATAGAATTATAAATAGCACATTTCGTTCTAATACTTTCCACTTTCTTTGCTAAGACCATTGAAAAACCATCAGAGCATAATACCTTATGAACTGCCAGCAGCATCTTTATTTTGTTTGACATAGAAACCTCATGTTTTAGGAGGAAAACTCTGAATACATTCTTTATTCTTTTCCTTAGGCTCACCTAAAATTTAACAAAGGGACATATTGCATTTAGTGTTCATTTTGTCCTTTGGAGAAATGCAAGAGATTTTTTTTTTTAATGCAGGGCTGTGGATGTAAGTTATCTTAAGTTCCAGTAGTGACTTTCTGTTGCCCTCTGGGTCAAAACTAGGATTCTTATTCTGTGGCTCAAAGATTTCCTTATAGGGTCTTTGAACAACCTCTTCTCCAATATTATTTTGCTGTACCCCAGTCTACCACTGCCCCCCAGTCTACCACTGCCCCCCAGTCCTCTAGATTGAAAGCTCCTTGAAGGCAAAGACCAGATATGTTTTATTAGCATATCCCTGGCACCCAGCCCAGTGATATACACATAATAGGTGTTCATTAAATAGATTCCTTGCATCTCAGATCTAGTTACTCAAAATCCTCTTTGGGTTGTCTCGTTGCTACCTTCATGCCCTCTCTCAACTAGCACCCTACCCCAGTACCCTCTCTTCACCAGCCCACCTGCTCTTTTCTCTTCCTGTGATTCACAGGAAATTGCCAATGCTACAAAGCCTTTTAAGGATAAAATCTGTTCTTTACTGATCAATCTATCTGGTTCTAAAGTCATAAAATACTCAGTGTTCCAAATAAGAGCTTCCCCTTGCCTCATACCCCTTAAAAAATGTTTCTTACATTCATCCAGCATAAATATTTTGTTCATTGATACTTTGCTTAGGGTTATTCATTCTCTGTGTGTTGGTCCACTTTGGCATTGGCTCTTTTTGGCTCTCATTTGGTGATCAATTAAAGAAAAAAATTAAGAAGCATCTACATTAAGACACTAAGCTAGGCACTGGAGGTTCAGTAGTGAACAAGTTCCTTGTGGAGTTTACATTTTAGAGACTGAGAAAGGCATTTAAAATGTTTCTGTTACCATTGTGATAAGTGCTAATGGTAAGTGGTGATAACTGTGATGGAGGAGAAGTATGGGAAGCCTTGAGGCTGCATCACAAAGGGAGCCGTCTGGGTTTGGGGAGAAGTCATGGAAGGCTTCCCTTAAGAAGTGATATTAGAGCTAACCCACAAACATGGGGATCTTTAACTCCCACAAGGCAGGTGCCATGTCTTTCTGAGTTCAGAGCATCTGGCACAACAAGATTTTTGACCAAAGACATGCCAAGAGACTCCAAGGCCTGCCCAAGAGCACCCCACAGATGTGATGAGCTTTCTCATCTTGGACCCGGGGTCCCACTGACTTTGAGTTCAGTGCTATATGGTCCCATATTGTGTAGATAATAGATCTGAATGATTGACAGAGTTTGTATCACCTGAGCAGTTAATTACTCCTCTGCTTTCTGAAAGAGTGGGTGACAGATGGTAGACACCTTGACAGCAGATTCCACTGTAAACCACACAGGCTTGAAGGCAAGTCTGTACTACTACCAATTTCCCACTGGCTTTTTCTGTACTTAGAGGACTCATAATTTTTTAAATTCCTTTGCCCTTTAGGCAAGTTTTGTTTCACTACAGGGAAATTCTCTCTTCTCAGCTTCTATGTTGCAGGAACTTGTTTTGAATGAAAGGCAATCTCCATCAACCCCCATGTCCTGGGCTGTCTCAAACCTGGTTAGTGCTGGGGATTTGGTCAGTGTGGGGAAGCTGTGTGCATTTTAATGAGAACAGCATGGCATTCATTACTCACCTGCTTCTTACCATCTGGATTTTCACAGCCCAGCAAGCATGGTGGGCTTACCACACATTAGCAGGGAGAAACTTGGCTCCTAAGGAGGGCATGGCTAAGTCCCTTTGAAGTCATAATTTTATGATGGACACCATGATAGATTGTACGGGGGAGGCATCCTATCCCAGTTAGCTGCTTTCATATATATAATTTTTTAATAAATGTATTTATTTATTTATTTATTTATTGGCTGTGTTGTATCTTCACTGCTGCATGCGGGCTTTCTCTAGTTGCGGCAAGCAGGGGCTACTCTTTGTTGCGGTGCGCAGGCTTCTCATTGCGGTGGCATCTCTTGTTGCGGAGCGTGGGCTCTAGGCACACGGGCTTCAGTAGCTGTGGCACACAGGGTTAGTTGCTCCATGGCATGTGGGATCTTCCCGGACCAGGGACCGAATCTGTGTCCCCTGCATTGGCAGGAGATTCTTAACCACTGCACCACCAGGGAAGTCCCTGCTCTCGTATTTGAATGGTCAAAAATTAATGCACCATTGCCACACAGGGGAAGAGGGGAAAATAAACACCTCAGTACTGGGAGCTAACCAAGTACAAAGGAAAATTGGTTGTGTGATAGAGTGAAATGAAAATGTGAGTGTGAGAGTTTGTGCATGGAGGTTGCAGGACAGGAGATCATTTTTTCCAATTCAATGTGCATTAATAATCTGGCCCTGTGCAAAATGCTATGAGGAAAACCAAGATGGGAAGACATGTCTATTAGTATGCATTCAGATGCAAATAACAGAAAATCTGTCTAGCAGTGGCTTAAACTACTGGGTATCTTTTGTTTAACAAGTCCAGACATAGTCTGTCCCTAAGGTAGGTTTTTGCAGTTCATTGATGTCACCAAGGACATTGTCCCTTTCTTCCATCTGTCATACTCAGCCTCTTGGCTTGACCTTACACTTATCACCTCATGGTCACATGATGGCTGCCACAGCTCCACATACGGCCACATATAACCACATACAAAGATAGTATTATACAAGGAGTATGTCAGTGCAGCCAGAAGGCTTCCCATCACTTGCTTCCCTCCTTTTATTCAGGGAAGAAAGATCTTTCCCAGAATCTCTGCCTCTCTGCCCCCCAGCAGAGTTTCCTATATTCCTCATTGGACAAATTTGGGTCACATGGGCATCCCTAGCCACAGGGGAGGCTGGGAAGCAAGTATCTGGATTTTTCAGCCTCTACAGTGGGAGGCACGCAAGGAAGAAAGACATTGAAGGAGCAGCCAACCAAGAGCAGCCACAGCACATTACCTGCCCTTAATGAACTTGGTCTACGTAGGAAGGCTGACATTTAAACTGTGCCTATTTTCCAGCACTGTGCTTGTGGTTAAATAGGAAGAAGCAGCAGTTGTGATAAAATCTTGGGAATTGGGACCATTGGACCCTTCTACCTGCATTCTTTCATACAAGAGGATTACCAACACCAGGTTGAAGTTTAAACTAGTATGCACAGAATTAATTATATTCAAATTAAAGGAAAAAGATTCAGTATCTAAATACTAGACACCAGTCAGGTGACAAAGGAATCAATTCTGGATCCAACAGAATGTGTATATTATATACAGTAGGCCAGTATAGCAAGCAAGTGGCATCTGTACAGCCTCTTTCCAAGCCAATGCCCATGACAGACATGACTGATCACAACACCTTCCCACCAAGCCCAGCTATGACCTCACAGTCTTTCTCAATAGGCAGCTTCTGCCAATAGATCAAAATTGGTAAGTAAGATTAGATCCATTTGTTATCACTTCTCAGAACTTTCTATTTACTGCTTCAGTCACTAGGACCAAGCTGAAGGAATGTGAGAAGTAGTGTCAAGAAGTTAATGCTACTGAACCAAGGACTCAGACATCATCCCAATTAAAGGCAAAGGGACCTTTGAATCAAAGGGCAGAAAACCCTCAGGCATAGACCTAGTTTGTGATACAGGTTAACAAAGATATATTGATGAATTGAGCTTCCCAGCACTCTAAAAACTAAATTGTAAATGGTGATAATATCGAAACAGTAAGATTAAAAATATAAAATCTTTACCTAGTGAGAAAGTGATCATTGGCTGTAAGTTGAGTTGAGCCATATGTATAGAGACTAGTAGTATTAAGCCTCTGTATTTGCACAGCTTCCTTTGGAAGCTCTTATATACCTATCAGCTCATTTGATTCCCATAATTTTATTCCTTTTTGAAAAATTGTTCACTACAGAGGGGCAATATGAAGGAACTTTGGTGGGGGGGGGTGATTAAACTGTTCTATCTCATGAAGATGGTAGTGGATACACATGTATTTAATACATGCATTTCTCCAAACCCATAAAACTATATGCCACAAAAAGTGAATTTTACTACATGGGAATTAAAAAATGCATTTTTTAAAAGTCTAAGAAGTCACTGAGGAGACCTTCAAGATGGCGGAAGAGTAAGACGTGGAGATCACCTTCCTCCCCACAGATGCATCAGAAATACATCTACATGTGGAACAACTCCTACAGAACACCTACTGAACACTGGAAGAAGAACTCAGACTTCCCAAAAGTCAAGAAATGCCCCACATACCTGGGTAGGGCAAAAGAAAAAAAGAAAAAACAGAGATGAAAGAATAGGAATGGGACCTGCACCAGTGGGAGGGAGCTGTGAAGGAGGAAAAGTTTCCACACACTAGGAAGCCCCTTCACTGACGGAGACGGGTGTGGGGGGAAGCTTCGGAGCCACGGAGGAGAGCACAGCAACAGGGGTGCAGAGGGCAAAGCAGAGAGATTCCCGCACAGTGGATCGGTGCCGACCAGCACTCACCAGCCCGAGAGGCTTGTCTGCTCACCCGCTGGGACAGGCGGGGGCTGGGAGCTGAGGCTCGGGCTTCAGAGGTCAGATCCCAGGGAGAGGACTGGGGTGGGCCGCGTGAACACAGCCTGAAGGGGGCTAGTGCGCCCCAGCTAGCCGGGAGGGAGTACAGGAAAAAGTCTGGACCTGCCTAAGAGGCAAGAGACCATTGTTTCCTGGTGCACGAGGAGAGGGGATTCAGAGCACCGCCTAAACGAGCTCCAGAGACAGGCACGAGCCGCAGCTATCAGCGTGGACCCCCGAGACGGGCATGAGACTCTAAGGCTGCTGCTGCCGCCACCAAGAAGCCTGTGTGAGAGCACAGGTCACTCTCCACACCACCCCTCCCGGGAGCCTGTGCAGCCCGCCACTGCCGGGGTCCCGTGATCCAGGGACATCTTCCCCAGGAGGACACACAGCATGACTCAGGCTGGTGCAACGTCACACTGGCCTCTGCCACCACAGGCTCGCCCTGCATTCCGTACCCCTCCCTCCCCTTGGCCTGAGTGAGCCAGAGCCCCCGAATCAGCTGCTGCTTTAACCCCGTCCTTTCTGAGCGAAGAACAGACGCCCTCAGGTGACCTACATGCAGAGGCGGGGTCAAATCCAAAGCTGAACCCCAGGAGCTGTGTGGACAAAGAAGAGAAAGGGAAATCTCTCCCAACAGCTTCAGGAGCAGCGGATTAAAATTCCACAATCAACTTGCTGTACCCTGCATCTGTGGGATACCTGAATAGACAACGAATCATCCCAAAATTGAGGCGGCGGACTAGGGGAGCAACAATATATATATATATTTTTTCCTTTTTCTCTTTTTGTGAGTGTGTATGTGTATTCTTTTCTTTGTGTGATTTTGTCTCTATAACTTTGCTTTTACCGTTTGTCCTAGGGTTCTGTCTGTCCGGTTTTTTATTTTTATTTTTTTATTTTTTTATTTTTTTAAAGAATTATTTATTTATTTATTTTTGGCTGTGTTGGGTCTTCGTTTCTGTGCGAGAGCTTTCTCTAGTTGTGGCAAGTGGGGGCCACTCTTCATCGCGGTGCGCGGGCCTCTCACTATCGCGGCCTCTCTTGTTGCGGAGCACAGGCTCCAGACGCGCAGGCTCAGCAGCTGTGGCTCACGGGCCCAGTTGCTCCGCGGCATGTGGGATCCTCCCAGACCAGGGTTTGAACCCGCGTGCCCTGCACTGGCAGGCAGACTCTCAACCACTGCGCCACCAGGGAAGCCCTGGTTTTTTATTTTTTAGTATGGTTTTTAATGCTTGTTTTCATTGGTGGATTTGTTTTTTGGTTTCGTTGCTCTCTTCTTTCTTTCTTTTGTTTTTCTTTTTAAATTACTTTTTAATTTTTAAATTTTTAATAATTATCTTTTATTTTTTCTCTTAATAACTTTATTTTATTTTGTTTTATTTTTTTCTTTCTTTCATTCTTTTTTTCTCCTTTTTCTTCTGAGCCGTGTGGCTGACACGGTCTTGGTGCTCCGGCTGGGTGTCAGGCCTGTGCCTCTGAGGTGGGAGAGCCGAGTTCAGGACATTGGTCCACCAGAGACCTCACGACTCCACATAATATCAAATGGTGAAAGCTCTCCGAGAGATCTCCATCTCAATGCTAAGACCCAGCTCCACTCACGACCAGCAAACTACAGTGCTGGACACCCTATGCCAAACAACTAGCAAGACAGGAACACAACCCCACCCATCAGCAGAGAGGCTACCTAAAATCATAATAAGGTCACAGACACTCCAAAACACACAACTGGACTCGGTCCTGCCCACCAGAAAGACAAGATCCAGCCTCATCCACCAGAACACAGGCACCAGTCCCCTCAAGCAGGAAGCCTACACAACCCACTGAACCAACTTTAGCCACTGGGGGCAGACACCAAAAACAACGGGAACTACGAACCTGCAGCCTGCAAAAAAGAGACCTCAAACACAGTAAGTTAAGCAAAATGAAAAGACAGAGAAACACACAGCAGATGAAGGAGCAAGGTAAAAACCCACCAGACCAAACAATTGAAGAGGAAATAGGCAGTCTACCTGAAAAAGAATTCAGAGTAATGATAGTAAAGATGATCCAAAATCTTGGAAATAGAAGAGAGAAAATACAAGGAATGTTTAACAAGGACCTAGAAGAACTAAAGAGCAAACAAACAATGATGAACAACACAATAAATGAAATTAGAAATTCTCTAGAAGGAATCAATAGCAGAATAACTGAGGCAGAAGAACGGATAAGTGACCTGGGAGATAAAATAGTGGAAATAACTACTGCAGAGCAGAACAAAGAAAAAAGAATGAAAAGAACTGAGGACAGCCTCAGAGACCTCTGGGACAACATTAAACACACCAACATTTGAATTATAGGGGTCCCAGAAGAAGAAGAGAAAAAGAAAGGGACTGAGAAAGTATTTGAAGAGATGATAGTTGAAAACTTCCCTAATATGGGAAAGGAAATAATTAATCAAGTCCAGGAAGGGAATAGAGTCCCATACAGGATAAATCCAAGGAGAAACACAGCAAGACACAAATTAAACTACCAAAAATTAAATACAAAGAAAAAATATTAAAAGCAGCAAGGGAAAAACAGCAAATAATATAAAAAGGAATCCCCATAAGGTTAACAGCTGATCTTTCAGCAGAAACTCTGCAAGCCACAAGGGAGTGGCAGGATATATTTAAAGTGATGAAAGGGAAAAACCTACAACCAAGATTACTCTACCCAGCAAGGATCTCATTCAGGTCCGACAGAGAAATTAAAATCTTTACAGACAAGCAAAAGCTAAGAGAATTCAGCACTACCAAACCAGCTTTACAACAAATGCTAAAGGAACTTCTCTAGGCAGGAAACACAAGAGACGGACAAGACCTACAATAACAAACCCAAAACAATTAAGAAAATGGTAATAGGAGCATACGTATCAATAATGACCTTAAATGTAAATGGATTAAATGCTCCAACCAAAAGACATCGACTGGCTGAATGGATACAAAAACAAGACCCATATATATGCTGTCTACAAGAGACCCACTTCAGACCTAGGGACTTGTACAGAATGAAAGTGAGGGGATGGAAAAAGATATTCCATGCAAATGGAAATCAAAAGTAAGCTGGAGTAGCAATACTCTTATCAGATAAAATAGACTTTAAAATAAAGAATGTTACAAGAGACAAGGAAGGACACTACATAATGATCACGGGATCAATCCAAGAAGAAGATACAACGATTGTAAACATTTATGCACCCAACATAGGAGCACCTCAATACATAAGGCAACTGCTAACAGCCATAAAAGGGGAAATCGACAGTAACACAATCATAGTAGAGGACTTTAACACCCCACTTTCACCAACACAGATCATCCAAAATGAAAATAAATAAGGAAACACAAGCTTTAAATGATACATTAAACAAGACGGACTTAATTGATATTTAGAGGACATTCCATCCAAAAACAACAGACTACGCTTTCTTCTCAAGTGGTCATTGGAACATTCTCCAGGATAGATCATATCTTGGGTCACACATCATGCCTTCGTAAATTTAAGAAAATTGAAATCATATCAAGTATCTTTCCCAACCACAGTGCTATGAGACTATATATCAATTACAGGAAATAATCTGTAAAAAATACAAACACATGGAGGCTAAACAATACACTACTTAATAACCAAGAGATCACTGAAGAAATCAAAGAGGAAATCAAAAAATACCTAGAAACAAATGACAATGAAAACATGACGACCCAAAACCTATGGAATGAAGCAAAAGCAGTTCTAAGAGGGAAGTTTATAGCAATACAATCCTACCTCAAGAAACAAGAAACATCTCAAATAAACAACCTAACCTTACACCTAAAGCAATTAGAGAGAGAAGAACAAAAAAAAACCTCAAAGTTAGCAGAAGGAAAGAAAGCATCAAGATCAGATCAGAAATAAATGAAAAAGAAATGAAGGAAACAGTAGCAAAGATCAATAAAACTAAAAGCTGATTCTTTGACAAGATAAACAAAATTGATAAACCATTAGCCAGACTCATCAAGAAAAAAAGGGAGAACACTCAAATCAATAGAATTAGAAATGAAAAAGTAGAAGTAACAGCTGACACTGCAGAAATACAAAGGATCATGAGAGATTACTACAAGCAACTATATGCCAATAAAATGGTAACCTGGAAAAAATGGACAAATTCTTAGAGACTGAACCAGGAAGAAATACAAACTATAAACAGACCAGTCACAAGCACTGAAATTGAGACTGTGATTCAAAACCTTCCAACAAACAAAAGCCCAGGACCAGATGGCTTCACAGGCAAATTCTATCAAACATTTAGAGAAGAGCTTAACACATATCCTTCTCAAACTCTTCCAAAATTAGCAGAGGGAGGAACACTCTCAAACTCATTCTACAACAGCACCATCACACTGGTCCGAAAACCAGCCAAAGATGTCACAAAGAAAGAAAACTACAGGCCAATATCACTGATGAACATAGATGCAAAAATCCTCAACAAAATACTAGCAAACAGAATCCAACAGCACATTAAAAGGATCATACACCATGATCAAGTGGGGTTTATCCCAGGAATGCAAGGATTCTTCAGTATACGCAAATCAATCAATGTGATACATCATATTAACAAATAGAAGGAGAAAAACCATATGATCATCTCAATAGATGCAGAGAAAGCTTTCAACAAAATTCAACACCCATTTATGATAAAAACCCTCCAGAAAATAGGTATAGAGGGAAATTTCCTCAATATAATAAAGGCCATATATGACAAACCCACAGCCAACATCGTCCTGAATGATGAAAAACTGAAACCATTTCCACTAAGGTCAGGAAGAAGACAAGGTTGCCCACTCTTACCACTATTATTCAACATAGTTTTGGAAGTTTTAGCCACAGCAATCAGAGAAGAAAAAGAAATAAAAGGAATCCAAATCGGAAAAGAAGAAGTAAAGCTGTCGCTCTTTGCAGATGACATGATACTATACATAGAGAATCCTAAAAACTCTACCAGAAAGCAACTAGAGCTAATCAATGAATTTGGTAAAGTAGCAGGATACAAAATTAATGCACAGAAATTTCTTGCATTCTTATACACTAATGATGGAAAATCTGAAAGAGAAATTAAGGAAACACTCCCATTTACCATTGCAACAAAAAGAGTAAAATACCTAGGAATAAACCTACCTAAGTAGACAAAAGACCTGTATGCAGAAAACTGTAAGACACTGATGAAAGAAATGAAAAATGATATAAACAGGAGAGATATATCATGTTCTTTGATTGGAAGAGTCAACATTGTGAAAATGACTATACTACCCAAAGCAATCTACAGATTCAATGCAATCCCTATCAAGCTACCAATGGCATTTTTCACAGAACTAGAACAAAAAATTTCACAATTTGTTTGGAAACACAACAGACCCTGAATAGCCAAAGCAATCTTGAGAAAGGAAAATGGAGTTGGAGGGATCAGGCTCCCTGACTTCAGACTGTATTACAAAGCTACAGTAATCAAGACAGTATGGTACTGGCACAAAAACAGAAATATAGATTAATGGAACAGGATAGAAAGCCCAGACATAAACCCACATACATATGGTCACCTTATTTTTGATAAAGGAGGCAAGAATATACAATGGAGAAAAGACAGCCTCTTCAATAAGTGGTGCTGGGAAAACTGGACAGCTACATGTAAAAGAATGAAATTAGAACACTCCCTAACACCATACACAAAAATAAACTCAAAATGGATTAAAGACCTAAATGTAAGGCCAGACACCCTCAAACTCTTAGAGTAAAACATAGGCAGAACACTCTATGACATAAATCACAGCAAGATCGTTTTTGACCCACCTCCTAGAGATATGGAAATAAAAACAAAAATTAACAAATGGGATCTAATGAAACTTAGAAGCTTTTGCACAGCAAAGGAAACCATAAACAAGACAAAAAGACCACCCTCAGAGTGGGAGAAAATACTTGCAAACGAAGCAACTGACAAAGGATTAATCTCCAGAATTTACAAGCAGCTCATGAAGCTCAATATCCAAAAAACAAACAACCCAATCCAAAAATGGGCAGAAGACCTAAATAGACATTTCTCCAAAGAAGATATACAGATTGCCAACAAACACCTGAAAGGATGCTCAACATCACTAATCATTAGAGAAATGCAAATCAAAACTACAATGAGGTGTCACCTCACACCAGTCAGAATGGCCATCATCAAAAAATCTACAAACCATAAATTCTGGAGAGGGTGTGGAGAAAAGGGAACCCTCTTGCACTGTTGGTGGGAATGTAAATTGATACAGCCACTATGGAGAACAGTATGGAGGTTCCTCAAAAAACTAAAAATAGAACTACCAAATGACCCAGCAATCCCACTACTGGGCATATACCCTGAGAAAACCATAATTCAAAAAGAGTCATGTACCACAATGTTCATTGCAGCTCTATTTACAATAGCCAGCCCATGGAAGCAACCTAAGTGTCCATCGACCGATGAATGGATAAAGAAGATGTGGCACATATATTCAATGGAATATTACTCAGCCATAAAAAGAAACGAAATTGAGTTATTTGTAGTGAGGTGGATGGACCTAGATTCTGTCATACAGAGTGAAGTAAGTCAGAAAGAGAAAAACAAATACCCTATGCTAACATATATATGAAATCAAAAGAAAAAAAAATTGGTTCTGAAGAGCCTAGGAGCAGGACCGCAATAAAGATGCAGATGTAGAGAATGGAGTTGGGGACATGGGAAGGGTAAGGTGGGACAAAGTGAGAGAGTGGCATAGACTTACATATACTACCAAATGTAAAATAGATAGCTAGTGGGAAGCAGCCGCATAGCACAGGGAGATCAGCTCAGTGCTTTGTGACCACCTAGAGGGGTGGGATAGGGAGGGTGGGAGGGAGATGCAAGAGGGAGGAGATATGAGGATATATATATATGTATAGCTGATTCACTTTGTTATGAAGCAGAAACTAACACACCATTGTAAAGCAATTATACTCCAATAAAGATGTTAAAAAAAATTAAATTAAAAAAAAAAAAGTCACTGAGGTAAATGTTAAAATCTTGTATTCCGTTTGAAAGTCAATTAAAATTGCTTAAAAGTCAAAAATTGTTCAAGTATTTATAGTCAAGTTAAAAAAATTAGAAAATGCTGAGAAATTAGAAGACTATAAAAAAGTAAAGTTAGTCATCCATGTCCTACCCCAAAACAATATCATCCTGTACTCTCCCTGACGGACTTTTTCCTATGACTATTTGTGTGTGTATTTATAGGAGTTAGTTATTATCTTTGGGGGATATTTCAGTTTATATTCTAATCATCATCTTGGTACTAATGGAAGTTTTAGTAAGTATATATTACTTTAGCAGTTTAAAAAAAGTATTTTAGAATGTAAATACTTTAACAAAATTGAGGTCATCTGACACATACTATTTTATTACCTGATTCTTCTTTTAAATTTTATAATATATTAATATCTTTTCAACCTGACCATTTTGGCACGGTCTCAGTAGCAGTTCTTGTGTATATCTTGTCTGGCCACAACCAGACTTCCTTTTCCCTCCTATTTTGGTGGAAAATATACTCCAATGTACTATTTCAGTCATCCAAACTTACCAGGGAAAACCTTATCTGAGAAAACGGATGCCGACTTTGGACTCTGAACCAGAATGCAAGGAGTCCACAGTGTTATGTAGATGGAAGGAGTAGTTTTAATTCCCTCCGGGGAACCTAAGAATCCCCTGTTTGTTTAATGATCCACAACGTCAAGGCCAATCTAGCCGGAAACTCCTATGCAGCAGTGACAAAGTCTCCACATGTCACCTCCCCCCACTGCAGGAGTCACTGCCAATTAATCCCAGCACTTTGACCTGGAAGTGGCCTCCCAAATTCTTCTCAACACAAACTTTCTGGCAGCTACCATCATTTCACCATTGTCATCCGCTAGGAAACCTGCTTTCCATTCTTGCTGATATCCTTATCCTAGCTGAGGAAACAGCAGATTCTGCTAGAACTGACGTCCTCATCAGGAAGAAAGCCAAATATTGCTTGTGCAGAACTAGTCAGCTGATAAAGTACATATATGACTTTATAGTATTATCTCCCAGATGTTTCCCAGATGAAAGGTACAACATTTAATGGACTCTGAAGGCTAAACTGCATTACCGTCTCATTTCAATCCCTATGATTGACGCTGGGAGGTCAATGCTAGTGACCTGGTCAGTGAGATCTTGTCCCATCAGAGGATTTGGCTTTAGGTCCTAAGTCTACACTGAGCCATCGTTTTATCAAAAATCACCCAGTACTAGTACTCAGCCCAGCACTCTGGCATTGCACAGACTCCAGCCTAGCATGGTATACTGGGGGAGATTAGGGCATGAACAAGGGGGTCCTTCCTTTTCTTTAGCCTCACAATCACATGCATATAATTGCCAAGTCAATTTCTATTATTCAGTTAAATGGAAACTTTATGTATGAACTTACTAGTCTGGAACCTTTGAAGGATGCTGAGATTGATTTTAAAAATGAAAAACTTGATCTTATCATTGCCTTTTGAACTAGAAATGGGGTTACCAGGCCACCATCTTGTGGAAATTAAATCAGCACGAATAGATGTGGAGCAGGGCAAACGTCATACCTCCCAGGATTTCCTTAAAAAAATCATGTTAACTACATTTGACCTCTATAACTGTTTTTGGCTTCTGCTTTTTGTTTTTAGTCAAAAACATGCACTTCATTCACATCTTTATAGAACAGAGAGAAAATGCTCAAGTTTATAGCTTTTTGCATAATAGCATGATTCAGCTGGGCATTTAAGAAAATGAGTTGTCATACACACTTATCATTTAAAAGCAAATGTCCTCTAATTGAACTTGATGAACTGAACCGTAATTGAACTTGATGAATTGATTTCTGTTGACCATGATTTCAGGTGACGTTATCGTTTCTAAGTTTGCTAGTTCATTATTATTGCCATAACCTCTTTCTATGCTCAACAAAAGTCATGTTGTTTCGAGCACTGTATGTTTTCTAATTTAAACTGCTCTACCAAGAGCATGTTGCAAGCACAGGAGTATTGTATCGGAAGTTTCTGTATCTTGAAATTGGAATGTGGGGTGATTCATGAATTTTGCATCAATTATTAAACAGTCATAGATGAAGCTATGCAGAGATGGATAGGGCAGTAAAATACTCTGGTTACACCTACTGGCTTAGCCATGATAAATGAGTCAGGAAACATAAAAGTTCAAAACAGGTATTAACTTGAACTGCAATGCATACGTTCTGAAGGGAAGCACACAGTAGCCAGATATAAACAACCCAATATACAGACCACCTGCCTGGCAGGGTTAAAATAAAGGCAAGGACTTGGCAAAAGACTAAGGAATTTCAGAATCCTGCCATGCCAGTCAACCTTTCTCTGACAAGGTTCTTGAGGGAGACATAGCACAAACGACGATAACACTTGTTAAACAAAGGAGGTATTTTTATAGCTGGGACCATGCCTGATATCCCATAGCGCAAAATTCTAATAATACTGCTTTGGATCATGTGGCTTGGACTTGAGCTTGAATCCTACCTTGATTTGACCTGTGTGCATCTTAAAGAGAGAGTGAAGACATTTTCAAAGAGTCCAGGCAAAAAGACAATATGAATGTCATCCCTGGGAGACTGAATTTTGTTTCCCTTGGAATGACATTTTCTTGGAATCTGAGCCAGAGGCTGATCTTGGAAAGAGCTGCTTACCTCTTCCTTCCAATACTCAATGTCACCAAAAGGGAAGACCCATCTCTTTGTTGTCAGTGCACTAGCCCTGGAACCCACCTAGAACTCCAGCATCTGTGTTCACACAGCTGCTGAGAGGAAGGGCTTCAGCTGCCCTTAAGTAGAATCTTAGCCCTAAAGACATGAGTATGGCACTGTTAACCCCCCAGGCCTGGTCTCCTCATCACCCTCTCATTGCTCCTCACTTCTCTTTCTCTCCGTAAAGTGTTTGACTTATTTTTTAGTACCTGACAGAAGCCTGGAAGTGACAAGAAATGGCCATGTCTGCTTTAGGTTCTCCCCCAAAGCCAGGAAGCTTCGTGAATAACCCCATGGCTAGCCACTCATTGAAAAGCCAGAAGCAGGAACTAATGTTAGAAGTGTAGCCCAGCACTCGAGTGCTTTTCAACCAGGGCGTTCTGAGGCGACTGCAAACATTAAACAGCCTTCTTGTCTCCTCTGTACACGAGAGTGCTTTGCTAAGACACGCAAACTCTAATAAAGGAAAGTGGCCGATAATTCACTCGAGGTGGCTGGTTTCCATGCTCCTCTTTGGGCACTTGTTCTAGAAATGGGCCTTCTAAACTTACTTCAGGAACTGAGTAGCCATGGAGCTTATTTTGTGTTTCCTTCAGGTAGTATTCATTTGTAGGGGTCTTCTTGAGCAAATGCATGGGATGTCCAGTTGAGACTGTCAATAAGGAATGGGGTGGCCTTTTCTGAAGGCAGACTCTAGAGACCAGAAGTCAGAAGCTGGTGACCCACAAACCATTTTCAGCTGATAGACAAGATTATTATTTTTTTAATGTCATGGCACTGAACAAAATTATTGGTTGCCAATATGTAAAACTTAAGCGATTTTGCATAAAACTCTAGATTTCCAGCTTTTTTTTTTTTTTTTATTAAATCAGAATATCTGGCAACACAGGTAATATTTCATAGTCACAGTAGGCTTAAACTGAGTAGTCACTTGTCTCTTAAGAGGGAACACAAGCTTGCTACTTCACCTGGTTTACTTCACTCCACGTCCCCTCGTGGCCCTGTAGGATCTGAATCTGCTACCACTGGGGTCAGTTATCTAAGATGCCAAAACAGAAATCATGCATTATTCTTTTAAATGTGCCTGGCTTGAAAGTGCCTATGGTTTATGCCTTATTCTTTTTCCTTCTGCACAAAGAATGACCATTCAAAGCTTTTTCATGTATGGAAAAGGACAGTTAGGAGCGAAGTGGAGAATTTTACACTACTTAACCTGAATCAATCAGGCATACAAAGAAAATCCTGAAATGATGATATTAAAGTAAGATTTGAGATTTGAATTATTCAGGGGTAATTGCCTTAGTTTTCCACCTCACTGTTTCCCCTTTGCTTTCCGTACATGGACATAATCTTCAGAATGTACTTCTGTCAAAGGCCACAGTCATAATTCCCCTGCTTCCTTTTTTTTTTTTTTTTTTTTTAACTCATTTGCACTCTTGGTAGCAATTGTTGGAGCCCTGCAGGGGAATAATTGCAGAGGAATTAACCTCTGACATTTTTCTAAAAATAGCCCTAATAAATCCAATCATAGGTAATTTACCTGTCTGTGTTCCTCCGGGGGTAACCAGCATTGAAGAAAGACTTGGCAGGCTGGCATTCCTTCAGCAATTATCTGTGAGCTGAGTTCCTGATGCCTGTGTGTTTTCTCTGTTTAGAAATACAGAGTACAAGAGGGAGGGGATATAGATATACATATAGCTGATTCATGCCATTATACAGCAGAAATTAACACAACTTTGTAAAGCAATTATACTCCAATAAAAAAATTACACTTAAAAAAAAAAAAAGAAATACAGAGTACAAATTTCTCTCTTCCCTCTGACCTCGTGACCCTGTTTTCTCAGCACCTTTCTCCTGGGGTTGCAGTAAGGCCTTGCTCTTCCAGAAGGGTGTGTTCGGCTCACCAGAAAAGAGGGAGCATTTGTGGGGTCCCTCCTTGAGTTTCCAGCTCCTGGAGATTTCCCGACGATTCCTCTGTGATCCGCCCCTTCGTTTTCGGTGTCTGAGCTTCAAGCATCTCACCCCTTCTTCCTCAGTCTTCAGCCCTCATTTGGATTCCACAACTGAAACTCATTTGGGGAAGTTTCTGGGTGTAGAAGAAAGGGGAATGCAGAAGGACACGGGTGGGAAAAGAGCCTGTGGTTGGTAGAAATTATCAAAGAAAATTGCCATTTCCGTGAGCCATGAAGAAATTCATTTTCTCTTGCCCAAAACAAAAGGGTCTGAATGTGCTTTTTCCTTTTGTTCTCTCCAGTTGTTCCTAGAGACCACAGTGCAGGGTGGGCATCTAGGAAATTTACTTTCCCAAGTGCCACTTCTAGTGGCACTTAAAATACAGATCACAAAATCCTTGTAAATTCCACTGCAGAGACAAAGCCCTAAGCCCTTAAATGCACAGAAAAGTATGTCTATTATCTATCGTTTCAAAGTAAGTGTGCAGTTACTTAAATTGCCTTTGTCTTCTTTTTTTCAGCTGACATTATCTCTACGGTAGAATTCAACCACACGGGAGAATTACTAGCGACAGGGGACAAGGGGGGTCGGGTTGTAATATTTCAACGAGAGCAGGAGGTAAGTGGCAGTGAATGCAAAATGCCCATTTTCTTCTTTTAAAGAAGGCCTCCCACTGTTCCTTAATCCTCATGTGTCGCCCTTAACCTTGCCGCTTGGCTTGCAAACTAAAACTGCCAAAAAGTCATTAACATCAATAGTTACACACTCAGGCTCACAAAAGCACCGGAAAATAGAGCCTTTTCTGGGCAAGGTCTCATCTTTCCAAACCTGGGTATTGCACATTCAAAACGACCTCACTTCTCATCTGACCTGCAAAATTCCGCGGGTGCTTGTTGAGTGTAACGCTTCCTTTTTCAGTGGGGTTTATTCTCCTCCAGCTGTTGAAATACAGGGACTCCTAACAGAATACCTAGGATAAAAAATATAACCCTTCCCCAACAGATATGAAAAGGATAACTTGGGTCAGAAGAGAATACGTACAATTTACAGGCATACTTCAGAGATATTGTGGGCTCAGTTCCAGGCCACTGCAATAAAGGGAATATCACAATAAAGCAAGTCACACCAATTTTTTGATTTCCCAGTGCATGTAAAAGTTATATTTACACTACACTGTGGTCTGTTAAGTATGCAGTAGCATTATGTCTAAAAAAACAAGGTACATACCTTAATTAAAAATACTTTGTTGCTAACCATAAAAAAAAAAAAAGAAGAAAATGGTAGCTCCCCCTACCAAAGGGAGTGAAATCCCAGAAAATGACATCTGAGCAAGGCATGTAGCCCACACTTTACTATAGGTGACACGAAGTTCCCTGCAGCTGAATGCTGTATGCATTCTGAGCAGGAGTTCTCACTCCCAGTGAATCTCGAAAAGTCCATTTCTTCCTGAGACTTGGGTTCCACTAGGAATTGTTTCTCTTTTTCATATAAATTGAGTTTTTTGGTGTCTGCTTCTGTTCTGTCAGAATGAAATTATGGCCCAATTTGATTTCCTTGGCCTCCGCCGGCGTGGTCCTGAAGCTTCCAGCAGGCCAGTCTGTGTTCAAGTAACTCTCCCATCTGCTACTGCCTGCCTCGGAGATTCACCCGGCACAGTGTAGCAGGAGGGCCCAGTGCAGGAGGGAGGTTTCACAAGAGACTTCCCTAGCAATTTAAAGCCTGCTTTATGCCTCAAAGTCATTTGTGTTCCACCTCCCCTCAAAAAAGGAAAGCCTCATTTAGAGGTGATATATTTGGTAATTGCACATTATTTGCAATTAATTTCTATAAGGGCATCGTAATCCCTCGGGGTTCTGTATGAATTCAAGTGTTCGGCATTAAATCAGGCACCCAGCCTATTCCATTGGCCCTGGAAACACGAAAATGTTGTTGGCAAGTAGGAACTAATAGCTCTTCGTGACCTGGAATTTTTCCTGCTTTTCTGGAGCTGCCTGGTGCTAATTGGTCTGGCACATCCTACACACACTTGACAGTCTGATTTGGATGGTAGCAAATCAACACTCGTAAAAATGTATTGTTCAGGTGGATTAGCTCTCTCTGCAGTAAACAGGGTAGGAGCGAGTATGTCAGCCTTTAAATTCCTTTTAAAATTGATTTTCAAACCTTCTTCTTCAATTTTTTAAAAAAATCCAATTAGGTTCAGAGTGATGATAAAGAGAAACCAGAGGAGTTGTTTAGCATAAATTACCCAAGGCAGGGTGTTGCCAGTAATATTCCGCTCCATGTTTCCCATTAGGTATTTATAGGTTTCACCTATTTTAATTTACTGAAATATGTGGGGAGCCTGATTCATTAGTAGAAAGAAGGGGGACACATTTTCCAAAGGAGGGTGGTTTTGTTCAATAAGGAATAAATGTTGAGGATAATAACCTGCAGTTAAATGTTGAGCTTTGCGGTGGGACTTGGGGTTGAATGAACACTGAGCTTGAGAAACACAGCCATGTGACAACATCTAGGTCAGGCCTCCTTTCGATTCCCGTGGGTGACACCTGTGCGTGAATCCTCAAGAGGTACTGTCCTGGAAAATTTGTTCAAGGAACCTCAGTGCCCTCGCAAGCACATTTAACATCTGGGTATCAGCACCATCACCCATCAGTAAATTGAGACTTGGGTTTGAATGTTCAGTATCCACCCAGAGATAAAAATTTTTTAATTGAGCCTTTTATTAAGAGTCAAGCATTTACGACAAATGCCTAGCAAGACCAGGATTTGAATTTTTTTTTTTTTTGGATTTGAATTTTTGAACACAGTTTTCCAAAGCCTGAATCTTGAGGCTCTTGGTCACTAGGTCCTAAAATGCAAACCTCTCCTCCTTCTTTTCCCTTCTTCCCTTTCTCTCTTTCACACCATCTTTTCCTCCTGCCCACCTTTCTTCTTTCTCTGGTCCCTTTCTGCACCCCCTTCCTTTATGTTTTGTTCTGTCACCATTTATTTAGTTCCTGCTGTGTGCACTTTGCATAATCAGCGCTGGGGGAAAGCCAGCGTAAAGTCTCATGGTTCTCCTAATGATTCACATGTCATCTCTGCACTCATGTCTGTTTTGTTATTCATGTTGGAAAAAGGAGAGGGAGAGATCCACTGCTTATAAGCTGGGTGACCTTTGAGAAGTCATTTTAATTTCTGTGAGCCTCTTTTGTTCATTTCCCTGCTCTGTGCACCTCTCAGAGATTCTGTGAAGATCTGATGAGATTTTAAAAGGCTGGTGAAAGGTGCAGATGCTATAGCTTTGTGTTCTTGTTAAAGGATTGATACACGTCTGTATGGACGTCAGCATGGGATGACTCACTCCTAAGGGTGTCCAAGACATGCAGCAGTTTATGTATATACTTTATAAGTAAAAATTTGTAAATATTGAAGGTGCCAGTATTTACCACCAGGCTTGCATGATCAACAGCCTGAGGGCACTGAGCTAAGGAGGAACCCATGGCCATCGTAGTCCTGCCCTCAGCCCACTTGGACACGGCCTGCCCGCCCCACCCATCATGACTCTACTCAAAAAAGGGAAGGAACTGGTGAATTTGCAGTTGGCTTATGTGCTTTAATCTTCATGTGACTTTTTTTTCCCTTCCTACAGAGTAAAAATCAGGTTCATCGGAGGGGTGAATACAATGTTTACAGCACATTCCAGAGCCATGAACCTGAGTTCGATTACCTGAAGAGTTTAGAAATAGAAGAAAAAATCAATAAAATAAGATGGCTCCCTCAGCAGAATGCAGCCTACTTCCTTCTGTCTACTAATGGTATGTGGAGGTGACTTGTCTTGTTTGGTATTTTCAGAGATACAGTCAGCAAACCATATATTTCAATCTCTCTTGGCCTCCATTTTCCTTTTTACCTTGCAGGCTGTTGAAAAACTTAGAAACCATATTTGCAAGATACCTAGTGGAATGCCTGACAGAGAATAGGCCCTCAGTAAATAGTACTTATTCTTTTTTAAAAATAACAAATTTATGGTCGAATTATGTGAGACTTGCTATCTGTAGTTTTTGACTAATGCAGATTATTTCCAGGTGTTTTTGGAATGTGGCTTCCTGTCTAAAGATTCACTGAATGTTATTCTGGGAACACATTTCAGGAAACTAAACATGCCGTCCCTGTGTGTTTGGCATACTCAATAGAAGTTATTAATCCCTGAATATATTTGGGGGTTTGGAAAGCAGATGTCCTTGTCTGACACAATCAAGCTCTCTAGTAGAAACATAGGTCAAGAAGAGAGGGGACCCCATCAAAAAACTGATCAAGTAATGGTTTCTTCTCTTTCTCCCTTCTCCCTTCATACTCTTCTTATATCATTTGTTGGTTTAGGGAGAGTTGATATAAATAGGTCAGAGAGAGAGAGAATGTTAGGGGTTGAACACAGAAGCCGATTCCCTATTAATCTGTAAACCTTTATGCAGTGGAATTACCAACCCTAAAAGTTCTTAATACCCTTGCTGTGAAAGAGGCCATCTATACTCAAAACAATTCAGAATAAAATCATATACGAAAGGGTGCTAATTGAATAGCATAACAATTAGAGGATTAGTATATACAAATTAAACACCATCTCCCAAGCAAATAAGCTGGAGAGTGATTCATTTCATCATCCTGTGTGTGTGTCTTTGAGGAGTATACATTTAAATATAAATCAAAAAACAACGGATTTGCTTTCTGCCTATCTCCAACATTTATTAAGAAAGGGTAATGCTCATATGTCAAGTTAAAAAAAATGCAGACTGTGTATATACTACGATCAAACATATATTAACATTTTTAAAGACTGAAAGGAAACACACTGAAAGGTTTATCATGATTAATTTTGACTGTGCATTGTGGGTGACTTGTCAATTTATTCCTTTTATTGTTTTTATTTTCTAAGTTTTTACAATGCGTTTTATTTTATTCTTATGAAAAAAAGGGAGGGAAAGTTTTTAATGCATATGAACCAAAAAAAATCCCTCAAATGAAAAAGCCAGTGTATAAATCTGTAAAGTAACAGTTCTGAAATAGCCAGTTTAGGGTTATTCAAGCATAGCTTATCTCAACATGACCAGATCTCCACTCATCTGTTTTTCCAGATTCCAAGTAATTTAATTTTTTCTCATTTATTGTTTTGTTTACTTTTTTTGATCTTGATTTCCCAAAAGTCAAGCCACATGAATTTGTTTCAGTCGCTTCCCTTTTAGTTTTGTTTAAGTTTCCCTCAAAGGCTCAGCAGATTCAACACAACTTAGAATGGAAGAAACTTCTGATGATTTTGACTTAATTACTTTAGGCAGAGAAAAAGCATCTGATTATCTTCTATAGCTAGCTTACTTTATATTATGAAATTTAGCCTATTGATTATTACAATAAAATTCAAAGACATAAAAGACATATTAACTACTTTGTGGGGGGGATGGGAAAGAAATCAGTGAAATGCAATGAAGATTAATTATATAGCATAATGTTCTGTTAATTGAGTTTTTAAATAGTTTTTTGATTAACAAGGATATTATCTTCCCATTTGGGATGCTATTTCGTATGCCAACAGCATCTCAAAATGATTCTTAGAAGAAAAATTCCCATGCTCGTATGTGATTTTCTTTTTTATACTAATATTGAGGTTGAGAATCCCCCTTAAGCCAAATAGGTTAACATGCAAAAATTAATAGAAGACAATTGGAATTACTGTACAAAAGAGAAAATGAAGATAGATGATAAGACTGTGTTTAAAAGCTGCCGCAAGTGATGATAAACTACTCAGAGAGCCAGCCAGAAAAAAGAAAAAGCCATTACTCATAGTAACAGCCACATGTTCCTCAGACTTTTTTATCCAGAAAGCTTCAAGCTACTGAGTCAAGAAAAATTGTGTGATAATAAAGTCAAGAATAACTCCAGGCATCCCAACCATGGGGAATTGAATTGAATTCACCATCAATTATCTTTTTTTAAAAAATTGTGCTTATCTCATTATAGCTGGGTACAGTTTTTATCTTCTGCTAGAATACATTCCCAGCTTTAGAAATTTTAATGAAAAATAAAACCAACATTCAGTTGTAAAGATAGACCTTAAAATTTTTTGCCAGATGAAGACACATTGCTTTACCTAGAATGTCTACTTCTATCTTAATTCCTATGATGAGAGGAAAAGGTATACTTAATTTGTTTTTCATGCTATGAAAGTAATAAGTGTTCATTGTAAAAAATTTCAAAAATGCAGAGAAGCAAAATGAAGATAAGGAAAGTGTTCCTATCCAGAGAGAACCACTATTAATGTCTTTTAAAGAGAAAAGCAAAGAGGCATGGATAAATCTGTTTGTTTCTTAACAAAAATATGACATATTCTATAACTGTTTTGCAACCAGATTTTTTTATATAATAATATAACACTTAATAACAGGAGTATCTTCCTAATTGTGAAATATTCCTCCTAAAATACCATAACATTTTCAATGACTGCATGGTATTCCCTTGTATGGTTTTTTCTATAGTTTATTAATAAATCTCCCATTACTAGACCTTTAATTATTAACTAATTCTCACTATTATACATTATGTATTTGTAGAAATAGATGTTGGTATAGATAGGTAAATAGTTAGGAAAAAAGCATATTATAAACTATGTATAGCATGATACATCTATTAAAAGCTATTAAAAATGTTATATAATTCCACACACAAATATAATACAAGGATATACATAAATTCTTCATAGTAGTTGTCTTTGTCTACTGGAATTGAGGGAGTTTTTAATTTTTTTATTTTTATGTTCACTTTCATTTTCTACAATTTTATGTACCAGTTGTGTAATAAAAAGATGAAAATAAAATGAGAAATGTAAAATCTATATATGAGATATTATTATAGGTTTGTATCCCTCTTCAAAAAAATGCATAGAAAAAATACTACAAGGAACTATGCAAAATGTTAACAATGGTAGTCCCAGACTGCAGGGATTTTAGGGATTTTTATTCTTTATGTTTTACCTCCAATTTCTCTCTTTCTCTGTATAGCAATTTATCATTCCTAATAAGAAAAATATAAGAGAAGAATTGCCTTGCAGTTGGGATGGGCTACATTCCAAAGCCCAGCAATAGAAAATAATCAGTATTAAAATTCACTGATTTGGGTTCTTCTAAGCCACAGTAGCTAATCTACTCTGATCTCTGATTAGTAGCTAATCAAATGACTGAATAAATATGGCCCATGTTTCATCTTCTCACCCTAAAAAGCAGGTCATTATGCAGCCTATATTCAGAGAGGATAGGACCAGAAGAGTATAGATAGAAAATTCTAAATTCAACCCAACATCTGGGAAAGGCTTCTTCACCTTCTGTCTCAGTACAAGCCGGGCTGAATGCACTAAGTGAAATCTTACACTTAGTAGACTTTACAGGCATGCCAGCAGACATGACCAGCCCAAGTGATGCCCACATATTAGGAAACAGGGGCCCTTCTCTGTTAGAGTAGCCAAATTGTTGCAGGAAGCCCACTTCAAAATGTGCATTTCAGACCGCTGAGGACAAGGCATTTGCCAAGGAGAGATGGAGGAGGGAGATGAGGGGCAAAGGAGCAAGGGAATCCTAATACAGGCAGGATACAGGGGCGGCTTTCCTCCCCTGACAGCCTTACAGAGAGGAAGTAAGATGTGCCGACATCATCATGGGATGAGGCTCACGCTGTCAGAGCAACATCTTATTATTGCAGAACAGTTGCCCAGTTTGCTAATTCTAACAACAGCTGCTATTTGTGAACCATGATTAGAAGTGCAACACCGGGCTAAACACTCTACATGCATTCTTTCATTTAAGGACGACACTGTTTTCCCCAATTTACATATAAAGAAACTGGGGCGTAGAGAAGTTTACTATCTCTATTTGTAAGATTGGAGTATTGAGGACATACTTATACTAAAAAATTACTCATGTTTCTGAAATTCAAACTTAATTGGCCACTCTGTACCTTTTCTCCTGCTTTATCTGCTACTCCCATTTGTCTGTCGCCCAACGACTAGTTAGGTGCCTACTGCATGTGAATCCCAGCCCTCGGCCACGTGGTGGCGGGAGTTGGAGTGGGGATGGGACCCAAGGTTCTCTGCTTCCAAAGCCATCCTGTGCAAGCACAGAGCAAGACACAGAGGAGCAGCCGAGTGTCTGCCATCCAGAAGAGAAGTTAGAACAAATAATGAACGCAGGATCTGATAAGAAAGGCCTCCAAAGGCATGCAACCACAGACATGATCTGTTTGGCCCAAACATGTCTCCTTAAAAAATGGATTAACATATACACACTACTATATATAAAATAGATAACCAACAAGGACCTACTGTATAGCACAGGGAACTCTACTCAATATTTTGTAATAATCTATAAGGGAAGAGAATCTGAAAAAGGTATATATTGATGTGTATATCTGTGTGTATATATATATATGTGTGTGTGTGTGTGTGTGTGTGTATATGTATGTACATATATCTGAATCACTGTGCTGTACACCTGAAACTAACACAACATTGTAAATCAACTCAACTTCAATTTTTAAAAGATGGAATCAAAAGCCTGCAGGTGGGGCATGCCATCTCCAGCTCCCCCGATGCCCCGCCCCCTTTCACTCATTCCCCGGGCACTGCCTACCTCCTGTAGTCATTGGAGTCCTCACCCCTGTTTTATTGCTGTAGAGAATGACAGGGGTCACCAAGTGGTGTAGAGTCCTGGGACAGTACAAAGCTGAGAAAGGTCATTTCCAGCTGGGGACTCAGAAAGGAGACTGCAAGGGGAAAACATTTGGATGAATCTCCTTCGCATTTTACTTCCCTGAGTACCGCTAACAAGATGCACTGTGTAAATGAGATGCATTCATTCATCCAACTCCTATTTATTGAACATCCACTATGCTCCAGGCACTGCTGTAGGTGCTGGAGATACAGTGAGGAACAAGACAGACCGAATCCCTGCCTCCAATGATATTTAAATTACTGTGAGGGAGACGAGATAATTAAGTTGCCAGAGAGTGAAACGTACTCTGAAGAAAAATAAAGCAGGAAGAGGGGATACAGAACGGTGAGGAAAACATCTTTCTGTAGGTTGGTTAGGAAGGACCCCCTCTGAGGTTGGGACATAAACAGAGGAGAGCAAAGGGAAGGAACAAATCTTGTGGAAAAGAGGGTAAAGGGCTTTCCTGGCAGAAGTAGCAGCTAGTGCAAAAGCCCTGAGGCTGGAGTGGGATTAACCTATACAAGGAGCTGTAAGGAAACCAGGTGGCAGGAGCACAGGAAGTGGCAGGGAGTGGGGTAGACAATGAGATCATAAAGTGTGAGGATGTAGGGGTGCAGGTCACAGAGGGCTTTTCAGGCCATGCTAGGGACAGTGTTTAGTGAGGTGGGATGCTGAAATGAGGATAATAATTGGACCTACATCTCAGGGTTATTGTGAATATTAAGTAAATTCTCCATGGAAAGCGCTAACATGGTTACATCGTTAATTCTACATATGTTGTGACTACTCTTATTCAGTGTTCAGGACATATTATTATTGAATGATCCAATTTAAATGTAAGCTATAGATTTAACAGCCCATTGTCAGGGAAACCGTTTGTCTCAGCACAATAAATGTTTTCGTTTTGAAACATGAGCTCTGCCTTCAGAGGCCTTGAGATTTATGCACTGAAGCCCTTGACCTGAGCCAGTTTCCCTAGCAGTCCCTTCCATCGTGACCTTCACCTCTCCCTGCAACCGCCCCCAACTGGGTCCCGCAAAAAAAAAAAAAAAAAAAAAAAAGACTCCTTTATCAGCTTCCTCTCACTGTCATTTTGATTTCCTCTGGTTGCCCTCTGCAGATAAAACTGTGAAGCTGTGGAAAGTCAGCGAGCGTGATAAGAGGCCAGAAGGCTACAATCTGAAAGATGAGGAGGGCCGGCTGCGGGATCCTGCCACCATCACAACCTTGCGGGTGAGCCCAACGGCTGGTTTTCCACCGTCTTTCAGTTTCCTTGGCAACCAGGGTCAGGGGAAGGGGAGGGGAAGTTTGGCCGCGTGCTTGCTGCTGCTATAGGTTACCCTTCTCAGGTGTGAGGGAGGGAGGTCAAGCAGAGACCCCGCCTACCTGAGTCTCTGGTGGTAGGTGAAGGAGCAGGACGGGCACCAAGCTCTGATGACTATAAATCCACGTTTCCTTTTGCCCCTGAGGACTTGCCTGCAGGGTCACTGCCATACATTACTATGTTCTTAGCCTCTGTCTGTTTGCATCATCTAACATGTCTTGAGCACCTTCAAGGCACAGGCATGGAACTACCCAGATGGGAAGTTGGAGTCTTGTGATTCGGAACATGAACTTCTGAATCAAACAGGCCTGGGTTCAAATTCTGCCACTTACCAGACTCTCACTTAGTCACTCCCTTTTTGAACTTCAGTCGTGCAAGTTATTTTTAGTTTCTCCATCTGCAAAACAGTGAACCTAGTACCTTACTGTGTGTGGGCTTCTGAGGCTAAAATGCAGTGAGGATGGAAAGCCCTTATTCCGTGGCTGGTACTCAAGAAATGATCTCCACTATTAGTCTTGGTAGCTTCCTTCCTGCCGTCCAGAAAAGCACAGTCTGGTAAGGAAAGAGGATGGGTAGGACTAATATGCAGATGTTTATGACACTAACTAGAGTAAGATAAATGCAATGAGAGTCAGAGAGTTGCAGTTTGATCGAAGGAGGGAGAAATTATATTTGGTTCTGGGAGATTGGGATATGTCTGTTAGGGAAATGGTGTTAGAAATGGATTTCTAAAAGCAGACTTGTAAAGGAAGGCTCTCTAGATAGAGATTAAAATGATTTAGGACTGGGTGATGAGTTTAATTTTGGAGTGTTCATTGTGAACGGTAAAGCCAGGCACATGTTGGGACCAGCCCTGGCCCCTAGCCACTTTCAGAACTGGGTAAAATATGTGCTCTCAGATGCCGGCAGCTCTACTGAAAACCAAAAACTGCGAAGAGACACAGAAGTATCAATATCTGTGGGGGAAAGAGGTTGTCGCCCTATGTTTAGAGGCAAATGTGGGGATTGAATGATCATCATGTGCCTGATTAGCTGGCTTGTTGGTTTGTTCATTCATTCATTCATTCATTTGTTCATCTGTTCATTCAGCAGATGCTTTTTGAGCACAGACTCTTTGCGGCCCATAATGCTAGGCTGTCGTGTGTGTACCCAGTAGTAATGGGTACCTGGTCTTCTACTGAGCTTCTTCTGGGCCAACAAGCATTGGCTGCTCTGTTTCCTCTCGTCCGCCTGTGCCTTCAACCTGGAGAACAGCCGTACAAGTTTACCTTATCAGACTGGGTTAATACTCTAAATGCTCAGAGGTTTTGAGACTGGAGGGCAGAACAGTGAAGAGTATGAACATGGAGTCACTCTGTCCTGGGTTAGAATTCTGGCTCCATTCCTTTCTGGATGGTGGCCTTGGACACATTACTTAAAGTCCGTGTGCCTCCCATGTCACATCTGCACAACAGGGATGAGGGATGGTCGCTACTTCCTGGGATCGTTGTGAGGATTCAGTACAATATTGTGTGTGATAGAGAGCTTAGCCTGTGTAGTGTCTCACTCAGAGAAAGCACTCAGTGATATTAGTTCCTGCTGATGGTTTTTAGTCTTACTCTCATCATCATCATTTTCATGACTGTTATTACCCCCTAGTGATAGTAGGGCTATGTGTTTGAGAAAATTCCCATTTTTCTCTTCATACACTTTTTATACTCTTGTATTCACTCCTCAAGCTATTCACTGGTGTCTACCAAGTGGCAAGCACAGTACTGGTGATACAAAAGGAACAAGATAGTCTTTCACCCCTCAGGACTTTGCAATCGTATGGAGAAAACAGATGGATTAGGCACCACTGGGGAGTTTATAACATGAACTTCTGCCCAGATGTTACCGTGCTATTGTTCGCTATGTGGATGGAATTTCTCAGATGCCATCTGTAGTCTCCACTGTGAATTCCAGTTGCCCATGCATCCAGTGGGATTTTGTATACCTGTGTTTAGCCCCTGGGAGGATGCCATCCCCATGATGAAGAAGAGAGAAGGACTCTATGTAAGTTCCACTAGAACAGAGATTGTCCCCAAAGTGACACAGTGATGTTATGAAGTGGACTTGTACATATCAAACATGGAAGGAGGCCCTGAGGAGTGGCTGGGACTTAGAAAACCCCAGTTCTGGTTCTTGTGTCCTTATTAACCATCTGTGACCCTGGGCCAATGAATCTCATTTCTTCTCTCCGTGCTTAGTTTCTAAGCAACTGAGCAGAGGACTGGAGAAAGTCAGTGGTTCTGCAACCATGGGTGCCAGTTACAAATGCAGATTCCCAGGACACAGCCTCAGTGATTCTCTTCAGCACGTTGGGTGGTCCAGAGGGATCTGCATTTTTATCATGGGCCCCTGGTGGTTGAGACAAAGGGATCTGTTACCCCTGGACTCTTATCCTCTCTAAGGCTCCTCCACGCTCTTGTTTTTATGAGCCTCTGTTACTTTTCAGTCGTTTCAAGTTATTGTACCAGCTCATGAGACACATTTGCTATCATATTGTAAAACTCGTATCTGATTTCATCTCGTCTACCTTCCTAGGCTTTCAAGTCTCCTCATTTCAGTGTAAACATCCACACTCCAGTGTTCTTTCAGTGCAAACACTGAAAAGGCCAGCTTGCTTTCTTTTTGATCCCAGTGGTAGAAGAAGAACCAGGCAACCCTGAAAACCGTAGTTTCAGAACAATGACTCCAAACAGAGAATGAGTTGATGTGATATTAATCAGACCATAATTTACTAACATGCTCTACTCTTGACATTTGCATTGCCAGCAATGGTGGCTTTTTTTTTCCTTCCCTGTAGTATGATTACCTCTCGTTCACTTTCATCGTTTCCAGTTCTACATGGATCTTGAGAGTGAGAATGTTTAATAATACCTAACAGCTAATTAATCCTCACTGAGTAATGAACATGTTCTGTTTCAGTGCTGGGAGGTTCAGCTTTTCAAAGTATGAATGTAGTTGTTTTTTTTCATTTTTTCATGCAAGATAGCCTTTCAAATCCAGTCACTCATTACCCAGAGAGACTATGAGAAGCACTTCTATGGATACTACATCTCCTGCTTAATATTATAACATTCAAAGCAATAATCATGATGATAGTTTAATAATAACACCTTATAAGCTGTAAGATACCATTTTTATCACAAAGTGTTTACTTACTTAATTCCCTGATTCAGCCTCAGACCAGCCAGGTAGAAAGGCAGGTGAAAATGCTGGGATCCAGTATTTACTGTGCATTTACTATATGCCATGCACCATGCTGCACACTGTATCTGCATTGGCTACTTCATGAGGTACAGTTCACTCTTAAATACCCATGGAGCAGATGCGCTTCACAGAG
The DNA here is from genome assembly GCF_965194805.1 of Balaenoptera borealis. Classification (NCBI taxonomy): domain Eukaryota; kingdom Metazoa; phylum Chordata; class Mammalia; order Artiodactyla; family Balaenopteridae; genus Balaenoptera; species Balaenoptera borealis. Next base: position 124,899,216 of record NC_138867.1, on the reverse strand, counting down.
TTTCAGTAAGATGCCCAAGATCATGCTAAGCATCAAACCTTGATCTATGGGACCCTGAGCCCTTCAACCTGATGCTGCCTCAGAGAGGGAAAATGACTTGCCCAGTGTCTGTCAACTGGTTGTTCGAGAGCTGGGATTGAAAAATCCAGAGCTATGACTCTTCAACTTGGACACATACCTTGGGCATTTTAAATGCTTTTCTTAATAACTAGTGCCATTATTATTCTAGGTCAGGATGTATGCATGTGTCTCTCTCTCCCTCCTTCCCCCTCCCTCCCTCTTTCTCTCTCACCCACGTATTCACACACATGGAGTTTCCATGCCTCTGACCTCTGACCTCACCTTGAGGTCTTATGTAGTTCCACTCAGCAAGATTCTCCATACCCTTCTTTCCAACCTCCCAATACCCACAGCTAAGAAGACCTCAGAGCCCTTTCTTGGCAATGGAAACTCATAGTTCGTGTAACTTAATCAGCCCAGGAGGGGAGATGGGTGGTGAGAAATCATATGTAGCGTACTTATCTGTGCAGAATGAGCCTGGAGTTATTATTTCCCTCATTAGGATTGGCTGCCAGTGCCCTGGGAACCTAAGCCAGGTGGAAATGTGCTTTTGAACCAGTTACAAAAGAGTTCCACAGAGTCTGTCTGGAAAGTGTGAGCTCCCAACCTGTGACACCATAACTCCCCAAAATGAAGGGGATGTAATGAACTCAAGTTTTCTAATGGATATTCCTTACAGCTAATATTAATATTAATAATAATAATAGCCACATTTTTTGAGTGCTTACTATATGCCAGGTGCTGGATTGTATACCCTTATATCATTCTGTCCTAACAGTAACTCTCTCGGGTTCTGTTATCCTCTCTGGATCATCCAAAGCCTCCCTCCCTCCTTTCATTTAAGTCTCTGCTTAAGTGCCACCTTCTCAGAGAAGCTCTCCTAGAATTCTGTAGGGAAAATAGCCCACTCACATCTTCCCATTCACTCTAGGTGTCCTTACCCTGCCCCTTTATTCTTAACTTTCCTCCTGGCCAGATGTATCATTGGTCCACTGTCGGCCTCCCCTCCCCCTCCCGTGAAATGTAAGCTCCGTGAAAGCAGGAACCATGTGTCTCCTCTCCTGTAGCTCCGGCACATGGTAGGTATTCAGGAAATGTTTGTCAAATGAATAGATTACATAGAAGTGGAAACTGAGTTTCAGAGTAGACAAGCGGTTGTTTGCTCAAGATCTCATGGCTAGAAAGTGGTGGGGCTGGGATTCAAACCTAATCCATCTGACCCCAAATCTGATGCTTTTCATTATGATTCCCTACAGCTACATCCTAAGAAAATACTAATTCATGATTGCAGAGCAGGGGAATTTCGTTCTTAGTGTCTCTCGGAATTCTTCGGCAAAGCTTTCTCAATGTAGGAGCTAGATTTTGGGGGGAGTGGAGGGCGAGGGTGAAGGCTGCTAAGGCTTTTCTGCCACAGGTTGAGCACACAATGGATGCACTGTTTTTTAGAGAAAAGATTCAATTATATCATGTTTTTACACACATGCCTTCTGCTGGTGACTGCTTCTGTCTTTCTCTCAGCTCAGGACACACACATTCTTGTGACTTTCCTGGACTAAAATTTTTCCACCTAGAATGACCCTGATGTTTGCACATCCCATTGGTGGCAATTTAGACACCCTCCTAGCCACAGTCTAAGACACCATGGCAAATCGACATGAGCGTTCACCAGCTCCAAATTCTGAAGGGAACTTCTTGAGGATTATTGCCAACAGGTCATGGGATTAGACAGCTTGGCTAAACACACTTTTTTCCCAAAAGTGATCGTTTTTGTGAAACCACTAGTTTAACTGCCTGATCTATTTTCTAGAGAACTGATTAAACAGATCACTGGTTTAAGTTTACCAATAAAAGCAGCTACGTTGATTCAGCCCTTCCTAGGGACAGACTCCGCACTGAGCAGTTTTCTGTACATTTTACAGTTGGTTCTTCATCACAATCCTATGGCTTATGCATCATGCCCATTTTATAGGTGTGTAAACAGAGGATCAGGGAGGCAAACACTGGCTTAAGACCTCACAGATAATAAGTGGCAAAGCCAAGAATGGAACCCAGGTCTGTCTGATCCCACACCTCCTGCCCTTCACCATCATACAGGACTATTTATTGCGTGGTCCTTGATCTAGACAACAATGAGGATAATAGCATCTGACACATAGAGCTTTTCAATGTATTTTTTATCCTACTTATTGAGTGCCTTCTATGCACCAGGCAGTGTGCGAAGTACATACTACAGAGCAGGTCTTACAAAGGTGAGTGAAACATGCTCTCTGTCCTCCAGGGGCCAGGAGGGGAAGGTTGCAAGTCGCTGCAACATGAAATTAATTCAAGCAGTGGTTCTCAAACCACAGCGCGCCCCTCACAGTCTCCTGGGATTCATTTTAGAACACAAGCACTGGCCTCATCACTAGGGATTCTGGTTTAGAAGGTCTGAGTTGTACCCAATAGCATCACTGACCAGATCCCCCCTTAGAAAATCCCCGGGTGATTCTGACACACGTGATCCTTGGGCCAAACTTTGAGAAACACCGGATCGGGTAAGTGTCCTGAGAAAAGCACAGAAGATTGCCATGGCAGTTCAGAGGGAGAACAGAAAGAGGTATAGGACCAGGAAGGAATTTTCAACATGCATCTTGAGGGATAGATGGCCTTTCATGCTGGAGGGGGGGGTCTCATTTAATGATCCCAAGGATCTTGGGGGGGCAAGTAGGACATGAATTGCTGGTTTCCCTATTTCTGGTGATCTGGATGTGATTATCCCCATTAGAAAAGAGGAAACTGAGGCTCTGAGAGGCAGAACTGAGAATCAGATGTGTTCGGTCTAGACACAGCCTTTGTGCTTTCTTGCTGCCTCCGTGGTGACCGTGTGGTGAAGCTCACTCCAGGAGAATGGGTAATCCCAGGCCAGTAACAGGGCAAATTACTGGTTGAGTCAGGATCGGCCATCACTGCCTTAGGTTTTCATTTTGGGCTTATGCTTGACAACGGAGGCCTCTTAGGACACAGATACAGTCTTCCCCTACCCATTTTTAATTTTTCTAGACTTCATTTTATGATGTATTGCTGCTCTAGGGGCTTCATAGCCAATCCTTTTACAGCTTCAGCTTTCCTTTCCTTATATTTGTTGCAAATAAAAATGAAGTGTTTAGCTGCTGCAGTGCAAAATCAATCAAGGCTACTCCATATTCACATGCTTGCAGTGGCACCCGCACGGCCCCTGGATTAGATTAACTTTGTGAATGTGTCACTCTGCTGTGGGTAATTTCTCAACCCCCACTCCATCCCTTCCCCCTCCTGTCTCAGCGAGGGGATATTGCAATCCCCCGTTGACTGACTACCGCACAAGTGAATGCTGGCATGTGATGTGTGTAACTCAGCAGGACGCCCGTACTCTGTGTTTATGAAAATAAATAATAATTTCTGTTATCGTTATTGATTGCCATCATTATCTGATTCTATCAGTCTGTGTCATGGGGTTTCATTTATGGGATCAGAAAGCACTCCACAGGAACCCCGGGCACTACCCTCACCACCAAGCCTCAGTGTTTTGATATGTTTTGCCTTTTAGGGGTGATACTTGTGGATGTCCCTGTCCTGTTCTTTGGCTAATATTCAGTGAGACAGCATTAGTTGGGTTCAATGTGAGGCAAAGGAACTAACTGAAATAATAATAAGAGCAGCAGACGTGTATTAGCATTTGCTCTGTTCCAGGGATGCTCCATGTGTTGGCTAATTTATTCTTCAAGATAAACCTATAATGAAGGTGATAAAATAAACCTCATTTCAGAGATGTGGGACCCAAAGCCAGAGAGGTTAAACAACCTGCCTGAGGTCAGACACTAGTAAGTGGTAGCACTTGGACTTGAATTCATGGCTTTATTATTTTTTCTTCTATTTTTTGGCCACGCCGCACGGCATGTGGGATCTTAGTTGCCTGACCAGGGATCGAACCCGTGCCCACTGCAGTGGAAGCATGGCGACTTAACCACTGGACCACCAAGGAAGTCCCTGAATTCATGTCTTTATGATTCTAAAATCCATACTACTATCCTGCCTCTTGTATTAAATAGAATGCCTGATATATTCATTTGAATATTTGGTATAAACTAAAATATGAGGAAACAGGGACTAGAGAAGAAACCATGAAGGAGATGGTAGATGCTGCGGGGACCTTGGGCCCAGGTGGGGTTTCCGTTTTGTTTGTGGGGGGGGAAGGTGAAGCAGAAAGGATGCGTGGAATTAGATCATGGTTTACCAAATCTGGGTGATCATCAGAGTCTAGGCATATCTTAAATCATCCCCAGCTGACTGATTCCGAATGTCCAGGCACAGGGCCAAGGGATCTACCCATAGTTCTCAGCTGCATCCCAGGTAGTTCTGAAGATCAGCTGGGTTTGAGGACCACTGGCATAATGACCACTGAGGTCCACTCCAAAGTGGAGGTTCTCTGATTTGATTTTGTTAAGTTCTTCCTTTGCCTGCTTCCCTCCTCCTATCTCAAGGCTCTATACGGAATAATCTGAGGGCCACACTAATATTGCCTTCACACTGAGTGAGTAATTTGATGTGGAGTGAGCTTCTGCACGCCAAGCACATTTGGGTTGTGTGTACAGCTCTGCCCTTTATAACTCAGGTTCTTTCCCCCTCTTACTCCTGGTCAAATCTGGGGGGCAGCCCACCTAATGGCCAGTGTGCTGTAACAGTAACAATAGTGCAGACGCTAGTTAAAGACACACTGTGTGCCAGGCCTTCTGCTAGATGCATGCAAGCACCATCTCATTTCAGCCTGACAGCAGTCCTATGGGCTGAGTACTGTTTTTATCCCCATTTGACAGATGTGGACATTTGATTTAGAAAGCTGAAGTTACTTGCCCAAGGGCTGCAGCTACTAAGGGGCTGAGTCACATTTTTAACCAGGTTCGGTCTGACCCCAGAGTCTGTGATCTTAACACCATGTTACAGAGCCCCCAAGAAAGGGCTAGGGCTCTGACCACATCTCAGCCATCATCTGAAAAATGGAACTCATCCTAAGTTCTTCCCACAGAGGTCATGCTAATAAAATAGAGTAATGTGTTGACAGTACTGGTGTGATGCCTTATGATTGCCAGATGCTCGGTATATGTTATGACCTTTCTCCTCTTCCTTCCCATCTTGTCTTTCACCTGGACAACCAGGAGTTTCAGGAAAGTCTGATGAATATATTGAAAAAGTTCAAAGCAGCATTATGTTTTGATAATAGTGAATCCAGCAGTCCATTCTGCTTTATTTTGAATGTGTGTTTGCCCTGGCTCTCCAAAGCTGCCTTGGATTCAGAATATTTTCACTGACAATAAAATATTTTCTTTCATCTCAAAGCTACCTTTGTTGTGCTGCATTTACCATGTAGTAATTAGATCCAAGATAAATGTAAATATAAACAGAATCCTATACCTGGCTTAAGATCGAGTTCTCTTTGTCTCTTGCTCCCAGCCCCTTTGGAAGGCAGCCATGGCTTCTCGAATGTGATAGGAACTAGTAAATGACACTCCCCACAGGTACACTCAGTGACAGTGGGAAGCTGAGAAGTCCACTAGTACCAGAAGAAGAAAAAGATCATGTTAGAGAAGAAAATCTCGATGTTTCCATGGTCTCTGGTGCAGTTTATCTCGAGAATCCCTGGTCAGGAGGCACAGCATTCTAGACTATGACCCATTCTCTCTTCCTAAGTTTGGTCATTAAATGGTCTGAACTTTGGAGATGTGGGTGGGTTGGTCAGCCTGGGGCAGGTTGCCAACCTTTTCCAGGCTTTGCAAGCAAGGATCTTGTCATTGGGTCAAACCTAATTCACACTGACCCAGACGGATTTTTCTCAAAAGAGAAGTTATTAGAATGATTTTCTCCATCTTTTCCTTTAAAGGGCTCTCTGTATACTTTTAAAGTAAATGGAAAATCCAGGGCATAATTGGATGATTCGAGGAAGAAAAGTATCTCCATTTTCTAAATCTTTCAGATGGAATTATCTGAATTATGAGTGTCATGGGAAAGACATTGTGCCCAGACCAGGTCCTGGCTCTCCAATATGAGCTCACTTTTGCTGGAGTAAGAGGTGTGAGGTCCAGCCCCTGAAACTACACATGCATGTGTATGCGTGTGCAGGCGGGCACACGGCACAAAGTACCAAGAAGCTCATTGTTCAGGAAACCTTAGAATGTTAACATAGCCTAGAGCTGATTTATAGTATTTGTTTATTTGTTTTTCATTGGACTTATTTAAATAGAGATAAAAAATATGAGCCTAGGTCCCTTTTGCTACCAACTTACGCAAAGAACTCATTTGAAATCACAGGAGGAATTCTAAGGCCTCTGCTCATTATACGTAAGAGTTTTCTAGAAAATCATTAACACAAAATGGATTTGGAGTCAAGTTCAGTAGAAAACAAGATCACTTTGATCTTAGTACGTTGCAAACCAGACTTCCACTGATGCACTGATTTTAAATACCTGTCCTTACCAGAGAAAAAGGTTTTAAGTATTTCCCTAGAGGTTAGTGTATAGAGGACGATACTTTCTTTTCTTTGGTGCATAAGTATAAGAAACTGGTTGGAGGAAAATATTTCATAAGGGTAGTTTTATGTTAAAGGAGATTGTTATCAACTGGAAAAAGATTTAATTCTCTGGTTTCCTTAGAATGATTGAGCCAGAAGGAAAGGAATTTCTACCAGAAAGGTATTAGATTTGTATGTAGTTGAATGAAGGAGAATAGATCACACTCATAATTTGTTGTTTTCATCAGATGATCAGTTGAGCTCGTGTTCTTTACCGGAAAAAATGTTAAAAGCGGTTGTAAAGACACACACACATACATGCTCACAAATGTTTCTTGCTCAAGAAAATATGGGGAATCCTAGCTTAAATACATTTAAACAAATTGATTTACTTTGGGGTTTCTCAAGACCTTTAATATACTAATGTACAATATCAAAGTCGAAGAAAAATATAGTGCATGCATTATTTTCCACCAAACCTAATTGACCACGAAAAACGCTTTTCGCAATTTATGGGATTACTGTTCTTTTTAACATTTTACTCAAGACGTGGTCCTTGGCCCAGTGTCGGTCCACAGCAAGATAAAGAGCTTGTACCAGAATATGAATCGTTCACATCACTAATCCACCGTATAGTTCAGCTGACACTTTTATTTTCCATAGCAAGACTTTCTCAATGGATGAAGCAGTGCACTGATTCTGGCTTGAGCTCCTTATCTTGTCATGGACCATTAGCAAACAGTTCAGGGGTCCGTTATTTTGAGTAGTACAGCGATAGACCTCACTTTGGGAGATGCTGACGGAAAGAATTGGGTCAGGGAACAGGGGTTAGCCTGGCAGCGTTTCCACCCCCATTTTCCTGCCGTCCAGTCTCAGAATCCCATGATGGAGAAAGAGCCTTAACAGAGCCTCCCTCTTGACATACAAGTTCATTAACATTAACTGAGAACTTTCTAGTGCCTGACACTATTCCAGGCACTTTGCGTGCTTCCTCATTTAATCTTCACCTTAACCCTATCAGCTGAAAACTATTATCGTCATTTTCCAGATGAGGAAACAGCTCCATATGGAGGAAGCAACTTGTGCAAGGTTGTTGGCTAGCAAGTAGCAGAACCAGAGTTCACCCCTGACTGTCTGACTGCAGACCCCCACTCTTAACCACCATGTTGTCTGGCCTCCCAATAGCCATGGTTCTCACCCATCTGGGCCAATGTGGGCTTTATCCTATTGTCAGAGACTTCTTGAAACAGAAATGACCCTTCAGCCAATCTAAAAACCATCACTGTTCATAAACGTTTCCTTCTGTGTAAGCTATCATCTATCTAATATGCACTTATTAAAAAAAGGTTCCACATATAGAGTCATGTGTGGTCCCTGCCCTCACATGGGGCTTATAATTCAGTGAGGCATTAGCTGGCTACAAGCTTTTATTTGAAAATAGTAACAGCACCAACCTCGTGTACCCATGCCTGACATCACAGTCAGTCCTGTTATGTATTTAAACACTGCCTGAACCCCTTCTCAACATTTTCTATTCTGCCCTGTGATCCCACTTCCTCTAATTATTTTCAGGAGTTGAGAATTCTGCAACTTTGAGTTAAATGAGGACATTGTCTGTTTAATGCCAAAACATCCAGCCACAAGGTGAAAGCTTCATCCAAGTATCCTGCCCTTTCAATTCCAAACATGCAGATGTTTAGAAACTTCTGAAAGCTTGATTTAAAAAAAATAATAATTTGCTTTCCAAATTCAAAGAGCATCTGGGAAAAACATCCTAAGGGGGGCAGGGATATATAAGACTATCAATGCAGACAAGAAAGCAGGAGTTCAGGAGTTGTCAGGTTAGATACTGAGACAGAAGTGACAAAACAAAGCCACACTTGGTTACCATTATTCCTTCCCATAATAAAGTCATCTCTGCACATGAATTCTCAGATGGCTGTCACACCAGTCCTGATGAAATGTGCCTTTCCCTACTTGATGGTCAAATCAATGAAGAACATAGGTGCCACCTAGGTCTCTTGCTTTTTCATTTTTTCACTAATTCCATAGGTATTTATTGAGTATCTCCTTTAAGCCAGGCATGGTAATAGGCCCTAGAATTACAGCAGTGAACATGAATGGCACGCTCCCTGCCCGTGACCTCATGCCCTCAGTCTCTTTTGGTGGGAAGGGCATGAATCAAATGCCCCTGATATAAAACTGACACTGGGAAGGGGGCTGCAGAGGTGCATAGGAGAGGAGATGATGGAGGAATTGCTCCATTCAGGGAGCACAGAGAATAATTTCCCGAGCAGTTAATAATGGAGCTGAAGCAGGAGGTAGGTAAGGAGAGGAGTGGGAGGAGCCTTCCAGGCAGAGGCAATGCCGTGGACAAAGACCCTGAGGTGGGAAGTTGCGCCAGAGAACAGGCGATGGAACGAAGGCCGAAGTGGCTGGAATGCTGATCCCAGGGGATGTGTAGTACCAGCAAGATGCAGGTGACAAGGCAGCCAGGTTACGGCCATCATAGACCTTGCTAGGGAATTTGCTCTTTCTCCCAAGAGCAATGCAAACCCTTTCTTCTCTGCTCTGGTCATTTTTTGACACAGCTCTTCTTTGCTCAATAGCTCAATGTTCTACACCCAAGACAGGATATACACCAAGGCAGAAAAGCTGCCAGCACAACCTAGAAAACTCCTGACAGATATGACAAGTTTAAATTCCAGAAGCCAGTGGCATTTGGTCAGTGTGGCCATGTTGCCCTCTAACCCTTGACTGCCACTGTGTTGATATATGTCAGGGCGTGGCCTCCATGGAACTCCTCCAATATCAAGGTGTCCTCCCTCCAAGGTGAAGCCTCCCATGAGTGACTGAATTGTTGGGAGGGTCATAGAACCTGACAGCTCCCTGTTACACAAAGGAAAAGATAAGCTTCCGATTAGTCCTGGGGCTGGTGGAAGCCAAGATCAAGTGCACCTGTCAGAACTGCTAACAGCATATAAATCATTACCTCAATTTTCCATGCAAGAATTGGGCCAGAGAGAGAGAAAGCAAGGACTGAGGTTGTGTAGCAGTGCAGAACCATATCAAAGAGCTCTCGCTTGGCTCCTAAACAGGATTTGCTCTGCTATCCATGCAGAGAGAACAGGGCCCCATGCCCAGAGGAACGACAGAGACAAATGCCCACTGGCTCTAGGAAGAGGCGAGTTGTTTCCCTGGCATCTCCTAAGGCTTCTATCACTAATCTAGCAATAGCAGCCACCAAAGCTTTCCCAGACTCTAAAGGGGAGCAAGTTTGGTACTGCGCTTGCTGTCTATGTGGTCCTAGATTTCCCGATTGTGTAATCACCATAATCATCATTGCTATTGTTGCCATTTTCCTTTCTCTCATTCACTGGGCAGAAATCTCTGAGAGTTAGGGGCCAACAGTGGCTAACCTGCTCTCTTATCATCCAGGATATCAGGGTATTTCTCAGGGCAAAAAAAAAAAAAACAGCATAAAACTGAAATAAGATTGAATGAAGGACAGGAAGTCAGAAGATGTTCAATATAGATTTAAAAGTTGAAATCGATTGGGCAGTGCCCAAATCCTCACTGCATTTCATGTCCATAAAATACCAAGTAGCTAGCAAAACATGAGAGCCTGGAAGATTCCAGGTGGAGAAGCCCCAGCACAGAGTAAACTCAAACTACTAACTTATACCACAGACCTCAAGAAACACTCTTTTTTGTTTCATCTGGGCTACTCTAGACAGAGTGAGCAAAACTGGGGGGGGAACTGCTTCATTCTCCAGGATAGACAGAGTTAAATCCGGTTCCCAGAGCTTTTGGAAGGGACTTTGGTCAGTGGCAGTTGTGTGAAAAGGGGGCCAGGTCTTTGTCAAGCCCAGATATTCCTGCTGCCAATAATGGAGGAGCCTTTCTTCTTTTCCACCCTTTGCGTATTTTAAAGAGAAGCATATCTTCAAAATTACAACATAACCTGAAATGTGTTGGCTGACAGTTAAAATTCCCTAGGACCTAGAAGAGAAATGCAATATATTTTATGTGAACAAACCCAAAATATGAGTTAAGACAGTATACAAAGAGATATGGGAGCTGAAGGAACAAGTCATATGGATACAATAAAACAAAATAATTGCCTGTTTGTTCTGAAGGTGTGAGCAAAATATCCTCATTGCCAGGAGAAACGTAAGGCCAACTTCTTTCCACTTAACCTCTGGTAGGGGAGGAAAGCCCACAGTGGGAACCATTCTGGGAAAGAGTCTAGTGTAGCGGTTAACAGACTTTAAAGGAACAGCTCTGGATTCAAATCCCAGCTCTGTCTTTGTATGGCTTTGGGCCTTTTACTTAAGCTCTCAAAGTATCAGTTTTATCATCAATCAAGTACGTACATCATAGGACTTGTTATCAGAAAAAAAAATACTAACACAGTATCCAGCTTTTAGTAGTGACCATTCCAGAATAGGTAACTAGCTCCAGTTTGGAAATCAAGAATTCTCAGAACAGAGAGACAACTGGTAGACCCCAGCTGCTGCTTTTGGATAGAAGCATACAGTTCTGTGAGGATAGGTAAGAGGGAAGAGACTTCTAACTTGATCCTATGGTTAGAGTTTATTTGCCTAAGACATATCAACCCTAATGTTTAAGACTCTTTAGTGAATGACACATCTCTGGCCTAAAAGAAATTCCCATTAAAGATTCTTAATGAAACTCTGTAAGCAAAGATTAGGAGATAATGGAAAATAAATCATCAATTTGAATCTCTCTGGATAAGTTGAAGTAAGTGTGTTCCCACAGTGCCATACCTGTTATTTTTTCTGTTTGTTTTTTTTTTTTTTTTTTTTTTTTTTTTGGCTGTGTTGGGTCTTCGTTTCTGCGAGGAAAGCGAGGGCTTTCTCTAGTTGTGGCAAGCGGGGGCCACTCTTCATCGCGGTGCGCGGGCCTCTCACTATCGCGGCCTCTCTTGTTGTGGAGCACAGGCTCCAGACGCGCAGGCTCAGTTGTTGTGGCTCACGAGCCCAGCTGCTCCGCGGCATGTGGGATCTTCCCAGACCAGGGCTCGAACCCATGTGTCCTGCATTGGCAGGCAGATTCTCAACCACTGCGCCACCAGGGAAGCCCGCCATACCTGTTTTTGAAGGACCAGTGAACTTTCAAGTTCTCCCTGAGCTAAGAAACTTTATGTGCTTTAGTAGTAACTCCTTTGTAGGGAAGAAGCTGCAGCCACGTCTCAGGTGAGCAGCCTGGGGAGGGGGGGGTGCCATCAAGAACTGCCTGTAAAGTTGTTAAAAGTTGACCCAGGACTCTGGTTGTGAATCTTCCTTTAGTTTCTCCGCCTCAGCCTCTAACCATCAGTCATCAGAAATGCAGAATTTTCTGCCTAGGTCAAAGGATCCACTGTCAGATGTTAGACTTTCTGTCTTTATTTTCCATTAGCAATAAAGAGAAACATTCCAAGTAGGTCACTTTTCCTTAAATAAAAACAACCAAAAGAAGTTCTCTTGATATTTTCTCCTTTGTCTTGATCATTAAAAAAAATTCTATTTTTCTCTTCCAGCACAAGCTCATTACCAACCTGTTTAACATTTGCAAATTCAAATACAACATTGGATATCAAAATTGACTTTCCAGAAATTTTCCCCTTAATTGGTCTTGTTTTTTTTTTTATATATAGAAAGCATTCTGCCAGCATCTGTGGTGAGATAGATTCTGGAAAAACAATGTGCCAGGCCAAATTATCAGGTAGAATTACATTGCTCTCTATTTCTGTTTGATAACAGCACTGTGCCTTTGCATAATTTTTACTGATTATCAGAGTGAAAAAGCCATAACTCAGGCAGATGAGCTTTATTGGCATTGATCCCTTCTGGGGAAGAAAAAAAATATATGAGCAGAAGCATTTGCAAGTGTCGTATATGTTGAGAGATTGAAATTCCAAACAGTCTGTAAACTTAGCTTGCCTAAATCTGCAACCTTAAAAAATGAAAATGCCTCTCTGTATTTGGTGTTATAACTCAAGAGCTGGTTTGTCTCATTTTCTATAATTCAAGACAAAAGAAATTACATGCCTATAAATATATCTAGAATAGAATGTCACTTTAAATGAAAGAGTTCTCATGAAGGAAAAATAAATAGTTGGGGAGAGTCTTGAGTCAGACTCCTTCCAAGACTTGGAAATTAACAAGAAGTTAAATGAACACTCCAAACTGAACAGCTGCACATACTGCTTATATAGGAAAGGAGCTTTGTCCTCCCCCTTTATTTGTTTGCATGCTGAACCATAGTATGGTTTCCATTTTCCCTAGCTGTCCTTAATTATCTCAGTTTCTACTAGTGGTTTCCCCTGTCAAGAGGGATAATGTAACTTTCATCTGTAATGTTTGGATGAACTCTGCTTACCCTTTCTGTGTCTTTCAAGGCATGCCCCCACTCCAGCAGTATCCTGGTTGAGAAGCTATTCTTTTGCCTCCAATTCTAGACTCTCCTCCCCTCTCTGGGAGAGTCCACAGAAATCCATTGAGCCCACTCCCTAAGCAAATCGAGATCTTCTCTGACTCAATCATTATGAGATTTAGGAATATTTAGCCCTAACTTTCATGTACTCCAAACAGCTTCAGACACCTGCCAGTGTCAAGGGCCACTTGTATAATTTGATCCTTGTTCAGCATCAAACCCAATGCTTTAAAACAAACAAACAATAATCAGTGCTTTGCCTTTTGAGGACTTGAAGACAAGAATTTTACTACATAATCTTCTTCCCCTGGGAAATTTACATCTCTTGCCTCCTTGGACATCTCCCATTGTGAAAACTGCAGCAGATAATTTTCCTCCTTTATGTCTTTCTTTTTGTCACATTCTTACTTGTCAATCAATAAATTACCCCCTGCCAGGCTCCAGCAGCCTGGCTTCGTTCTTTCCCACTTACATTCTCCTTTTGTGTTTAGAAAAAGAGCCCATTGTTTTTCTCTTAACCTCCAGTGAAATCTTCCCCTTATTCTCTCCCTTTGTTTTGCTTATCATTTAAATTAATTCTCCTTCCAACAGTGCCCATCTGCACCTGCCTTGATTCTCTGCATTTTCCCCTTTAACACCAGAAGTTAATGAGACTGCCATTAGAGTCACGTGCTCCTTTTCTGATCACACCAGGATAAGGAAATGGGATTTAAATAGCAGTAGCAGGTAATACTATAGAAGAAAAGCCTTACTATAGTGAGGATCTCAGCTAGTCAGGTAGGTAGTTTTATGCTCTCCAGGCTGGATAGGGCTTCCTGTCAGAGCTGTGCCTCTATGTTCTCATCTGAGAAATGAGGTTAACCACCACTTACCATCCCTGCTTTGTACGGTGGTTGTGAGGATTAGGTGAGATAAATCATGCCATGTGCTTGATGGGGTGGCATATAGCAGCCCTCTGGAAGCATTAGGTACTATTATGATTATAGGAAGCAAATGTAAAAGACACAGTCCCACACTTTTTTGGGTTTGGAAGCTGCAGCCATACATGGGTGAGAGAGACGCAGTCAGTGACCATTCAGGGGTCCCAGCTCTCTACAGTGGGCCCCCCTTATTTGCAGGGAGTATATTTCAAGAGCTGCCAGTGGATGGCCAGAACTGCAGATAGTACAGAGCCCTAAATATATTGATACTATGTTTTTTCCTATGCATACATACCTATGGTAAAGATTAACTTATAAATTAGGCACAGTAAGAGGATATTTGAATTGCCAGCATCACTACTCTTATGCTTTGGGCCTATTACTAAGTAAAATTAGGCTTACTTGAATACAAACACTGCGATACCTCGACAGTCAATTCGATAACCAAGAGGACTACTAAGTGACTCACGGGCAGGGTATGGACAAAGGGATGAGTCACGTCTGCTAGATTTCATCACGCTACTCAGAACAACGCACAACTTAAAACTTACGAATTGTTTGTTTCTGGAATTTTCCATTTAATATTCTTGACTATAGTTGACTACAGATAATTGAAACTACGGAAAGCAAAACCACGGGTAAAGGGGGGACTCCTCTTTGTTTATGCAAATAACTCTGTGAAAAGGCATGTGAAATAGCATTGAACAACCTAAGGACAGAGACTATCTTATTTGTTGTCTTATTCCCAAGACCCAGACTTGTGCTTTACACAAAGTAGGTTACCTATAAATACTTGAAATCAACATATATTAATCACCTAATGTCCGGATACTATGATGGTCACCTTCGAAGATTACTGTGTTCCCCAGAGTCTGGGCTATGTGTTTCTCTTGGTACAAGACAGCTTTAAGTAACTGTCTTTGAATCACATAACTGAAGTTTTTCTCTTTTCATTTCTTTTTAAAATTGTTCTGCTTACATGAAGCCCAGAGTCTTACTTTGAGTTAATATTGTGTTAACCTGTCTAATAACACTTATAAATCTTAATTTTTTTTAAACTGAGTGCTGACCTTAAGCTCTAAGTCCTTCCAGGTGACCGTATCTGTCTAGAATTTAAGAACATTTTTTCGTTGTATTTATTTTTATAACATTCTTCTGGTTTTTGGGCAGTTCATTGAAAACTAGTTTTTCATGTATTGCTGTGATGTAAAGATCCCTATCAAAACTAATGGAGTTTACTAAAAAGCAGATTCATTTAAAGAAAACATTAAGTAAATAACAGTCTGGGTAAATAGATAAGGTAAAAAAAACTTGAAGAGAATACTAAAAGAACTGAGGTTTGACAAGCATTAGGCTAATTTCCCTGCGGTTATTTGGGAGCTTTTTAAAAATCAAGATACCCAAGCCCAACTGAGTTTGAATCTCAAAGTGTGAATCTGGGCAATCTGTATTTTCTTTTTCTCTTTAACAGCTCTCAGGTGGTTCTGATGAAAAAAACAGTCTGGGACTCTCTGAATGAGAAAGTGTCCAATTTTCGTTTTATAAAAAAGTTTTTTAATTCAATCAACAAACATTTATTGAGTGTCTACTATGTGTAATGCTCTGTGTGTTGGGTGCTGGCGAGAAAATGTAAAACACTATGGAAGCAGACGCTACCACTACGGTGCTTACATTCTAGTAGAAGCTCATAAATATTGTGTTCCCTGAGTTTTTGCCTGCTTAAGAATTTTGCTTCTATGCTAAATCACAGCCCAAAAGAATATAAAATCTTTATAACTTTGTGGACACTGTTTGGTTCTGTTTCTGATGTGGGGTTTACTGTGGAGAGAAGTCTGAAACCAGCCTTATTTTTACCTCTTATAAATTTGACTCATTTTTAAAGCTCTGCATAACCCATAAATCTTCTTTATACTTGAAGTGAAATAACTTCACCACAGTATGCCTTGGTATTAACTCTCATCGCTTTTTGTTGGTATACTGTACCCTTTCAATCCTTGCAGTCTTGGATTTAAGTCTTTGTTTCAGGCATTTTTTTAAAACGTATTTTAAGTATTTTTTCCTGTTCACTTCTTTTGGTCTCTTTATGACCAACAATTATACATACATTGGATCCTCTTTCTTTTCTCAAAGTATAATCTGCTTTCCACTGATTTTTATGTCTTAGTACTTTTCCACTTTGTTGTGTGTCATTTCCATGCTTATAAACCATGTTGATAACTATGTTTTTCAGATTTTTCTCTGTGTTTTACTGTTGTTCCTTCAAAGCAGCTTATATCTCTATAATTGTTTTATTTTCTCTTTCATTTCCTTCCTAAGTTCAGCTAGCTTGTTTCTTACCTATATCCATCACTACCATGTAAAAAAGCCTTCCAATTGTTCTTCCTACATTCACTCACTCTCTTCCCCCTCACATTTCACAATCTGATAACCACATTGCACTTGGTATGATGTTTTTAAATTATAGATCAGATCATTCATTACCCTATTAAGAGCCTCACATATTTTCCCCTATCACTTAGAATGAATTCCAAAGTCCTTATCATTACTGACAAGGCCCTGTTATTGACCCCTGCCTACAAATTATGTGATGAGTTTCTTGTATTATTAGACTCTTCGTTTTGTCTTCTCAATTTGTGAGCTGCTTTTGATAAAAGATGATTCCATAGCCATAGTGTACCAGTAGCACCTTGCATCTAATAAGTGCTCAACAAATATTGCTTGGAAATAGTTACATGAACTCTTCCAAGTGTTAGAATATCTTACTGTAAGTTAGACCTTGACAAAGGAAGATAGAAGATCCCCAGGATAATCTAATGAAGAGTCTTAAAAGTATCAAGATTTTAGATTCCCTGGTGTGATAGAAAAAGTATGGTCTGTGAATTCAGATTATGTTTGAATCCTGCCTCTGCTGATTCTGAAAAAGGGTCAGTAAAGTGGGCAATTTTGCACAGGCTAGATTCCAAAGTCATCCCATAAAAATATCCTTGAAAAATCCCTTAAATTACCCATATGATATAGTGTACATAGTTTTTTTTTGTAAACTGTACAAAATAATATTTACACGTAAATATGCATAATATAAAGAATAATGTCTGATATAAAGCTATACCCCAAATGTGGAAGGCCATTTATGAAAAAATAGACTTCTTTAAACCTTAGTAGCTCATTCAACACATCAAGATGCTGGGAGATGATATCCACACAGATATGCCTGAGGAAAGAGCAGATCCACTGCCCACATCTCATACTTACTTGGGTATCTCCAACCATTGAATGGAATGCAGTTGCAATAGTCAACATTATTCAAATGTGTTTCCTTCCTTTTTTTTTCTGGCTTATGCTAAGCCTATGTACTTGAATCCACATACTAATGCATACGTGATGCAGTTCAGTATATAATTATTCCTAGATGAAGGGCAAAATAAGTTCTTAATAGAATGTGAGGTAGGTGGAAGTGAGGTAGAGTAATTTGAAGTTCAACTACAGTGATTTTAAATGAAATGCAGATTTGTCCTCTTTTCCCTCTGTATGATTAGTTTTCCCTTCCTTTTCACTGTGAGCCTCAGAACCTTATGGTTTTTAAAGAGGTCCTCTGCTTTGCCTATTTGAGAAAATAATTCATATTTCTTCCTTCAGAAAGAAAAAAAATTAATGGAGCTTATAATCCTATGAGTCAACCTTAAAGGCTATAAGCTCTACCCTGTCACACTTCCTCCTCCACCCCATCATTATATAGGCTCCCATTTCACAAAACTAGGGGGCAAAGAAGAGGTCAGGAATGAGTAAGGAAATGGATGACAACCTTGAAAACTTGAGGGGGACAGAAAGGGTGTAGAGTTCTAAAAGGACAAAGCACAGAGCTAGTGCATGTGGAGAGAAAATTCAACCATTCATGTGTAGAATGTGGAAAGACAAAGTGAATTTGTAAAAAAGACCCCAGGGTCTTAGTGAATAATAACATAAAAGTGTCATTTAAAACTCGACCAGGAATAAGTCATCCAAAATAGTATGTTGTTCCAGAAGAAGTAATTACCAAATCTTATTCGGTTCAGGATACACTCTTCGTCTAATACAGTTTAATGAGCTAGTCTGAAAAACCGTGATTGCCGTGTAAGATTGACAGGCACATGGGGAGAGAGTGTATAAGAGAGAGTTAAAGCAGTGGATTCATTGCTTGAAGAAGATTGAAAGGCAATTATAACAGCATTCCAAACAAAATAAAATTTCTATCCAGGGAATAGTGACCAATTGTGCTTTACTCTCTTTGAACAAGAGACTGTTAGAAGTCTAAATTATTAGCACTAGGAACTCAAGTGAGGAAATGATTCCAAGAAGGCTGTCAAAACAGTGCCAATTTGAAGAAGGAAGCTAGAATTTAGAACTCTTAAAAATATCAGATTATTCTCCACTGGATTGTGTGCATACACGGTATGAGGAATGGGGCGAGTTCTGGAGCGATCGAGATCAAGGAAGGCTTAGGGAAGGGGGGTAGATGGAAGTGGGGTGAGCAAGGGGAGCATTGTAGGAAAAGGTGTGGAGGTGATTGTGAACGCAGCATGTTCAAGGGCAGGGATGAGACTTCCCTAGAAGGGTATGACTATGTCTTTCTTTCTCCCTCCTGTGTTTCCCTTTCTGCTTGTTCCCTTCTCTCCTTTTTGATAGCGCTGCATGTTTAGTTTGAAAGTGGGATGGAGTCAGCGCTAGAGTGACTCACTGAAGGCCATGTTCAGACTGGTAAACAGAGTTAACTTTTATTGGCAAAGAGAGAAGAGAGGGCCTGACATGAAGAGAGAAGCAGTTTAAGAAGCCAGGTGGCCCCTAAGAGAGACAGACACAGAGCCAGAAAGACAAAGTAAAGTTCCCCCCCCCGCCCCAAGGCGCCTAACAGCAGGCCAAGCCCCTGTTCCATTTCACATCCTCCGTTTTTGGTCCTGGTAAACTGCAAGATTTTTCTCTCCTACAGTAATCCTTTTGTTTTTTGTTTTTTAAGTTGTTTTTGGTTTTGTTTTAAGTAAGTTTGAGAAGGTTTGTTTCTTGGCCTCTAAAGAGTCCAGACTAGAATAGAAGTTCCCCCTGCCCCCAGCCTGCTTTCTTCTCTCTTTCCCTGTTCCAATCCCTGGAGGCTTGCCATCCTTTTTTCTTTATAGTCCTGTGTGCAGCTGCTTTTCTCAAACACTCTTTTCTCTTCTTTGGCCCATTCCTTCACCTCTGTTCTTGGCCCATTCCTGCTTTCTCTCCTTGGAACTAGCAAACCTTCCCCTGGAGAGTTATGTCTTCCCCTGCCCACTTCACATAACAACTTTATTTGCCAGGATCATTACATTTCAAATTCAGCCCTGCCACTGGGGAACGGAGGATTTAAGGTACCTCCCACCCTCCAGCCAGACTTCAGAACACTGTCATTGTTTTCTCCATATACCTAGCGCATTCACCCGTCTGCTGACCCATCATCTTCATTATGCAGAAAAATGCAATTATCCAGAATCCACAATTCATTAGATTCCTACATTCACATACATACTCTTTCCTATTCCTGCATTTCACTTTTAAGAGAAAAGGATAAACCCTAGGGAAGAGAATTGAGGAAATCACATTCACGTTCAAAGTAGTTAGTAGAAAAGATTTGACTTGACATTAACTTGTTTGAAAGAAGACCTGGAAATTTTAGTTGACACTGCAATATGGACTATTACAAAAGTAAATCCATTTTAAGCTGTATGAGTAGGAAGCACATGTCTTGTACTGTATAGAAGAATACACGTCCCTCTGTGTTCTGAACTCTGGCAGATTGTGTTCAGTAAGGCAAAGCATCAGTAGAGGTGACCCAGCCCTGACCACTGGTGAGGAATAAAGATTGGAGGCTAAGTCTTGGCATAATTGAATGGAGAGTGGGATGGGTTGAGGTCTGTCCTCAAATATCTGGAGGGCTTTTGCATAGAGGAAGGGGTAGACTGGCTCTCTGTCAACCCAGGGAACTAACAGGTGGACAGTTAAAGAAAGCAGATCTAAATTCAAAGGAATGAGGAAGCCATGCTGATTTAGAGCAGCTTATGCTTTCCCAGGAAGAGTCCAGTGCAGGCTGAAGAATCCTGAGAATCCCACCCTGGCTGGACACGAGAGGCAAGGATTTCCCTTCTTTTTTCTTTTACATTACAAAACTAACACAGGGTTATAGCAACAAGTCAAATAATGCTATATCGTGACCCCACATGTTAAGGTAACTCATGTTACTAGTTTGGTGTGTGTCCTTCCATACCTTTCTCTCTGTCTACACAAACATGTATTAACCTTAATGGATGGATATGATTTTGTTTTGTTTTTACAAACTCAAGATCATACTATACACACTACTCTGCTCAGTAATATAAACATCCCTCCTGGTCATTCATCTTCTCTGAAGTAGCTGCCGATATTCTAAAGTATGGGTATACTATGACTTATTAAACCAGTCCCCTATTCATAGACAGTCACCTTATTTCCAGATTTTGTTACGATGTCATTGTAACTAACAATGCTGCAATAAATGAGCTCAAACATATATCATCATAAACCAATGTTTAGTTTTTGTAGGATAGTCTCCATTAAGGTAGGTTTTACTAAGTCGAAAGATGTGCACATTATTGTATTTTAATAGCTACTTCCAGATCACCTTCTGAAAATCTTGTTGCATTCATACGCCCACCAGCAAGTGCCCATTTCCTCATACTGTCTCCAGGGTAGAATGTTATCAGTCATTGTAATTTTTGCACACCCCAGTAGAGACACTACTGAGAAGGGAGTGCAGGATAGTGGTTAAGGATAAGGATGCTCTTGGCCATAACACCCAAGTACCTATCTGAGCTCCAACAAGCACTAGCTGTGTGACTTTAAGCTGAGACACGTTACTGCCTTGTATTTTAGTTAACACTTATTTGTAAAAAGAGGTATGATATGGGGCTTCCCTGGTGGTACAGTGGTTGAGAGTCCGCCTGCCAACGCGGGGGACACAGGTTCGAGCCCTGGTCTGGGAAGATCCCACATGCCGCGGAGCAGCTGGGCCCGTGAGCCACAACTACTGAGCTTGCGCGTCTGGAGCCTGTGCTCCGCAACAAGAGAGGCCGTGATAGTGAGAGGCCCGCGCACCGCGATGAAGAGTGGCCCCCGCTTGCCGCAACTAGAGAAAGCCCTCACACAGAAACGAAGACCCAACACAGCCAAAAATAAATAAATAAATTAAAAAAAAAAAAGAGGTATGATATGAATACCTACCTCATAAAATTGTTTTGTGTATTTAATGAATTAATAGTTAGAAAAGGCTTAGAACAGTAGTCGCATATACTAAAATTTTTATAAGATTAAAGATTAAAAGATTAATAAGATTAATCTTCTATAAGATTAAAGATTTAAAAATCTTGCATCTCCTTGACTACTAATAAGGTTGGGCGTATTTCTGTATATTTCTTGGTGATTTCCTTCTAGCTTTTTCTAACTGTTCTGTCCATGTCCTTTGCGCATATTTTTACCGAGTTGTCTTTTTATCAACTGGGGGGAACTTTTTTATATATAACAAATAGTAACCCTTTCCTGTCATTTTTACCTTCCATCAATTGTTACCTTTTAATCCATTTATTAAAATCAGAGGTTTTTAGAAAAATATTAACATAAAAACCTCAATCAGTATAGAACTCTAAAAATAATTTTAAACTCCTATAATCTCATACTCCAACCATGGTTAAGAGTCTGTAGTACGGAAGCTCTTCCATTTACCCCCTCCAATTCACTGACTCTCAGCCTTGGCTCTACATATCGGTCATCCACGGGCTTTCCAAACACTAGTACTTGGGTTCCACCTCCCAGGCATTCTGACTTAACAACACTCCCCAACACCACCACCCAGTGGGGGGGCCCAGGCATCAGTTTTCAGTAAGAAGCCTCATTTGATTCTAATGTGCACCCAGAGATGGGAACCAGACGATGCAATCCTGAAAAGTCACTTTGCTCCTAAATCAGAATGTCACTAGTAACCACTACCACCATAGTAGGCAGAACTGACACAGTTTAGTTCCGTATATAGCTTTGTTCCTACCTATGAAAGGCCGTGTTTCAAAGGTCTTAGAGATGCATCTTTGTATACACCCACACCTTTTTAGTGTAATGACTTCTTTAGTGTAAAGACACTGATGACTTTTTAGTGTAATAACTTCCAACTCTAAGATTCTTTAAGTTTATATCAAATTTATACTTATCTTCTTAGATCTGTATAAGCCACAGTAGTGAATGACAGAATATAGTGTGATACTCCTGAGGTCTTGTTGATCCTGGATCATCAAAGATTCAGTGATATCTATCCTCATTGTTAACAGGAGAAAGCGTGCGGGCAGATTTCAGAAAAACTTACATCAATAGCAGTTAAAAAACAAAACTAAAACAATTTTTGTGATTAATCCTAACCAGACTTAAACCACTGCCTCTTCCCATCCCATCCCCTTCCCCACCTATAAACGTTAATTGAAATTTTCCTCTACTGTGATATTTTAAGATGTCTCCTTTTTTCCTGTGGAATTACACAATGTGAAACATCAAGGGAAATAACAGGAAAGGCAGTGAACATGCCTTTCAGAATGCAGGGAAATGGCAACGCTTTGAGAAATGGCAATGTTGGCAGAAAATGGAAGTGTCTGGGAGAAAAAAACAACATGAAACTGGCAGAATTACAGGCTGCTGCATGGGCTGGTAATTAGAGAGTGAGTTCATCTTCTGAGGGAAAGATATTTTTCCTCTCTTTTCTGCAGAGAGGCCAAAAGGAGCCAAAGACACTGAGAGCATGAAATTGTTAGTCTGCCATAAAACCTTCTTTGATGCATTGGGTTTAAAAAATATGTATTAATTCCCCAGGTATTTTTTTACGGGTTGTGTGTTATTCTTGTAGCTGGCAATAAGGGATAAGTCTTTGAGAGAGAGAGAGAGAGAGAGAGAGAGAGGGATAGATGGATGATCGATCTTTCCTATATTATATGTATATATAAAGACTTTCTAAACCAGAAGATCTTTATGGACTGAAACATTTTGCTGCCTATTGTGGAAGTTAATACTGGGTTTCTTTTATCCGCCTTTGATTTAGACTCTTTCCAGAAAGGTTTCCTTAAGAACTGGATTTTTCAGTCTCAGAACTGTTGACATTTGGGGCCGGATAATTCTTTTTTTTTTTTTTTTTTAACATCTTTATTGGAGTATAATTGCTCTACAGTGGTGTGTTAGTTTCTGCTTGATAACAAAGTGAATCAGTTTTACATAGACATATATCCCCATATCTCTGGGCCGGATAATTCTTTGCGGCTAGAGGCTGTCCTGTACATCGTAGGGCTTTCAGCATCATCCTTGGCCTCTACCCAATAGTATAGACCCCATTGTGACAATCAAAAATATCTCCAGACATTGTCAGATGGCAGTTTGGCCCCCAGTGAAGAGCAATGATTATGGCTCTGCTTTTGGGGTTGAGGGAGCCGTCACTTCTTCAAAAAAAACAATGTACCTAACTCCCCAATCTAAATTAGAGCCCCTGTTTCATTTAATGAAAGAATATTTTTTCCTCTCTTGAAACAATACACATCTCTTTATAGCATCAGCGACGGTTTGTAACAATGTGTCTACCTCAAGTCATTAATGTCTTTCTTCCCTATTAGACTTTAAGTGCTGCAACTAATCTGCTTTGTTCACCCTGTGCACATACCACCCAGAGCAGTGACTGGCACTTAATAAATGTTTGTCAAAGAATATAATCCTAAGATATTTAAGACCCTGAGGCACAAAGCCTGATTTGGTCCAAAGGGGTTTTTCCTCTCAGGCTTATTTCAATCTATTTGACAAAGCCAGTAAAAGAAGAACTCAGGGACATATTGAGGCAGTTGAAGGGTGTGATCCAGGAAATCTAAAAATTATATTATTTGGATAGGATTCCCTGGGGGTTTGGCAGGGTAGTGTTGAGTGGCAGGTTCATTCTGGAAACAACAGCTCTGATATGTCTCTGTAAACTGGAGCCAACCTCTCACTCCTGCTTTCTGAGCTCCATCCACCATTGATCCATGGAAGAAACAAGTTTTCTGACCAGGGTGAGGCTTAATGCTCCATTAATTCTCTGAGAGAAAATGCCCCAGGACCAGGAGAGATGGGCCTAGGGAAGATGAACCTCAATACAGACAGCAGAAGAGGCCTTTAAAGGCTTCTTTTCATGTTCTTAAAAAATGGAATTAAGATGCATATTTTTTAAAATGGAAAATGACTGGCATTCTTCCCGCTGAAAATGGGAAGTAATTTAATTTGTGAGTGGTTTATTTTATTTGACAGTCTTTGTACATACTCGATTTGGTTTGTTACACTGAATTACCCTCTGATAATGGGTATACAGAATGCCAGACTGTGCCCCCCAGGTTGGTTTGATAATTGGATGAACGACCATATTGTACAAGGTTTTCATGACAATGTGGACAGAAGCTATTATGAAAACTCCCAACCAGAAAAGCCTTCCACTTTTTTTCCCAACAAAGTTAATTGCTACCCAATGACCAATCATTCCGCTGGCCACTTCTCCTGAGCATTGCTAAGTTCTATAATCATGACTGAAATCCCTAGGGTGGATGGAAGTGATGCCTAAACCCCACAGCCTATAGAAAAATTCAGAAAATCTTCCCTAGGCAGTCTCTCAGAATGGACCATTTTTTCGACAATTGAAAGTTAATGTGAAGGATTCTAGTGATAGCTACCATAGGGGCTGGAGCCAGATGGTCAAGTTCAAAGGTAGCTCCGCCTCCAAGTACCTGTATGACCTTGAGCAAGTTTCACCACTTCATTTGCTTCAGGATCCAATCCTGTAAAGTGGGAACAATATTAGTATCCACCTCTTAAGGTCATTGTGAAGATTCAATAACATGGTATACATACAGTGCTTAGCACAATTTGGCAAAAGTAAGCTCTCCAGAAATGTCTCTTTGGTAGATGGTATGTATCAGGCCATGTGCTAAATTTTCTCAACAAAGCTACAGAGAGCTGCTATCTCTAGCATTGTGGAAGGGAGCCTTGAAATGGAGAAAGATGAAGTAACAAGCCCAGGGCCATGTGGTTGGTAAATAGCCCAGCCAGGATTCAAGCCCAGGTCTGCATGACTCTAAAAACTCTTTAACACCATGCAGCTTCAAATTTTGTGCTTGTGTACCCACTAGAAGAATTTTGAAAAGCCACATAGCTTCTTGAGCATTTTTAAGTAGACAACTAATCATTTCCATCGTAATGTTAAATACTTACAAAGGATGTGATTTCAGGAGTATTTTAAACATAGGCAGTTTAAAATAAAACTGTTATATCACCTTTTTAGTGCGTCCCATGGAATTTAAATACCATTGTAACTGGATACCCATCAATATCCATTAAAAGAATAATGAACAAGTTCTTTAAAAGTCAGAACTTTCTGTTGTTCCTTTTTCGTCTTTAATTATGTATTTTCACTGCACTTCCTCCAAATAAATGTTAAATGCTTTTTTTTATCATTTCTACAATGAAAAATAGGTAGATTTTTTTCCCTCCCTATGACTGTATGACTGTAAGAGTTTAAAATTCTCTTGTGGATTTAATTGTCTCTAAAATTATTAACACAATTGACAAAACATTAGACAATTATAACACAATTATAACACAATTGACCAAAACAACATAAAACATGCAATCCTGACAAATAATGATTAAACATAAGAAGTAAAATTTGATTAGAAATTCATATTACAATGAGCTGAGGGCGGGGCATTTGTGGGGCTTTGATTAAAGGTGTCGTCTGATTGTCCCTCCCTGAAGTGTTTATACCTTGGATAGCGCCCCACAGTAAGATTCAGGATGGGGAAGGTTTGTTTCTTTTCCAAATGCGAGAAGGAGAACCTAGGCTGTGGGTATGTCCTGACATGATTTGATTTTAAGAAGGAAATTATATTAAGTTAGAGATGGGGAAGTGGTTTCCTTTAAAACTGTTCCAGATAGCTCTTGGGAAGTCATTACATTCTCCTGTTTGAAGACAGCTGCTCTGCACCGCTAAGCTGGGTTGCTTTGGAACAGGGATATTTATAGCAGGACCCACTGGCTCTCCCATCTTCAAGATGACTCACTCCCTCTTCCTTGGCAATGAAGTCTGGGCGCTCTTTAGCGATTGGCTTTATCCCAAACCTACAGTAATTATCATTGGAGAGTCACAGAGGATATTTTTTGAAGGAAGCCCAGGAAAGGCAAGGTGGCAAACTTGAAGTGAGGCTGAAATCTGGAACTTTCTACCCTTTCCTCCAGCTTTACCGTTTAGGGCCTCTAGATGGAATGGTATTATCACCCCAGATTCCCCACCAGGCCTTGAACCTGTGGTCCCAGAGCACCAGGGTCAGGGTTTCCCTGCACCAAGGGAAAGGTGGACAGCTCCTATCTGTTTCTTTTCTAGATCAAACAAACATGGTTTCGTTTCAGCTTCCCAAAAGGGCTGGTTATGAACAAGAAGGGGTGGGTAGGGGGTTGTGTATTCTCTGCCCCAACTAAGCTTTATAAGGATACTCTGTGTGGTAACTGCCCAGCACGTAGTAAATGCTTAATAAATGTTTATGGAAGGTTTTATCTGGGGCCAGTGTGTGGTCATAACATTCCTATGTGAACTTCCTGACTGATGACATGGAACCCCCCTAACACCATGGCCTGAATGTGTCCTGTCAGTCTCAATATAGAGTAAATCTCAATTATTGGGGAGGGCAGGGGGGAGCATCTGTTGAATACTGACAAGGAGATAGGGAGCAAGCATGAATTTAAATTGATAGCAGTTTCTTCAAATTTCATGTTGATTGTGTTGATTGTACTTAATATTCCAAGGGCATTCACGTGTTTGTCTGTTGAACTCAATCAGATTTGACCCAGAGTTACAAAATAGCTGAAATGCATTCACATCCTTGTACTGATGGACACCTCTCTCCTTCCTTCTCCATGGCTCCATCTTCTTTCTTTTCTTGAACTCCTGTCCGGCCGTCTCTTCTCTCTCAGACTCTTGCCTTGAATCCGTCAACTTACAGGGGCACTGGATGTTGCCACGGTGAGCACAGCTGTTGTTTTTCCTCTGTAAAGAGCCCTCACCTCTAGCCTCTCTCCCTGCTGTGCATTTTCACAGGTGTCGTTTAAAGTGGGGGCCTCGGGGGCTTCCAGGATTCTGCTCCTCTTTCATCGTATGTCTCTAAAGGGGGCTTCGTGACCGGCCAACACCTGCTTAGGTGCCGTGGAAGACTGTGACGCATCACCACTGTGGTCACCAAACAAGCCAAATGACAGCGACATTCATTTTGTTAGTAAATGGGTTCTGAGAGGTGACAGATGATCTTATATTTCCCAAGAGGAGAGGCAGGAAAGATAATGAGAAAGACTCGAAGGGAGGAAAACTGAAAGGGAGGTGGGGAGAGACAGAAGGAGGGGAGAGGGAAGAGAAAGAGAGCAAGGAGAAGGGGATTTCTTAACACGGAGGTGGGTCAGTACTGGGCAGCTCCCTGCACCTCCCTGAGTCTTCCTCATCCCCGCAGTTACACCTGTGATGCAGCCCTGACTACCTATCCTACCTCTCCTACCACTTTCCTTCCCCGCTCACTCCTCTCCAGCCACGAAGGATCCTCACTGTTCCTCCTACACTCTAAGCACGTTCCAACCTCAGGGCCTTTGCACTTGCTGTTTCCTCTGCCTGGAATGCTCTTCCCAGAGAGCCACATGGCTGGCGCCCTCCCTCCAGCTCTCTGCTCAAGTGTCATCCCCTGAGGGAGGCCTTCCGTCCTCACCCCACCTCACATAGCATGACGTCCATCCTCCACGGCCTCACCCAGCTCAGGTTTTCTTCATGTCTGATATAGAGGAGGGATCGATTCCATGTTTTGAGTGAATAACAAAATCGCTGAGCGCCCCCCACGCCCAGAAACACACAGAATCACACACTTGCACGCATGCGCTTTGCTCCTTCCCCTCCAAGCTCTGCACACGCCGGTCCCTCTGACTGGAGCACAGCTTCCTCCCCTCCCCGCCCCCAACTTCTGCCTGGTGGGTTCCCACAAACCCTTCACCTCCTGCTTGCTTACTAGTCCTCTCCTTTTTGAGGTTCCCCTTGAGCTCCCCAAGCAGACATGGGGCCCGTTTGGCTGACGCTGTCCTGGGCAGTACACCTGCACTGAGACATCCACGTGCGTACTTGTCTCTCCCGCACACCTGAGGGTGCTTCTCCAAGCCCAGAGGACAGAGCCGCCAAGGACTTAGACTCCAGAGTCGGGAGTGCCGGGCATGAGTATGAGCTGTGTGACTTTATACAGATTACTTAACCTTTCTGGCCTCTGTTTCCTCATCTGTGCAGCAGAGATCATATTATCCACCAAGCTAAATGATAGGGTACTGATGAGGATTCACTGATGAATTGCTTAACATTATGAGCAGTCAGCTGGGTCAGAGGATGGTGAGGGGAGGGTGTGCCATGTGAGGTGGGGTGGGCACAGAGGGCCTCCCTCGGGGGGCGATCATTGAACAGAGCCCTGAGTGATGTGAGGGAGGGAGCCACGGGGTGCTCTGGGCTCCTCTCATCCACTAATACCCCAGCTGAGACACAGCTCTGTAAGCCCCGTGGCAGGTTAGACTCTGAGGCTGCTCTCTTGGGCCCTGGGACATTATTCAGCTGATACTCTAACACGATGCTTATTATCTTGCCAACCAGGCCAGGGTGCTCGTCCTTCAGAATCAGGCTCCGGGTGATGAGCAGAAACTGAATCAAGGTCAGGGAGGAGTACGAGGCACCTGAGGGAAGGACATGAATTCTAGCATCGTGGTCCAGAGCCACCTGTACCCTCCGAGGGCCAAGGGCTGACCCCCATTCTCATTCGCAAGCACAATGCAGCACCAACCTTGTCTCAGGGATGAGTCTAGGCCCACGGCCACTGCCAAGATAGCTCAGAAAAGAGGGTTTGAACTACCATTTAAAGGTCCTGGTTTGAGCCTGGATTTTGTCTGGTTGTGTGGAGAATGACTCAGGCACCTGCTGTCGGGGGCAGAGGAAGGGAAGCTCTGGGATGAGTGGCAGAAACCCAGGCTGTGCTGGCAACCCCAACTGGGTGACCATAGACATGGCATGTCACCTCTCGGGGTCCTGATTTCCTCATCTGCAGAATTTAGGAACTATCCGGGCCAGTTGGTCTCAAAATTTCCTTAACCACAGAAATAGTTATTTAAGCAAGATATTGATTGAGAATCCAAACATATTACCAGGAATGATGAAGAGGGTAAGGCCTAGACACCGTGGCCTCCCACTCTGCCCCAACAAGACACACTTACACACACGACAGCCTTGAAAGAGGCTTTCATGGCCCTTCCAAGATTCAGTGTTCCGTGATTCAATGTCACATCCATATGGCACAGTCCTTCCAAACTGTTAGGCTGAACCACATGAAATTACTGAGCTTTGACAATTTTTCACTTGCAGAAATGGCATTCTCATATTTCAACCTAAGAGTTTCATTTGTAACAGTGGTTACGTGTGCTCACGCAGGAGCCAAATTGTCCAAGTTGAGCCCCTCATCTTCCCCTCTGTGTGACATCGGACAGGACACTTCACCTTTCCTGTAAAATGACAAACAAGGAGTCTTCCTTGTGAGGTCGGCTACTGAGAGGGCTGAAGGGCAGGGGTGCTGTAATGCAGTGACCGCTACTACAGGAAGCCCTCCATGATCTTACAGGGAAAGCCCAAATGGTTGCCTGTAGGCCGAACTCAAGGAACCGTGTCCCACTCTTCTCCCTGCCTGGCCCCAAGAGGAGTAGTAGAAAACACAGTCCCAACAGGGTTTCTTAACTGGTCGCCCTGTCCGGCTTGAACTGCCTTACCTCCCTCTTTCTTCTTGTGAGGGGTGTCACTGGCCAGTGGATAGCCTTGACCTGGGCATGGGAATGGTGTTGGAATATCATGAGTGACATTCATCCCCTGCCTTATCTGGGCAAAGCATTAGCGCTCCCTCCCCAGATACCTACCCGGAGCTTCCCCATTAAGTGCCACATCATGCAATATGTCAGCCTGAATTAGCAGGCAGGCCCATCACATTAAACTGAAGCCCTGGGCTGGCAGTTGCCACTTGGTAATGCCTCTTTATCCTGGCTGTCACGCTCCCTGCCCTGCCACCAGAGCCACGGGAAACCTCTGCGGACAGTGCATGGTAATGAAGGAGGCCCAGGGAAGAGTTGAGGAGAAGCCACAGGAAGTCCTCACAGAGTCCATTCCTTCCACAGCCCTGGGGAGCCTGCTTTGAGCTCTACTACCTTGCTGGGGTGGGCAGAGCTCAAAAGCTCCAGGTGGGGAGTTCCTTTATGACAAACCGCGAGAGCAGGCATGTGTCTCTGAAAGCACACGGAATAGACGCCCTATTCAAATACCATGAACACCTACAACACCAAACTGAGATTTCTAGAGGCAGCTTAACCACAGAATTCTATGGCTACCACTACCATTATTACTACCAATAATCCTATTGATGCCATAAATTCTATGGGCACTGTACTCGTATCCCTTACAGAGCATTTATCACCTCTTACCATGTATGCTATTTGAGTGTGGTGTCATACAGTAGAAAAAGCAGTAGATTTGCAGTCAGATAGACTCTGGGATCAAATTCTGGCTATGCCTCCTATAGCTGGGCAACTCTGGGCCAGTGACTTAGCTTCTCTGAGCCTGAGTTTTCTCTTTGTAATAGTACTTTGTACTACTAGTATCTATTTCACAGAGTTGTTGAAACAATTACTGAGATGGTGTATGAAGAATGTTTGACGCAGAGTCAATGCCCAATAAATATTTGCAGGAGAGTTCCTAAGGGCAAAGGTACTTTTCTTATCCATTACAAAGCCTGAACTCAGACACACCCTCATTTGGCATTCGATAGTATATCACCTTCCTTTTCAAAGTTCTGCTTCATTCATCCTCTAACTTGTTCTCCACTCTACATCAGAAATGATCTCATCAAAACTTTGAACCTGATCATATCAAAATCATTGGAAATCTTTTGATTTCTTCCCATTTCTCTTAGGATGATGGCAAAAATCTTTCTTGGGGCCTGCCTCTTACTTC
The DNA here is from genome assembly GCF_965194805.1 of Balaenoptera borealis. NCBI lineage: Eukaryota > Metazoa > Chordata > Mammalia > Artiodactyla > Balaenopteridae > Balaenoptera > Balaenoptera borealis. The sequence continues at coordinate 124,868,162 of NC_138867.1, read as the reverse complement.
CCCTGTCACTTCATCTCCCACCATGTTTCTCATCACTCTCTGTCTCAACTACATTGACCCATCAATCTTTCATTCTTGCCTTACCCTCACCACGGGACCTTTGCACACACTCTTTCCGCTGAACGGAGCATTCTTCCTTCCCCTCCTGGCCCAGTAAACCCCTTCTCATACTTTAAGCAACCAATTCATACTTCCTCAGCAAAACTTCTCCAGACCTCCCTGACCAGGTTAAATCCTTCTTAATGCTATTTCCTCTCCTTTTGTACTTACTACAAATAAAATGTACTTACTACATGTTATTATGAGATGATTTTGTACCTACCTCTACCAACTGGACCAGCCATATGAAGGCAGGACCTGTGTCTGGTTTTGCTCACCAGTTGAACCCCCCCAGGACCTTGTACAGAGCTCAAGCTAATGTTGCTGAAAGGGTGGGTGGGAGGTTGAACTGAAGGGCAAATCATCTCAACAGATCCCAACCTTCTTGATAAGTAGGGCACAGTGAGTATTTCAGATAGTATAACCAGAGCCCAGAAGGGGCAGGATAATTGCCCAAGGTCACACAGCCTGTCAGTGAGGGGCGAATCTGTGGTCAGAACTCAGGGCTCCTAGTTCTTGCCATCCCTGGGCTTATACTATAGAAACATTAACCAGAACAGGGTGGAGGGCTCTCAAAGACTTTCCCTCCCATCCCACTGCTGGTTTTCAGAGGACCCCTGGCTCTTCCTACATCCGCATCTCAAGCTCCTCTGCTTTCCAGGATATCCACTGCCACATTTGCATAGAATTCTGTGATTCCTCTGAATTGTTCATTTAACTTAAAAACTACCTCAAAATCCTTCAAGACTGAGCTGGGAGAATTCTGTTTTGTAAAAGGTTATATTGTTGAGGTGACTGCACTCCACAAAATTTAACCTTTGTTTCCGCCTTCTTCCCCTCACTCACTGGGTTGACACAAATCCAGAATTTGAAGTCTTTATCGACCACCTGGTATCAAATCAGGGCTCAGTTGCAAGAGATGACTTCCCTGAAAAAAAAATAGCTTTTGGTGCTTTTATTTTCTCATTTCTGTTAAAGGGCCAGGCCCGTGTTTTGTGTTTGTTGCATTGTGTTTTAGTCTGTCTCCTCTGAGGCGTTAGTTTTCCCACTACTTTCTCAGGAGCCAGTTCACCCAGGTGTAGGCAGAAGTGCCCTTGAATTCAAAGAGGGAGTCAGAACAGAGGTGGGTCTTTGTTCCTATTTGCCAGGAAGAGCTTCTTGTGTGCAAAGCTATATTTAACTGCCTGATTCTCTGACCCATGGGGAAAGTAACATTTACTCACATATTCTTACTCACTCACTTAACAAATATTTACTGATTATCCTTCATATACCAGTAAGATGACCATATAATTTATTGTCCAAATGAGGACAGTTTTGATGTGAAAGTGGACACTGCCTTGTTGGTACTCCAAGACAACAGGTTAAACCAAGGTAAAACAGGATGTCAGTGGGTGCCCTATATATTACTGGCTGAATTTGGGATACTAGAAATTTGGGTGATTATATGCTTTCCCAAAATTCCCTTAAGGATTGAGGATAAAGCCAGGATGGGGTCTAGACCTCCAAAGCCATGAAGGATAAATTTTAATCTCAGTTGAACTAAACATTTCTAAAATTTTCCTACAACTTCCTTTCAAGAATAGATTTCATGGTTAAAAAACAAACAATCTGGAACAACAGCTCTGGAAGCTAATGACCCCACAGTGGATTCTAAGTTCCCCTGAGATGAGGCCACTTTGAGGGCCACTTGAAAAAAATCTTAGAATCTATAAAGGATGAAATTGCCCATCAGGGCTAAGGGATGGTGACATTTTTGAGGAAGGAATAAAACTAAAAGGAACCAAAGGGAATAGGAACAACATGTAATTTATCACTCTCCTTTTCTAGCTCAGAGCTCCTTTGACGTAGTCATGATTTTGTATATGATAATAAAGGACATAAACATGCACACTCTTTTCCTAGTAAAGAGCTTTGGTTCTGAAGTGATTTGTTTCTCTTGCATTCCAGGTGCCTGTCCTGAGACCCATGGACCTGATGGTGGAGGCCACCCCGCGAAGAGTATTTGCCAATGCACACACATATCACATCAACTCCATATCAGTCAACAGCGACTATGAAACCTACATGTCAGCTGATGACCTGAGGATTAACCTATGGAACTTTGAAATAACCAATCAAAGTTTTAGTATCCTTTCTTTGGGGCCAATAACCAGTTGGCTTGAAACAAGAGTATTCAGGTATGAGCAAGCTGGGGGGAAAGTGGAATAGAAAGGGGCAATAACAGTCGAAGACCTAGAACTTGTGGAGAACTGTTCCCTTTTCAATTACTTTGGCATCTGTGATACTCGTTCATCCAAACAAAGTTAGGGAAGTACTGAATTACAAGTAGTGGACCAGGACTGCCTCTGGATTAGAACTCTGAGTCAATTCCTTCATGCAGAGGCATTTATGTGTCATGAATTACGACTAGATTTGACTTTATCAACTATAAGACCAGACCTTAGAGTTCAGGGTAGGGTTCCTTCCTCTTGTTAATGGATTCACAAATGGCCTATATGGACATTATGGACCACAGGTACACAGGAGATGTTTTTCGTTGTATCATAATAATGAAAATAATAATGGCTGCCATTTATTGAATTCCAAGCACTGAACTGGGAATATAATGCATAGAATCTCATTTTGAAAAATGCATATATCATTATTGTCCAGCTTGATGAATTTTCACAGACAGAGCACTCCTGTGTAAGTAGCATAGATCAGAAAACCAAACTTTATTAGCAATGCTTATGTCCCCATCACACTTCTTCAGTCTCTACCTGCTAAGAGTATATTTGATATAACAACCCCATATTGACATTATGGGGTTGTATTATTATCTTCTGTTTAGCTAAAATTTAGAGAAGTCAAGACAATTGCTGAATGAGTATCTGACCCAGTATTCTCACCCTACTATATTGACCCTCTATTTAATATTAAAAACCGGTCATTTATTCAGCACATATCATGTGGTCCATCCCACCACAAACCTGACTCTTCACTTGAATTCCCAACCTCAGTTAATGGTTTCACCATCCAGGTAGCTAAGCAACTGACCTAAGAGTCAATATTGTTCTTTTTTCCCACTCACCAGCCTCCCCACCCCCCAACCCAATATCTGTGAGCCCTGCCTTTGCTTCGTCTAAAATATATTTCAAATCAACTCATCTTTCTCCATCTCCATTCTACCAACCCACACTAGTACAGGCCACTGTTGTCTTACCTATGCGACTGCAATAATCTACTGTCTAGTCTCCATTCTCTCTTGCTCTCCTACACAATATGTGTTCCACATAACAGAGTAGACCTTTCAACATGTAATTCAGATATCATTCCTCCCCAGATTAAAACACGCTGGTAGCTTCCTATTGAACTTAGAATAAGATCCAAGTTTTTAACTCTGGACTGCAAGATTTCACATGATAGTGGCCCTGCATCCCTCTTTGATACCCTATCATACCAGTCTGCCCTGATTCACTCTGCTTCAGCCAACTATCCTCTTTTCTGTTCCTGGATAAACCTTGTTCTTACTTCCATTCTCTGCATGTGCTGTTCCCTCTTTCTGGAATACTCTGCCCCCAGAGTCCACATGGCTAACTATGTGTCATCATATAGACTTCAGTCTCCTGTCACCTCCTCAGAGGCACTTCCTCACACTAACTCCCAAGTAACCCCCAATAACCCTCTATCCCCTTTAACTTCATAACGTGTATCACTATTTGAAATTCGTTTTTTTATTTGTGTATTTTGGGTTTCCCCATATTTGAATGTGAATTTTATGACAGAAGGAACTTTGTATGATCCATTCCTGTATCCCAGTACCTAGAATATTCTGACATACAGAAAGTACCATTTTGATTGGACATGTCAAGTTTGAAATAACTGGTAGGTCACCAAAGTGGAGATATCCAGTGGATAATTAATCATGAAATAGAAGCTGGCAATTTCACCTTAAGTGTATATTAGTTACAGTAAAGCTCTGAATGTTCTGATATACAATAGACTCCATAATGGCTCAAACATATAAAAGATTATTTCTCTTGTAAAGTCCGATATTGATCTCCATCAGCAGGCAGCCTCCTCCAATCAGTGATTCAGAGATTCAGGTTCTTTCCATCTTGTGGTTCCCCAGTGTCACCATGCTTATCTGCATCTGTACAGCAAAAGAGGTAGATTGTGTAGGACCACACATGGGAGACTCTTATGAGCCAGGTTCTAAAGTAGTGTGCATTCCATTGGCTAGAACTCAGTCACATGATCACATCTAACTGCAAGGCAGGCTGGGAAATGTAGTATAGCTGTTGCGAATGAGTAAAAAGACCTGGTTTAGGTACACAGTCACCTGACCTTCACCACAGAAGAGTGCTCAAGGCTTTTCACAGTTCCCCAAGGCTTTTCAGAGAATGCAACTGTAAGCCAGTCGTGGTGATTATGGAGACTGAGAACTGACCATTAAGACCGTGACTGGCATCTTTTGTTGATCATAGAGCAGACGCGACATACTGTCTGAGCCTAGGAGAATCTGCCTACAGATTTTGCCTGAAAGTGCAGCTGCTAACAGAACGAGTGTGGGTGGTGGTTCCCTTTCTCCCTTGACATCTATTCCAAGAGCCAGAAATCTGCTCAGGCTCTGCTGAGCTCCTGCTGTCCCCAGTCTAGGTGACATGCTTTCCAAATTTTGCCTCTAGGCCTTCGAGAGGGAGGGAAGTTTCGTTAGGCATTTTAGGAGACAGATGCCTTGGGGAGAATGCAAAAGGAACATATTAATAGCACAATTGAGGTTATATTCTGCAGATGTGTGACAGCCTGCCAGATGCTGGCATACAAATGAGACCGTGCCATTCACCCTTAAAGCAGCCATATGTAAAATAATCATTGTCATCATGAGAATGATGATAACTGATATCTATACAGTTATTTTCAACCAGACCGCCCTAAGCACTGAGCAGACTGTACAAACTGGGACCCTTTTGCTTATCGTCTCTGAAGTGCAGCCATCTCTGGGGTAGGAAGCGGCCATCTTTCAAAAAAACACCAACTACCAGACAGGCCTCGTTACATCATATGTTGTTTAGCACCATTTCTATAATGCCTCTTATCCGCTAAGGAGGCAGAAGAAACATGGTTCAGTATAGAAAAATGTGGGGTCCCCAAAGCATGGTATGAGCATCCCTGAGGTGGGAGGCAAGGTTCTTCTAAATACTACATGGACATTTTTTGTTTTCATAATTATGTATTTGTGATAATGAATATTATAAACAACTATCGTATCAATCCTATGATATATTACAGATACTGAAAATCCATTTAAATTACAAAGTGCATATATGTAAAGAAAAGTATCAGTAAATATTAAGGCAAGTGGCCTTGCAATATGGTTTTTAAAAAAGCCATAACTTTTAGTGACTAGCATTTGGTGTGACATTGGCATTATGGTTGAGAACAGATTCTTTGGAGTCCAACAAGCTTAAAATTCTCACCCAGCTCTACTACTTGCTGGCTGTGTAAGCTTTAACATGTCTTTTAACTTAGCCAAGCCTCTACTTCATGATCTGTAGAGAGGAGCTCTGAAAAAGAGGATCGTTAGAATTTTTTTAAAAGCTGTTTATACACACACACACACACACACACGTACACATATATATATGTGTATATATGTGCATATGTATATACATATATATATACACATACATATATGCTTAGGGCAGTACCTTGCTAAGTAAATGATCAGTAAACAGTGACCACCACAAAAGGAAACTAGAAAAGTTGAGTGTTAGAAAGGTGGATTCTGTTCTGCTGAATTCATTATCTGGGTCATCTTCTCAATTCTAGACACCTCCTTTGGTTCTGCAGTTTGATGTTCTTTGCAAGATGCTACTCATTATACCCTAGTTACCAGATATCTGCAGGGTCTCTGAGGTCCAGCCCTTGTGTTTAGCACCATATCAGAGGGAGGCATTCCTAGCCTTATGGCACCTGGTCTTGAATCCTCTTCCTTCCATCTGTAGCCAGTCTGTCCCTGTTTTGTGTAACAGGTTCTGGCTTAAAGTGGTCAAACTTTGGCCTTAATGGGTTAACTACATCAGGACAATAATAAATAATTTCTAGATTAGTGATTTTCTAGGGCAAGAGGCAGCCCTAACTTTTCAATAAAAGAAAATTGCTGGAAAAGGATGTTTCTTAATTATGAAAACTATGGTATACCTAGGATCCTTTGAACTCTGTTCTCAGAACTAAGAATGAGTTGACCTGGGCTCCTACCTAGTCCAATATGGGGCCTATTAAATAAATCCACATCGAGTAAAAAGTAAATATACAGTCCTCAATTACTATATACTGAGCACCTAGTTTGTGCCAGGCCCTGCGATAAGCCATGGGGAGATAAGAGTGAAAAGAAACAAATTTTCTGCTTTCAGGATGACATTCACAAAATAATCACACTAATGAGTGTATTATTACAAACTGAAATAAGTCCTGTGAAGAAAGGGCATATGGTTTTGTGAATGCATTTTTAAAAACCTGATGTAGACTAGGGCATAAAAGAAGGCTTTCCTGAGGACTGATTGTTAAGTTGAGATTTGTAAGAGGAAGAGTATGAGCTAACTTGGCAAAGAAGTGCGAAAAGATCAGTCCACCACGTACAAAGGTCCTGTGGCAGGAGGGAGCATGGTATGTTGGAGGAACTCAAGAAGGCCCGAGAGTGAAGTAAAGCATGGTGTGAGCAAGCTAGAAAGATGAGCACAGACACACCTTGCATAAATCCAGTCTCTAGGCATGAGACAGAGGATTTCTCTGGGAGAAAACAACTGGATTCCAGGGGTACTTGATCTCTGACTTGGTCTTTATCAGCCCTCTGCATAGCTTCACTTGTCAACCGAGCTGAGGCCCTTTTGGATTTGATTCCCTATCAGGGTACCGTAACCACAACGCTTGGCTTCTAGCTGTCACTCCTTAGTACCATGGACAGCAGTCTTCCTTTTAATCCAATAGGATTCTGCCGGGCAAGCTTTGAGGGACGCAGTGGGGCTCGTACAAATTTCTCTCCCTTGTTGCTGCTGTGGCTTTCATCCACAACTGTATATATCAATCTTAGCCTGGCATTTAGTGTAATAGGAGAACATTCCTTCCAATGACACGTCCAGCACATTGGCCTGTGTGTGCCATTGCGGCCCCCTCCTTGCCATATTAAATGCAGCCTTTGGTGGGTTGTCTCAGGCCTGTTGCCTTGCTTGTGTGGTTACTGTCCCTCTGTATCTGACACCAGACCTAACGCTTTTGGGGCCTGGGGATTTCTCCTCTCATAGAGCAAGCCCTTTGAGCCTCATGTTATCAGGGGAAAGGGCAAGAATGCAACTCTGCAGACTTCTTTCGGACTTCTTGAACGTCCTTGGGGTGGTATCACTAAGTAGTTGGGAAGGCAGACTCTGGAGTCAGATTCACTGGATTTGAACCCAGCTCCATCTCCTAAAATCTGTGTGACCTTGACAAGTTGCTTAACATTTCTCTGGCCCTCAGTTTCCTCATCAGTTAATGGGGATAATAATACCACCTATCTTAGGAGGTTGTTGTGAGGTTTAAATGAGGTTGTCTTGTAAAGTATTTAGCCAAGTGCCTGCACAAAGAGAAGGCTCTATAAATAGTAGCTTTTATTATTTGAGGCGTATCCCCAGCCCCCTGTTCTTCTTACCTTGTTGCTTGGATCCCATTCTCTCCTAAGAAAACCACAGGCTAAATGAGCCACACTATACAGGCCTGGCATCTTGGCCTATTGACCTACTGTGAGTTTTCTGCATCTTAAAAAAAAAAAACCTTGCCTAAAGAAGGCTGCTAAGTCATAAGAATGAAGTAAAGTAAAACCCAGAAACATTTTTTAATTTAATTTTTTAAACTAATTTTTATTGGAGTACAGTTGATTTACAATGTTGTGTTAGTTTCTGCTGTACAACAAAGTGAATCAGTTATACATATACATATATCCACTCTTTTTTAGACTCCCATATAGGTCATTACAGAGTACTGAGTAGAGTTCCCCGTAGATAACTAATAAGAACCCATAAACATTTATTGAGCACTTACTATGTGCACTGGAGATGCCAAGATGAATAAAACTCCATCCCTGATATCATGGTCCATGTAATCTGGAGGGAATGTGAGTTCAACCAGAGAAGCAAAACCAGTAGAAGAGGGTGTGTGTGTGTGTGGGGGGGAGAGAGTGAGAGAAAGAGAGAGAGAGACAGATTGACATATTACCATGAATTAGCCTTGTAATTGTGTGACTGGCCAAGCAAATCCAAAGTCTGTAAGGCCAGCAGTCAGGCACGGAAAAATCATAAGCAAGCTAGAATACCACAGGCGTAGGCATCAGAGGCTACATCCACAAATGGCCATCAAGAAGGAAGATTTAGAGAGAAGGGAGAGAAACTGTAGTCTCAGCATCCATTTGGAGTCTCTTCCTCAAGGAAGACCTAAGCTTTTGTTTAAATGCCTTCCAACTGATCAATTCAGGCCCACCCAGGATAATCTCCCTTATGATTAAATTAAAGCAACTGGTTAGGGCCTTTAACCATGTCTGCAGAATCCCTCACAGCAACACCTAGATTACTGTTTGACTGAATAACTGGGAAAACTTGTGCATATGTGCAAAGTGGCTGCTTTCTCTCTTTTGTCCTTCAACTCACCTGAGAGACTAAACCTTGTTAACCTACCACAACCAGAAACATTTTAGAAATGTTTAGCCTAACCAAGTTAACATATCACAAAGCTACCAAAGTGAGTATGTGGACAGAGGGAGACAGACGTGTAACCATACTAAGGAAGATGAGACTAACAGTTTTGGGGAGCCTCTATGAAGTAGCAGGTATATTACATCATCTCCTGTAGTTTTCTTCCTCTCTTTGTTGATAAATTAACAAGTTCAAAGGCATTTGAGATTAGGTAACTGGTCACAGGATTGGGAATTAAAATCTAGATCTGTCTCACTCTATACTCCAGTAAGATGTACTCTATCACACTATCTTAAATTACTCAAATAATAATAATACACGTTAAGTGTATTCATAGAGGTGCCTTCAAGGTGCTGTGGATACACAGGTAGAAAGAATCATGAAAGAAGGGCTAGAACACTTCATACAGAAAGTAACACTTGGGTTGGCCTTTGAAGGAAATATTGAGTATTTTCTAATGGAGAAATGTCAAGCTTTGTGTCACATGAATAGGAAAGAGGCTGTGGTTATGGGACTTTCACATACCACCCCCCCCAACCCTGTCATAAAGGACGTCTTATCCCAGTGTCTTTTGAGCTCAACACATACATAAAAGCAGTACCTAATAGGGCACCATGTGTCTCTTTGTCAATCCTCTCATATTGAGTCTAGCGATTGGCAAAACCCTTTATGAATATTTGCACACTGGCTTTTTTTAAGCTCTTAAGAGAGGAATATCCCTTGGAGTCCTCTTTGCAGATTTCCAGTGTGTTATCATCAAGCAACATGTCCATTCAGCTGACAAGATCTGGATGCTTTGTAAGCACTACTTTATATCCAAAGATTAAATTGAGACTTTGGAAAGGAAATAAAGACTTCAAAGAAACTCATGTCCCCTAAAATGGAATCCAACTCTAATATGCTCAGTTTTCAAGGCCATGATAAGGCTATTCTCCACCTTGGCAGACTTTAAGAACTATCTGAAAAGCTTCAACTGCTTTTGCACATGGGTATCTTACCCAGGTAAACTTAGATTCCACTCTCCAGCTCTCCCTGCAGACAGGCCTCCTGCTGGACTCTGCTGTCATTGGTTGGCTTAGATAAAAAGAAAGGGGAAAAAAAAAAAACCTTGTCAGTATCAGCAAAATTAGCAGTGATAAAGACAGAAGCATATGAGGACACCTTCAAAAGCCCACAAACCTAATGCATATAAAATCTATCTTTGGAAAAATACATGGTTTCTTTGAAAGTTGGGATTATTCAGTCCACTGTAAAGCCCTTTAATAAATAGCTTTTTCTCCATTATCTTATTTGATCATCAAAATTTCTCAGAGACTGACAGAGTTAATGGAATGATACCCATCCAAAGGCAAAGAAACTGAAACCCAGAGAGATAAAATGACTTTCCCATGTTCTCCGAGCAAAAGAGAGTTGGAATCAAAACTGAATCCCCATCTTTTGACCCCATTTTGTTACAGTATTTATTACAGTATTATCTTCAGTTTTACCCAGAGGTGAGGTTCCTGGTCTCTCAACTCTCTCAGAGATGGTTCTAAGCCAAGGAAACTACTTTTTTTTAACTGTTTGTTTTCTTGGTTTAATAATATGTATTCATTATAGAGACTATAAAATGACCTATAATCTCACCACCTAATTTTGTGTATATACAACGAATTTACATCGCAATTTTAACTTAATGCTAGCTAACTCAACAATAAGGGCTCAGAAAAATAAGTTAATAAGGAAATAAAAGAAAAGGGAAAATTTTTTTATTCCTTGATTTATTCAGGAAGCTTCCTCCTGTTCAGTCTGGGGCCACACACACACACACACACACGTGTGCACATACACACCCCACCCACTCACACATATGCACTTTCTTTCTCACTTCCCTGCTTTGTCTGTTTAGCAGTTATTACTACCTAATATACTATATATTCTATTTATTTATCTTGTTTAGTGACCATGTTCCCTACTAGAATATAGTCTCCACAGATCAGGGGGATTTTTAGTCTGCTTTGGTCACTGCTATATCCCCTGTACCTAGAAAAACCCTGGTAGATTCTTTGTGAATGTTTATGAAATACATGAAGGAACAAATGAATGAGTGGACCCAAGCTAGGGTTACTGAAGGATAACTTAATGCCAGCCTTAGAATCTAATCCCCCTGTAAGATATAACTATGTTTCCTTCCATTCTGTTCTCTCTCTCTCTCTCATTCTTTTTACATGGCTATGATTAAACTGTATATATTTTGTATCTAACTTACCTCACCTAAAATTATACATGTATATAATAAGCATAGAAAATATCTTGTCTTTTTCCATCTTAAAATACTACAACTTCATTAAAAGAAAATGTGGACATGAAAACTCATAATTGAAGAGAAAAAAAATTCATAGACCCACCCCATTGGAATTATCACTAACATTTGGTACTTTTGCCTTTTAGGTCATCAGTTTCAGAGTGTAAGTTTTAAATGACATTATGATCACACTATAGATAGAATTTTTCATACAAGTTTTTTAACAGACTTGGCATTTCATTGCATAAACGATTAAATGAGATTGATCAGAATTTACTGAATCGTTTCCCTATTTCTGTATATTTAGGCTGTTGTCAATTTTTTTCTTTTATAATATCACAATAGACATTTTTTTATAAAAAGCTTTTCCAAATTTGGGTTTAAGGAAATGACTTTTGAATGGTCCCTATGCTACCCTTTAGCATCCTGCCATAATCCCCTTCATTCCCTCACCCCACTGTTGATGTAATTTATGGCTCTGGCTTCTTATTTGTTTGAAGCTCATCCCTTAAGGGGTGACCTCCCAGTGTCTTCAATTATTATTTTAAATGATGCCTTAGGCTATTGCCTGGCACAGCAGTGCCCTCACCTTCCCGCCTTCGGCCTTCCAAACATGGAGCTCAGCTGCCAAACTGGCTGTGCCCCCTCCCGTCTTCAGCACTGCTTCCAAAGTCCCAGCAGAGAGGCAGATTAACCCCTTTTGTTAGCAGAGGTAATTTGCCTGGGCTCCGCATTAATAAGGAATGCCATAAGCGGTTGGGGTCAGAATGAACAGATCTGTCAAGCCCCAGGGTTAATTTAATAGCAATCTGTTGGCTGTCTGCCTTTTATATTAGCCGTGAATCCAGTGCTCTGTTTTGCTTTTGCCGTTTAGTTCGTTGGGACAACAGGGAAATAATTTGGATAGAGAGCTCTAAAAGATAAGAGAGAGAAAATTGACTGTCAACATGCATCATTCCATTTCCAAGATAATACAGGGAGCCCCGCACTGCTCCTCTCCTTTCTCCTTCCCTCCCAACATGAAGGGCACAACCACGTATGCTGGAGGCGTGTATCTCCCTTTAGAACAGTGTAAGGGAAAAGGCTGGGTTTCTAGGTGATGCAGGTGTGAAATATGCTCTCTTGTCATCCCCATAAGCCATTGAATTTTTGGAAACTAGACTCCTTCTCCCAAATGTTTTTAGAACTCAGAAAATCCTCCGCAGTTAACAATTCAAGAAATCCCTTCTCACGTTTCTGTCTCAACTTACGGTTCCAAAAAAAAAAAAAGAAATTCATCACATCAGAGAACACAAAAATCCTAGGTCCGATGCTGTGTCCAAATTCTGGTTCTGAAAAATGTAGCCCCCAGAGTGGTCGGTGAATTGAGAGAGCACAGGTTCAAAGCAGAATCCCTGTTGGATTAGCCAGGGGAGTTTCAAGAGAGCCAGAATTACATCACTTGGAAAGGCTGGCTCTGTGAGGGCCATTCATCAGGGGAGGAGAGTGGAGTGTGGTCAAGAACCCAGGCTCTAGAGTCGGACAAACTTGGGTTCAAATCCCAGCTCCACCCTCTATGGTCATATGACCTTGAGTAACTTAACATCAGTCACTATTTCCTCTGCCGGAAAATAGGCCTATTAATAATATTAACATCATAAGGGTGAGATGAAGGTCAGATGAGACAATGCATGGCACGTGATAAACATTAACTACTGCTTATTATTATCTTCCTTGTTTTCCTTATCATCACAGTTACAAAAAAGAGGATTGGAGTCATGCTTTCTCCCCTGAACCCCATAGAGTCAGACCCAGACAAGCCCTCTAGTCAAATGGGAGATGCTTGGGGATGAGGGATGGTGGGCAGGCTTAGAGGTCCAGGATGGATGGGAGGGAAGGAAGGAGGAAGGGTCCAGAGGCAGCAGCCCTAAGCAGACTCAGTTCTGATGCAGTTCTTGATGGTGGAGGTTGTTCCTGGTTTCATATGTATGTTTAAGCCCTTCATTTTCACACATTCTAACTTTTGGGCTTTATTTTTAGGTGAGAAAAAAATAACCGTAGATGTGGCACCTCCCCCTACCACACAGCCAAGATCCCTTCCAGTTAAGCTTGTTTTTAGAGCTATCCTGGTAGAGGTTGAGAAAGCTGACACCAGATTTTCTTGCCCTATTTTGGGAAAAGAGAAACATGCTCACTGGCACAGTAGAGTATGGAGGCTCTTTCTGGAGGGGGATACAATCTGACAGCAGCTGAACACTACCCTCTGCTTAACCCCACCCTGTATCGTGACCGCAAAGCCCAGGGCATGGGTCAGGGGACTGGGGAGGACATCAGAGCTGCAGCTTGGGGCCTCCTTCTGGGGGGCACTGGCTCCTGCTCCCCAGCAAGTGATACTAACTTAAGTAATATTTATAACTCTGGTAGCAGTTGAGTTGAAAGGTAGTGTTTTCACTACCTTTAGTGAAAAGGTAGTGGATCAAGGGAACCCACATGCTCTGGAGACCCAAGAAATATTTGCATCTGGATTCGTGAGGGAAATTGTAGTAAAATGAAATGTTAGTTGTCTCAAGCTAATTTTAGGAAAAAAACCCAACAGGATTTATACGAGGTAATTGAAAGGGAAAGAGGGACAACCAAACATAAAGCCATTATTGCACCAGATGACGTGCCAGAGCATGGGTGATGTTTGATAATAGATGACTACTTTGTTAGTGCTAATGTGACTAAAAATATCAGTATAATTACTCGTACCTCATCTAAACTCTAAGGAGGAGATCATGCTACCAACTACACGAAAAGCATAGGAGACTTTTATCCATCCCAGTCTAATAGCAGCATCTGTATCAAGTTACTGCTTGTTGATTCAATGCAGTGTTTTCCAAAATGTGGTATATAAGCTCCTGGCACAGACATAAATATGTTCATTTTAATGGTTAAAAGCATTTATCTTAGGTACGGTATATTATTTAAAATGTAACTAGCTCATTAAATCCATGATTTTATGAATATTGGATTACAACTTAGGCAAGGCTAAGTAAAGAAAAAAGTGAGTCGATTTAAGTTGATGTGGAGAAAAAAATGTTAAGTTAAAAAATGCTACCTAGTGATATACAGGTGGGGCGAAATCACAAATGTGACTCAAAAGTGAGAATCATTTTGGTTCACAGCATCCACATCACAAGACCTGTTCCTTTGCAGGAAGTTGCTGGGTCCTTGGACAGCACTTCAGCCCCAGCGAGGTACCACCGTACCTGCACCCAGGTCCCCCGAGCTCTCAGTAGAGGTGGGAAGGGATCATCCCAAACTCACTCCCACCGAAGACGTTTGTTTCCACTGGGTCATTGTCATAGATGAAAGGCCAAATGTTTCATTTCAATACACAAGGATGTGGTCTTTAAAAATAGAGGTATAATAATTCTTGATCAGAAAGGAAAATACTGAGAAGGAAAAAACCCGATGATAAAACTAACGGTATATTCCATTGGAGGCTAAAACTGTCATGCCGTACAATTGGATGGCTTCTTTTTAATGCTTAAACTCCCACATAAGCTCTAAAGCGAATCACAGCTTACAGAGACTTGAGGTCCTGTATATCCTCAATAAGAGAAATTTTGTGTAATTACTAAAGAGTACAAATCTTGCACCTGGGATAAAATTCTAGTACTGCCACTCTTCAGCCATGTGACTTGGGGCAAGTTACTTACATACGCTGAGACTCTTGTTTCCCCCCTTGAAATAATGGGGGTAAGAAAGTGCTGATTATAGAGCTGTTATAAGGATTAAATGGAAGAAAGTACATGATATGCTTTGCACAGTGACTGACCTATAGTCAGTGCTCAATAAGTGGTAGCTGCTATTATTATTATTATCAACATATTATTTAAAAACATATTATTTAAAAACATCTAAGGGATTTCATGGAAGAGGATTTGCAGTCTGTCCTAGATATCATGTATCAGCCCAGGAGTTTAGATGAAGATTCAAATATATTGGATTATTTAGTTGGAATATATTGGATTATTTAGTTGGAATGGGGCTGGTTTCTTAACCACTGTTGTAAAATGAGAAATGAAAGCCTTTGCAGCTTGATACATTTTAGCATGATTGCATGAGCAGGTAACTTTGATGTGACGGGACATCTACACGTTATGAGGGATGAAATCCTGATAAGGAGCCAGGGAGACCTGAGTTCTAGTGCTGCCTATGGCCACTGAGTAACCCTGGGCCTCATCTGCCCGGGACCACTAATACCTGCCTATTTGCTCACAGAGTTATGATGAGGATCCCCCGTGTGTGCTCACTGCTAACATGGTACAGTAAAATAAGGCGGTGATGCTACAGTCACCCCCAAGTCTCCCCCTTCTCCTGGTCCCCTCCTTGACTCGTCTGTGCCAGATATCGTCGACATCAAGCCGGCCAACATGGAGGAGCTCACAGAGGTGATCACAGCGGCTGAGTTCCACCCCCATCACTGCAACACCTTCGTGTACAGCAGCAGCAAAGGGACAATCCGGCTGTGTGACATGCGGGCGTCGGCCCTGTGTGACAGGCACACCAAATGTGAGTAGCCAGCAGCCCAGGGCTTGTGGCAGGGATGGGCCACTGGCCCCTGACATGTGGGAGGAGAAGGGGGAGGGCCTGGAGGGGTTTGATCTCCTTTCCCACCTCAGACACACTGGGAGTAAAGAAACTACACGTGTTGGCCTGACCCGGGAGTCAGTTCCATGTTTGGTATTTTGATAAAGAGGAAACCTCACGTCCAATCCCACAAACATTGGCTTCCAGCTGTGGAATACAGAGATGAACAAGACATGAGCCCTGTCACGTAACATTATGACATGATCTGAATTATGTTTTAAGATTCCTTTTGCTGCCCTGGGGAGAATGAACCTGCAGAGTAGAAGTGGGGGACCAGTTAGGGGATGGTTGCGATATCCAGGCAGGAGATGCAGGTGACCTGGACAAGGGCAGGGTGTGGAAATGGAGAGGAGCGGACGGGTTCTGGACAGATCTTGGCAGTAGAGTTAACTGGACTTGCTGGACAGTGTGGGAGGCTGCGAATATACAGGAATCAAGAATAGCAGCTGGGGGCACTAAGTTAGCACTGTATCGTGTATTTGGAAGTTCTTAAGAGAAGAGGTCTTAAAAGTTCTCATCATAAAAAAAAAAATTGCAACTATGCATGGTGATGGGTGTTAACTAAACTCATTGTGGTGATTATTTTGCAATATATACATGTATCAAATCATTATGCTGTTCACCTAAAACTAATATAATGTTATATGTCAATTATACCTCAACTTTAAAAAAAAAAATAGCAGCTGGGGGAAAGGGTTAGTGGCTTCTTGGAGAGAGTGAGGCTTTGGGAACCAGCACCCTAGAAGGCCCAGTGATCCTAGTGGGCACCAGGGCAGGGCTTCAGAGAGAAGGGATGGGATAAAGTCCACCAGGCTCACAGACCCTGGGATCACGCTGGAGTTTTCAGGGCGTTCACTGAGCAAAGCAGCTCCGAACTAGTCGGGGCTGAGTGCTTGGGGGCCAAAGGCTAAGACCGATGTAAGCGGGTGAAGCAAGGGTCAGCTGTGGTAGCCAGAATGGGCCTGGAGCTAGCAGGGAGGTTTTCTAGAAAACAAAACTCCCCAGAGTGAAGGTGCCTAGAGGGCAGTGGTCACCCATGTCCAGTGTCAGACTAAATACCGTGCAGCTGCCAGGATGTTCAGGAGCCGTGAGAGCTGTTTGTCTGGCCGGCATCTTCTGCTGGGTGCCACTCTGCCGCTGCAGCCTGGACAGCCGGGAGTGAAGACCTTTCTCTCCCACAGCCCCAGCTTTCCCTTTTAATTCCTATGGGGCCTGAGCGATGTGATGACTCTCTGTGTAGGTGTATGGCTAGGAGAGGTGTGAATATCTGGGTCATTTTGATCATTTCTGTTTGCTCATTCGCTGTGAGGAGTATTGCACAGGGGAGCTGGTACGTCTAGTGTGGTGGGATGTAGACTGTGTGGATTCCAGAGACATACAGACCCAGGTCAGAGGCAGGCTTCACCCCTTATTAGCCGTCTGACTTTGTCCAACTTTCCTTTACCTTTCTGAGCCTCAGTTTTATCATACGTAAAATGGGTAAGATAATAACATCCACCTCATGGGTGTGTCACGGAGATTAGATAACTATTAAGAATTGTTAATGAGATGTTTCATACTAAGGGTGTTTTATGCTTCCAGAAGATTTCAATTCAGATGATCCACAATTTCCAGTACTCAATCGCCATTGTGTAGCTAGTAGCTACCTTATTGGACAGTGCTGATTTAAGATTTCCTTCATTGCAGAAGGTTCTCTTGAAGAGTACTGATCTATACTATTGGCTCCTTGAGGGTGTGGACTTACTTTGTTTTGTTCACTGCTGTTTCCCTAGCACCTGAAACAGTACCCAGCCCGTGATAGATGCTTTATTGATATTTGCTGGTGTCTGTGCTGGTATTGATCTTTGAGCAGTACTTCCTTATAAGCCAAAAAGGGGGAAATGTTCAAGGCAGAAGGATCAGCATGTGCAAAGGTGCTGAGGCATGAACGATCATAACACTTTTGGAACTGCAGGGTGACTGATATGACTGGCATATAGGGAATGACTTGGAGAGGGAAGAGTTGAAGTTCAGGAGGAAGGCAGGAGACTGGTCATAATGACCATGATAATGTACTTGAATTTTCTCTCAAAGTCAGTCAGAACAGCCACTAGAGTAACCAGGGGACTGATTGGAATTATTTTTTGGAGAAGTTACTTAGACTGAAGGCAGAAGGATGGAGGTTGGGTTCTGTCTGGGAGAACGAAGAGTCAAGGAAAGAGGTTAGGAAGATTCTATAACGTATGCAAGCGTTTCTTAATGACGCACTATTGAATTGGGGGCTCACAATCCTTTCTTTGGGGGAGGCAGCTGTCCTATGCATTGTAGGATGTTTAGCAGCACCCCCAGCCTCTACACACTAGATGCAGGCAGCAAAGGCCAGTTATGACAACCAAAAATGTCTCCAGACATTCTGATGTATCCTGGGGTGAAAATTGCGCCCAGCTGAGAATCACAGATGTAGACTAAAATTCATGGGCAATCCTTCAGCGTGATCTTCTTGTATCTATGATGTATCCATTACTATTAAGCACTCTGAGGGGTACAGTGGAAAGGGTAAGACATCTCCTAACACTCAAGGAATTTCAAGTTTGGCTGGTGAGGCAAGATGTACCCAGGACACCCAAATGAGTGGTAGAGACGATTAGGAGTTGGGATATTTGGGGAAGGGGGGAGGGAGGGACATTGGAGGCAGACCCCACAGGGGAGGAAGAGGCTGAGTGGTAGTGTTGAAGCACAAGTAGGATTTGGTTAGGTAGGAAATAGAGAGAAGGGTGTTTGGGGTTGTACACACAAGAATGGGCAAAAGCCTGAAGTTAGGAAATGACATGAAACCTTTAAAGAGCCTTAGCAAGAAGTGTTGGGCTTGGGTAAAAGGGGAATATGGAGGAAAAGAGGTCAAATAGGGATGATGGTTTATATTAAGTCAGTCATTGAAGGTCAGAGTCAGAAGTTATGCCTTCATCCATTCATTCATTCATTCATTGAATACCTGCTTTATACTCAGAGTCTGGCTCCTATGGTAGCCCGTCCTTCTTAAACTTTTCCACCAAGTACAGCACCCCCGGGCCCAGGCTGTGAGCCTGCCTGCTGTGCAGGAAGGGCACCAAAAGGCAGTCCAGCCTCTCTGATGTGCTCTGGGTGGCCCGGCCTCTCAGCAAAGGCAAAACTGCACGTGCCTGCCAGAGGCCTGAGGCTCCAGGGGAGGTGCTGACCACAGTGGATTTTCTTTGAAGTCTTATTTTGTCATCTTAAAATTTCACATGGATTTTGTATTTTATTCCCATAAAATGACTACTTTCCATTTAATTTAAAGATTACATTTCTACCCATCCCCAAATTTCAAGGAAAATTGACATTTCCAAAAGATGCAGCATTTATCTACGGCTTCCTATACCACCTGGCGCACCCCCATATCGTCCTCCTTCCTGACCTCCAAGGATGCATACATGTGCCCCAGTTTGAGAAGCACAGCTCCCAGTATGTGGAGAGCAATTGGAGATCATTTGGCTGGAGAACAGAGCTATAGAATTTATGTTTTATGGAAGATTAACACAGTGGTGATGGGAAGAAACATAGGAGAATTAGAAGGTTTTGCTTTAGTCTCAATACAATAGAAATTCATAACCTAGACAAGAATGGTAACACAGGGAATTCTACTCAGTACTCTGTAATGGCCTATGTGGGAAAAGAATCTTAAAAAGAGTGGATACATGTATATGTATAACAGACTCACTTTGCTGAACACCTGAAACTAACACAACATTGTAAATCAACTATACCCCAATAAAAATTAAAAAAAAAAAAAAGATGGTAGCTATGGAAATTGAAAGAAAGGAAAGGGAAAAAGAAACATTTTTCTTTCAAAATAACTGTGGGGATGTAAAGCAATATTAGAGATTGGTGTCCATCACATGTGGATATTGTTCAATATCCTTCGCCTCTAGACTGTAAACTCTCTGAGGACAAGAACTGAATCTGTTTTGCTCACATTGTATCACAAAGGACTGACACACAAACAGGTGCTCAGTAAATATTGATTCAATAAATAAATTTATGCCTGAGAGTTGACATAAATGGCATGTGAATTGTGGACTAATAAGAAGCCATACTGAAGGAGAGTGAACGGTTGAGGACCAGTCTGGGACATGCTGTGTGGGAGGTGACATAAGCTGTCTGACCAGGCTTGAAGGGCCACCAACCCAAAGTGGATGCCAGAGACGGCACGAGAAGCCCGGTGTGTTCACAGCCCAAAGTGGCAGACACCAGCCTGGGCTCTGGGGTCAGACAGACCCACAGGAGGGCTGGATAGTGAGGAGGAAGCTGATTGGGAGGCTTGGTGAACTCTGAACTCAAGATGGAAAAAGGATAAGGCCTTAGGCATTTCTAGAACTAGAATTGTTTAGAGAAGAAGCTTTGGAATCAGAACTCAGCTCTGTCGCTCAGCAGCTGTGTGACCCCCAATCAAGTTTTGAATCCCTCTGAATCCCAAGTTCCTCCTTTGAACATAGAAATAATATAACAAAGACCGTCTCAGGGCTGTTGTTCCCAAGGAGTAACTGTCCGCAAGTGTATAAGAGTCTAACCCTCTGCCAGGCACACAGGAGACAGTGAACGGCAGCAGCAGTTACCACAGTTATGCCTCCTGAGTACCCCCCGGATCCAGACCTGCAGCTCTAAGAGGCCTGAACCTCCAACCTTTATTCCATGTCCACAAGCCCCACTAGTCATTTATTTAATTAGTACTTGTTGAGCACACACTATATGTCAGGTACTGTACCAGACTCTGGGGACACAATGGTGAGCAAAACCAGATCCGCTTTCTTCCCTCTTAGAGCTCAAGGTCTATACTAGTGAGGGTCTGCAGAGGAACAGAACCAATAGGAGATATATATATATCATATATATACACATATGCATATATATACACACACACACATATACACGTGTGTATGTATATATAAATGTGAAAGATTTGTTATAAGTATTCATAACAATTATGGTCGTGCAATCATGGAGGCTGACACGTCCCAGGACCTTCAGTGGGGCTTCAGGAGAGCCGATGAGGTAGTTTTAGTCCAAAGGCCAGCAGACTCTTGACCCAGGAAGAGCTGATGGTCCAGTTCAAGTGCGAAGGCAGGAAAAAAATGATGTCCCAGCTCGAAGGAGTCAGGCAGGAGAATTCCCTCTTGTTGGGAGGAGGGTCAGCCTTTTGTTCTATTCGGGCCTTCAACTGATTAGATAAGGCCCACCCACATTAGGGAGGACAATCTGCTTTACTCAGTCTGTTAATTTAAATGTTAAATTCATTCAAAAATACCCTCCTAAACCCCCAGGATAATGTCTGACGAAATATCTGGGCACCCCATGGTCCAGTCAAGTTGATGCATAAGATGAACTGTCACACTAAGGAGGAAAGACGCATTCATCAGAGAATCACAGATAGATAATGACATTGTGACTAATAAGTGGTGTGAAAAAGAGTCTTGTGGTGTTGTGAGGGGGTGTGACAAGGACCTTATACCACAAGGCAGTGACCACTGAGCTGCTACCTGAAGACTGAGATGTTCCCTGGGGAAAATATTGGGAAGGGTCATCGAGCCCACGCACCCAGGAACCCCCTGGGGGCTGCTTCTCCCTGCAGCCTTGGTCCCACACAGCCCTTGAGAAGTAGAGCCCAGGGGACAGTCCCTAAGGAGGCTGGGAGCTAGCTGGCCACCTGCAGACCCCTGCTGCAGCCCTGCCTCCCCACGCCCCATCCCGACACCAGCAGTGCTCTGAATTGCCAGCCGCCAGCCTCCTAATCTAATTAAGAAGTGAACGAAATTCATTTTCCTGACTCGTCCAAAGTGCCGACCTTCGTCAGTGTGCATCTCCCTTTGTTTGGCTGCTGCAGCGGCAGCGGCCCGAGCTCCCGCCAGCTGGGAAAACAAGTTCAATCTGACCCCACACCTGACATTTCATATTGATTTTCTCCATCCTCCTCCAACACCAGCCTTCCGTCGACCACGGTTCAGCCCGGGTGTGCGAACGGAATGGAGACAGTTCATCAGAGTTCAAAATGAAAAGCAACATTGGCTTTCGGAGATGAGCTCTGAGAAGGAGGGTATTTAATAACCATCAATGTTTCATCAAAATGCCGAGGAGTTCCGTGTTATCAGAGCTGCATATATTAATTTCCATACGTCCCTTGCTCTGCATACTCAGCAGGGGTTGGAAAGGATGATTCTCTTCCTCATCTCTCAGTTTTTTTTCTATCGCTTCTGGTGGTAATGACAAGGGTTGTATCTGCAGTTTGAGATTCTAATGGCTGAAACAATAGGGTGTGGATGGCAGCAGCAGTGGCTGGCCTGAATCTTGCTGTTCCCTTTTAATGCGTGAGTACTGGGAGTTGAGTGAAGAAACTGGCCAGGTGTGATGAATGACAACCAAGGGAATGAGAGAGAAATTAAATCTAAACTCCTTTCCAAGACCCACAGGAATCTGGTCCCTGTAGTCTGGCCACACTGGTCTGCTTCCTGTGCCTTCAACACACCCAGCCCTTTGTGCCTCAGGCCCTTTGCACAGGCTCTTCCCCTACCTGGGATGCTCTCCCACCAGGCCCTCCCTTGTTTAGACTGCTCTCATTTTTTAGGTCTCTGGGAAAATATCACCTCCTCAAAGAGGACTTCTCTTTTCCACCCCCATCTGCACCCTGTTTCTACTGCATCACCCTATTTTATTTCTTTATGTATTTCTTAGTATTCAGCTATAGATGTTTGTTTTTCTTCCTCTGTCTCCCTGACTAGAATGTAATCTCCATAAGGGCAGGGACTTTATTTTACCAACCCCTGCATTACCAACCCAGCTACAAATGGGGCTTCACTGAACAACTGCGGTAGAAAAGCAGGCAGGTGGGAAAAGACAGATGAAAGAAGGTGTTTTCATTTACTAGAATTGCTATAACAAAATACCATGAACTGAGTGGCTTAAAAAAACAAAATCTTACTGTCTCCCTGTTCTGGAGGCTAGAAGTCCTAGACCCAAGGTATCAACGGGGTTGGTTTCATCTGAAGGCTGTGAAGAAAGGATCTCTTCCAGGCCTCTCTCCTTCGCTTGCTGGTGACCATCTTCTCCCTGCGTCTTCACATCATCTGCTCTCTGCACCTGTCTGTGTCCAAAACTGCCCTTCTTATAAAGACACTCATCATATTGGATTAGGCTCCACCCTCATGACCTCATTTTTTAATTTAATTACCTCTTTAAAGACCCTACCCCCAAATATGGTTGCATTCTGAGGTACTGAGGATTAGGACTTCAACATAAGAATTTGGGGAGGGGGTACACAATTCAGCCCCTAATAGAAGACCTGAAAGTCATCCAGGGCACAGTCCCTGGAGCTCACAGCTCCAGGCGTGGGTCCCAGCCCCGCTCGTTGCAGGCAACCTGGGCAAGGCGCCAGTGCTGATCCTTTCCTCCAGGTGGTAAGGGGGAAAAGTGGTCATGGACCAGCTCTTAGCACAGCCCCTGACCTGTCGTGAGCACACAGTGTGTGCGGCTCTTATTGAACGTGGTGGGGGACAGAGGACAGAGGCAATAAAAACCTGTATGTGGAACCTCTACACCTCCCTCGTGGGATCCATGTGTTTTATGGTGACGATGTCTGGATACTTTCCCATGGTGCCGAAACATACTTGCTCTCTGAACAAACAGGACTTAAACTGATTTTAGAGGCGATGAGGTGCTAGGAAGCCTGTTTCCTATTCAAACACCACTCATAAGCGGAGGGGGTCTTGAATAAGTAGAGTTTGTTCTTACAACGTGAAAGAAAAGCAGCAGGTTAGGAGTATGGGATTACCAGATACATACCACTAGATATGAAGTAGATAAACAACAAGGACCTACTGTATAGTACAGGGAACTATATTCGATATCTTATAACAACCTATAATGGAAAAGAATCTGAAAATATATATATATATGTATATGTATGTACATATTTATATAACTGAATCACTTTGCTATACACCTGAAACTAACACAATCTTGTAAATCAATTATACTCCAATTAAAATAAATAAATAAAAATTTTTAAAAAAAATTTTAAGAAAAAAAGAAAAAGAAAAGTAGCAGTTGGAACCCTCAAATGGGAGTGGGAATAGAGAAAGAGGTTCCTGTGAAGGTCCATAGAGATGTAACCTGCCAACTACCTGTGAACACAGTTAAAGATGGAGCAGGTGGGGAAATGCTTATGATAAGTGTTAAAGCAGCACGCAAGATTACAAGCCCACCCTGAATTCAGCAGTGTGAAGAATACATGTAGACAAAGACTGGGGCTCTTCGTGAAAGGGATGATGTTAGGGCAGCAAAATTCGGGCAGCTTTCCTATTTTCCAGATTCTCCTCAAGGTTGTAGTTTTACTTCTATAATTGGGAGAAGCTTGGTGGATAACAGGAGAGCCCGCTGGGTACTCCAAGGGTACAAAGAGGAGATTCCCTCTACACACACCGTTGACAGCACCTGTCTTAGGTACTGGGGCAGGAAAGGAGGTGGGGAGCCCAGTATGATATCTCCTGCCTTAGTCCATTCGGGCTGCTATAATCAAATACCACAGACTGGATGGCTTCAACAACAAACACTTATTTCTGGAAGCTGCGAAGTCCAAGATAAGACACCAGCAGATCCAGTGTGTGGTGAAGACCAGCTTCTTGGTCCATAGATGGCCATCTTCCTTCGCTGTGTCCTTGCATGGCAGAAGGATGTGAGGGAGCCTTGGAATCTCTTTTTCGTAAGGTCACTAATCCCATTCATGAGCGCTCCACTCTCATGACCTAATCACCTCCCCAAACCCCCTTCTCCAAATACCATCACACTGGGGATTAGGTTTCAGCATACGAATTTCAGGGGACACGGTCATTCAGTCTATAGCATTCCCTGTAAGCACAGCCCAGAACATGTCTACTTTGTTTCTTCCCTTCTGTCAAACTAAACTGACAGTAGTGAGTGACCTCAGAGAAGGGCCAAGATAGGGAAGGAAAATCACCATGGTGTCCACTATCAGTCTCTGTTTGTGACTTAACTGTGTGATCTTAACCGGGTTACTTAACCTCTCTGTGTCTGAATTTGCTCACCTATAAGATATGACTAGTAGCAGCACTTACCTTATTAGGGGGCATGGGAGGATTAAATGAGAAGATGCCATGAAGCCTTAGAACAGTGCCTGGCCCATGATAAGAGCTCCGTGTTTGTTATGGTTGCGAAGATGATGCTCTCTCACTTCCCTTCCACGCGTGTCTAAGAGCAGGAACGGGGGAAAAGCAGCCATAGTCGTGATGTAGTCATGTCAGCAGCCATAATCACAGGGAACTTCTGTGACATTTACTATATCCAGAAAGTAAGCCAAGGTCCTGACAACCCTATGGGGGGCATCCTAGGATTTGTCACATTTTACAGATGAGGAAACTAGCTAAGAGGAGGAATGATACTATCACGGCCACCAAAGAACAAGTGACAACTGGGGTTTGATCCAGACTTCTGCCTCTTAACGAGGACTCCAGAAATCACTTGCTCAACTAAGATTTATTCAACATCCACTCTTTCCTGCCTTCAGGGAGCTTACATTCTAGCGTGAAGGGAGGAAAGAAAATATATACTAGTACACAAATGAGTGAGATAATTTCTGACACTGATAAAAGCTATAAGAAAATTAAAAGGGTTAACGAGTAGCCTTTGAACTGAGATCCGAATTGTCAAAAGGAGCCAAACAGGGAGATAATATCAAAGTAGGAAGACCTTGACATAGGGACAACCGTGTGTGTTCAAAGAAGAGAAGAAAGACCAGTGGATGGAGATCGGTGAGCTGGGAAACAGGGTGGAGGGTGACGCCGAAGAGGCAGGCTGGGCCCAGATCATGGAGAGCCTTGCAGACCAGGGCAGAGAGCCTGGATTTCATTCTAAGTGTGATGGAAGCTAGTAGACAGTTCTAAGCAGGCAAGTGAATACTCTGTTTATGGTCTTAATTTGCTAAAAGGGTTGGCAGGCCAAGAAGCTCTGGGACCAGTTAGGAGGCCCTTGCTATGGTCTGGGAGGAAATGATAGTGCCTCTGACTGGGGCTGGGGTGGGTAGTGATGGCGTGATAAGTGGACAGACACAGAATCTACTGAGGCAGTAAGGCTAAGAGGACTTGCTGAGAGGCTGAAAGTGGAGAGGTGACAGAAAGGGAGGATTCTGAGAAAACTTAGGTTTTGGTTTTGAGCTGCCAAGGGTATAGTGGTAACACATACTGATGAAAAGACTCAGGAAGGAACAGGTTTGGTGTAGAAAGACCAAATACACATCTCTTTTGGATGTGTCCGGATTGAGATGCCTATGATACACGCAGTTAGAGAAGCCTGGTAACAAATGGATACCTGAGTCTGGAAGTCAGGGGAGAGGTCTGGCCTGGAGATAGAAATTTAGGAATCATGAGCATCTCGTGGTCTTTAAAGCCATGGGACAAGGTGAAGTCACTTAGGAGAGAAGATGTAGATGCAGAGGAGTGGAGAGTCCAGGATGGAGGCCAAGGGCACGTCAGCATTTGCCAGTGGGGTTGGAGGGAACAGGGGGCAGCCTTTTACAAGAGACTGAGGATGAGCTTCCAGGGAGGTAAGAGGAAAACCAAGGGGTGGGGTTGAGTAAGCATATAAGCCAAGAGAAGAGCGTGACTTAGAAAGACACTGGGATCAGTTATGTCAGATGCTTCTGCGAGGTCAAGAAAGATGAGAGTAGAGAGGTGATCATGCGATTCAGTCTCATGGAAATCTTTGGCCATTAATTAGTTAAAGTAAAAGCAATTAGCAGACTGCCTGGCACATTGGGTTCCCCAAGCATATTTACTGGATGAAATCAATCACAAATGTGAACTCCATGCTCAGTGTCTGATGACACAGAGGAGATTCCTCAGTTGCATCTTAATTCCGTCATAGTTTGGCCAGACCTGCCTCACTCCTCACCTGCCCCAGAGGTCCCATCCTATTGAGAGGGTGTGGCTTGTGCTGGGGACTTGCAAGAGGTGAAGCTGGCCAGGGTGACGAGCCGGGGCTCCTCTCAGCAGCGGTGATGGGCAGCCTTGCAGCACCTGTCCTCTTGCATTGGCTCTACCCGTGAGCCGCGGCTCATAGTCGTGCTATTCTAGCCCCAAGGCCCTTCCACACTGGCACATCTGCAGCTCAAGACGTGGCCACAGAAATTCCCTCCTTCAGATGAAAGCAAGGCAGGCTGGCTGTCCAGGGGTAGTCAGCCGCAACCCTGCAGCACACTTAAATCTGCCTGTCATAGGCCTGGTGTGAAGATAATCTGACTTTTCCATGTTGTGGGGAAAAGGTATAAGCACTTTCGGCTTTAAAGTCTGAGGTGTTCTAGTGAATAGTGTCATTAGAAAAACAGCTTGGTTTCCAGTGCAAACGGGGCAAGGTTTGATGCCTAACCTAATCATCTAAATCAGAAATTCCATTTTCCTTTAAAGGTACGTATAGCGGAGGGGGATGGATATAAGTTTGGAGCTCTCCTAGGTCTCAATTAAGTTTTGTAGCAACCGAAGAAGATTGGTTTTAGTAACTCCAGTTTACAGATGAGGCACAGAGAGTTGAAGAAACTTGCCGCAGATCACAGTGAAAGAGCCAAGATTTGAACCCAGGTCTGTCTGCTTCTGGGAGAAGAATGAGAAGAATGAATTCTTCTCCTGGCTATTTGACAGCAGGAGAAAGAGTGTGATCTTTTTCTAACATCCACAAGGATAGTTTCACGGGACTCCATTTTATATAATCCCCATGAGCTGGATTCCTCAGCTCAACAGCTTCCAGTGGCAGCACTAGCTCTGCCCTTGCACAGAACATGAAATCCACTATCTCATTCATCACCTTCCTCTACAAACTTAATTGCCAAGTCCTGATTCTATAGGCCACTAGATCCCTTAATAAACCTACAGCTCATTCCCCAGATCTCTGATAGAATGTGTCCAAAGGCATCAGCGGAGGCTGCAGCTGCAATGCATCTTAAAAGCTCTGAGGTTTGGGACAGCTTCCAAAAGGGGTTCAGTATTGATTGGGGGTGTAATTAACAGTGTTTATTTCAGGGGGGGCTTGGTTAGGTTAAAAAGAAAAGGCCCTTTATTAAAAATGCTTTTAATTTTATTAAAAATCCTGATGACAGGATTACAAACACACACAGACACCCACCCCCCTGCTCCTGGAGAAAAGCCAGAGCCCTGCTACAAGCAGCGGAATTCACGGAAACCCACCCACTGCCCCAGTCCAGCGTCTACCCCATTCAAGCTTCGCAGCAATTAGCAGCAGAGCAGGCAAGGCCCAAACCATATAGTATAAATAGAATCCCTTCCCCCTTCCTCATTTCCATTTTTGATTAATTTAACCAGTTCTGTCAATTAGTCATCCTGGAGACTCCAGTTGAGTGGATTTTCTTAAGAACAAGAAAGCTTATTAATTTTGGAGGCAAGTGTCATTCATTAGCAATTGCCGCTGTCCCAGGTCCCGCCCTCTCCCCTGCAGGGGGTCTTAGATAAGAAGGCAGCAGAGGCTGAAACTGGTTCAGGCATGTGGCTGCAGCCCCAGAGACACACAGAACAGGAAAGGTTGGCCATGAGGTTACAGGTGGCTCTGGCTGCTCTGGGCTTGGGACGTCTCAAGGCCACTTACCTGTCATCATGGTCCATGACAAGCCATCACTGGCAAAGCAGTCACAGACACTGGATGAGCATTCTTAATTTGAGGTTCAGGAGAACCCCAGTCAAGAGGATGCCCAGGTGAAATTTTCCCCATGGAGGGACCTTGACCTGACAGAGCCTAGGGAGGGCTCTGGCCAGGGCAGGATGGGTCTTACAATAGCCTGTCTCTTCCTACCAGAGGGGACATCAAAGTTCACCTCTTCCTTTTTGTATTTAGTTTCCTATGGCTGCTGTAACAAATTACCACCAACTTAGTGACTAAAACAACATAAACTTGTCATCTTATAGTTCCGTGGGTCAGAAGACTGGTATGGGTCTCACTGGCTAAAATCCAGGTGTAAGGAGGGCTGTGTCCCCTTCTGGAGGCTCAAGGGGACAGTCTGTTTCCTTTCTCCAGCTTCCTGAGGGCATCGCATTCCTTGGCTTATGGTCCCTTTCTCCATCTGAAAGCCAGCAACAGTGGGACAAACCCTTCTCCTGCCCTATCACCCTGACTCTCCTCTTCTGCCTCCCTCGTCCACATATAAGGACCATCGTGATTACAGTGGGCCCACACAGGTGATCCAGGCTAATCGCCTTACTTTAAGGTCAGCTGATGAGCAACTTTAATTCCATCTACAATCTTAATTCCCCTTTGCCGAGAAGGGGGAACATATTCATGAGTTCTGGAGATTAGGACATGGACATCCTTGAGAAGGCATTATTCTGCCTATCATACTCTTCAAGTTTCACCAAGTAGGCTAAGTACCCTCCATCAGAGCACCTGATATGATAGGTTGAAATGACCTGTTTCCGTTTCTGTAGACTAGCGGGTTGACCCCCAGGTCCAGGGTCCATATCCGTCCTGGCATCCCTGCCAGCGGTCGGGGCCGCCTACGCTGCCATGGGCTTGTCTGCCAGCCAGGAGCGCCCTTTCCATGCCCCTGAGCACCTGAGCTGCCTCAGATTCCATTTGTTCCTCTCTTTCCTGGAAGGCTTCCTTTTCAAATTTATTTTAGTCCCAAATGTCAGTCTTTTGCAGTGTCTAGGGGTTTGAGCCCCTTGTTTTCCATTCTGCTTCCTTTTTTTCCTCCTTCCTCTTCATGGAGTGATTATGTTGACAATAATGTATAATGCGCGTTCTCTTAGGTTCTGTAGACTAACCATTCACTAAATGGTTTTCCTCCATGATGGCTAAGGCTGTTTATTTTTCCCTTCTACACTTAGCATAGTGAATGCTGAATAAATGCTTGTAGAACAACTAGAGTCACGCAGTTTGATAAACTTGTACCCACCCAGTGCTTCTCCTTACACAAATGAAGAGGCTCCCACCAAAGAGTGGCTTACCCCATCCGTGTTCACTCATTTCTAGCTTTGGAACGCTTTGGAATTCATAGGCAAAGGGAAGTGGGGTCTATGAAATGATGATAATCCACCTACTATTCATTTATTCAACAAATATTTATTGTTGCTACTATGTTCCAGGTGCTGTTCCAGGCACTAAGAAAATGGTACCGCCTTCCCCCATGGCACTCTATCCAGGTAGATTAAGAGAGACAACAAACACATAGGTAAATAAGATAAGGCAAGATTTGGTGAAAAGTGTTTCTGGAGAAGCAGCAGCAACAAATGTAGAGGCCGTGAATCTGCACTGTGCTTGGCAAGTCAAGGGGCAGAGGGAAGACCAGTTTGGCCACCTATAGTGTCCTGAGAAGGAGCAGCAAGAGGGGAAATGGGAGGAGGAGGCCGGTGGCTCAGGTCACATGAGGATGCCACACTCAGGGTAGTCACCGCCAGCAACCCAGGGGCCTCATTCTCATTGGATTCCCTGCAAAGGACTTGGGAGTTAGGCAACATGGTAGCCCTGTAGGCAAAGGTAAGGAATTTGGCTTTTATTTTATCTAAGAAGGAAAATCTGGTAGGGTTTGAGGAAAGGAGTAATGTGGTTATACTTGTAAATATATCACTCTGTGGCTATGTGAAGAATGAAGCATCAGGAGGAAGAGTGGATACGGGGAGAAGAGTTAGAAAGCCATCAGAATGGTCCAGGCAAGAGGTGATAGTGGCTTGCACTAAGATGGGGCCGATCTGGGCTACATTTTGAGTGTAAAGTTAACAGGACTTTTAAAAAATTTTTTATTTTATATTGGAGTATCACTGATGAACAGCGTTATGTTAGTTTCAGGTGTACAGCAGAGTGATTCAGTTATACATGTACATGTATCTGTTCTTTTTCAAATTCTTTTCCCATTTAGGTTATTACAGAGTACTGAGCAGAGTTCCCTGTGCTCTACAGTAGGTCCTTGTTGGTTATCCATTTTAAATATAGCAGTGTGTACATGTCGATCCCAAACTCCCAATCTACCCCTCCCCCCTAACCCTTCCCCCCTGGTAACCGTAAGTTCATTCTCTAAGTCTGTGAGTCTATTTCTGTTTTGTAAATAAGTTCGTTTGAATCTTTTTTTTTTTTTAGATTCCGCATATAAGCAATATCATCTGATATTTGTCTTTCTCTGTCTGACTGACTTCACTTAGTATGATAATCTCCAGGTCCAGGACCTTTTAAAAAAACTAGATGTGGAAGGTGAGGTTAAGGGAAGAATCCAGGGCGATGCCTAGCTTTTTGGCCTGAGCGCGTGCTTCGATGAAGGGCATTGAATGAGTTGGCAAAGACTAGGGGAGGGACAGTCTGGGGAGGAAACTCACAAATTCCGTGGAATGGAAGATTCACATAAAAAAACAAAGCATAAAATGATTAAGTGGGTACCTTTTACTGCTGCACGCTTTACCACTTAACAGAACCCCTTCTCTCCCATTATCTTAATTGATCTTCATAAAACTCTGAGTTCAGAGTCTTTCTTCCTTTCTATAGCTTGAGGAAATCAAGGCCCAGAAAAGATAAATCTAATACACTGACAAAGATCGTGGTTTATCATGGGTTTATTTCTTGTTTCATATAATGAATTCAGCAGCCTTCAGTACTTGCCCAGCGCTGGAGGATAAAGAAGGGAAGGGGGAATCTCGTTCGTGTGTAATTGACACATGTTTAAGTATATCAGCTAATTTGAGCCCCCCGTGCAGTTCACGTAATTCTATTTTGACAGCTCGGTAGGTGGCATCAATAACTCAGCTGTGAAATCTGCTGTCCACTCAAGCAGCTTCCAGCCCCATGCGTGCAGGTCCCTTTATCTGCTGAATTACTCGAAGCACCTGCTGGCCTGCCATCATCATCAAGCACAGCCCTCCGGCAGCAGAGGGCAGGAGAATGCTCACCCCCAGGGGGCTTAAAATGATACTTGCTTTTATCTTCTCTTATATCTTTAACCTGAACATAAGGATTTAAATAGGATTTATCTCCTAGATGGTCATCCTTAATCCTGGGGTCGACTTAATCTTAAAATTTTGGTGTCATTTGAAAACCCCTATAATGTAGTGAAATTGTCATTGAAGAGTTACATCTGAGATAAATGGGATCATCAAGCTTAGGAAAAAGATGGTGAGATCAAACAAAGCAAGCAATCTGTCAATAAGTGTGTGCAAGGTATTGTGCTAAACACAATGGGATGACAGCCTTATAAAATGCACTTACTGCTTCAGTGTACTTACCATGGTGGGACAAGAGGATGTGAAATTATAGAAGGTTTCTAATATAAAGTTCATTTTAAATTGAATGTGAAATTTAGATTCCCAACATCAAAGAGAGAAAATGCTGAGCAAATAGTGTGTTTACTGAGAATCTTCTGTGTTCATATCATTGTAACAGCACAAAACTACAAATCTGTATTACTACAACACATGGTCGCTAGCCCCTAGGAAGGTTATTAAGTAGTAGAAGCATTCTGGGGATAGTGCCTGATGTATCATGGCTACTAAATCATACTGAATGAATGAATGAGTGAGACATGTTCATAAAAGATCTAACATCAGATAAAATGTGGTATGTGTCTCACAATACACTAGTGCTGTGATTCTTTTTTTTTTTAATTTATTTATTTAATTTATTTATTTTTGGCTGTGTTGGGTCTTCGTTTCTGTGCAAGGGCTTTCTCCAGTTGCGGCGAGCGGGGGCCACTCTTCATCGCGGTGCGCGGGCCTCTCACTGTCGCGGCCTCTCCCATTGCGGATCACAGGCTCCAGACGCGCAGGCTCAGTAGTTGTGGCTCATGGGCCTAGCCGCTCTGCGGCATGTGGGATCTTCCCGGAACGGGGCACGAACCTGTGTCCCCTGCATTGGCAGGCGGATTCCCAACCACTGCGCCACCAGGGAAGCCCAATGATTCTTAAACTGTGTGTAAATGAAGGCATCGGGTGTTAGCTTTTTTCTTCAAAGTGAAAATTCTCTTCAGATTTCTTTCAGTTAGGTTAGCAAAAACAGATACTAGTGTAGGTCTTTTGTAAAAACAAAGTGGCAAAAGGCAATCATTTGAAAAGCAGGGCATACCCTTCATGCTGTTGTGGCCATTGGTGTTGGTTCTAGGGTCGGACAAACCCAGTGTGAACTTAACTTCTTGGGCTTGAACTTAACCTCTCTCTCTAAGCCTCAGTGTCTCCCTCTATAAAATGGGGACAATAACAGAACCTGCATAATTGGATGGTTGTGAGGATTCAGCAAGATAATGCCTGGCCCACAGTAAGCAGTCAGTATTTATTTACGAATGTTTTATTCTTATCACAACAATCCAGGAGCACAGAGTTACAGGTGAGAAAGCGGAGACTCAAAAAAGCAAGTAATTTACATGAAGTCAAGAATTGAATCAAGGGTGGAACCGAGATTCAGACACAGGTGTAAAGCCCGTGCTTGAAGCTGTTGATAGACAATGCCTAGAAAGGCTTCCCATCTTTGCCTCACTGGGCCCAAGTGGGAGGTAGCTGGGTAGGCCAGGTCCTGGGAGAGCAGAGAACAGCTCGGGCATTTCACTGGTGGAGTCTGGCCTTCAGGAAATCAACACGCTATGGTTCCCTTGTTTCCTGATCACCTGCTGCGGGTGACCCAAAGCGCAGGGTGTGAGCAACAGAGGAGATGGAAAGATCTCTTACTCTTCAGCCAAATTCAAAGTGAGAACAGGGCACAGACGGTCCCTTCTTTCCCATGACCAAGTCATTAAGCAAGAGTGCTTGCTGAGGGATAAAGCCTTTATTTTCTCCAGTGATTGCCAAATGTGTCTTCTCTCTGCATCCGAGCCCAGAGACTTCAGGTCCCAGAGGCCTCGAAGTGATGATGGGATGTCTGGAGCCAGTGGGAGGGCCTGGCAGGTAATAAGGTGCTCAGCAGATTTGACAATTGTTCTCCACATCGCCCCTGGTGCCTGGTGTTAGGTCCATAAAGAGACATCTCCGCTCTGGTGAATTCTCTGTGGTTGGTGAGAACACACAGCTAATGAAGTCCAAATCGGGGTTTAAGCCTTAGACCAATTCAGTTCATTTTACCAGGACCACGCCCTCGGAGACGGGGACTCCCTCTGCCTGTGAGCACGAAGTTGAAGGGGTCACCCTTGCTAAACATGGGGCTGGAGGAGAAATGATGCAGCATGGGGGGACAGTAGTGGGCTGTAGAACCAGAGCTAGGTTTACATCCTAGCTCTGCCTCTTCCGGGCCTGTGACAAAGCCAGATGACTCTCTGATGTGTCATCACTACTAAAGCATCTGAATGAATGAATGAATGAATGAATGAGATGTTTAGAAAAGATCTAACATCAGGTAAAATGTGATATGTGTCTCCCGATACACTTTCTGCATCTGTAAAGCAGGCAGCTTGTGAGAGTGGAATGGACTATCACACATGTAAAGAGTCTAGCGCAGGGCCCGGCGGATGGGAGGCAATGGCTCCACCTACTCCAACACGGTAGCTCTGGCCGCTCCATGGATGCAAGTGCCAGGAGCATTCAGGCACAGCGCTGCCTGTCCCTAAGTTAGGAGCAATGTTTGCCTGTAGAAAGCCGGTGCTGGGAGCACAGAGGCGTAGCACAGGAGCCGTGAGGAGACAGTGAGGCGGTGACCAACCCACACCAGCGTCCCTCTGTGCAGTGCTTGGCCCATGCCGAGATGGACCCTCCTCGCCCTGCTTTGCAAGGAGATGACCGTCAGCAGGGAGCTGCTCCCCTCTCCCTTTCCGTGTTTACGCCTCTCATTGCAGTGATTAGGCAGACAGCCTGGAAAACGGGGGCACCTTGGGAGTGCAGCCCTGGCCTCGCGGTGCCATGACAACCAGCTTCCGAGCAATCACCCCTAATAATGGCCACACACTCACGGTCTCTGCCACCTGGGCAGGGACTCCCAAGGGAGTTTGAGCTTCTCTTGGAGCAGCTGCACACAGTTTCCTGTTGGAAACAAATTACGAGAGGGAGAGAGAGAGAGAGAAGGAGAAAGCAGGGAGTTAAGAAGTTTAACCTGTGATGTACGGAGCGCACCCAGGGACCTGGGGACACTGCATCATGTTCCTGGAGCCCACTGGCTATAGGAACACGTAATTCCACAGTAGGAGGTTTACAACCCCATGGACACCTTTGTCACCCACCCCCCGACAGAGAGAAGGATATCACAGAGTGAAAGACCAAATATGAAGGCTTGTAATGCTGGGCCTCACTGCTACCAGATTTCTTCATTAGGCTCCTGTCGAGACGCCCACTGCCAACTCATCTTGTCTGGACTGAGGCCGTCCTTTCCTGCTGCCAGCTGGCGAGAAGATGCTCAGAGCCCTGCTTCAATCAGTATCTTTCCAGAATGACAGTTCTCAAAAGGACACCTGCCCCCACTGGGCTAATAAATGATTAATCCTCACAAAGGAAGGACAGTCAGGCCCCCCCATGAATAAGCCTACCTGTGGATGTGAGCC
Source organism: Balaenoptera borealis (assembly GCF_965194805.1). Classification (NCBI taxonomy): domain Eukaryota; kingdom Metazoa; phylum Chordata; class Mammalia; order Artiodactyla; family Balaenopteridae; genus Balaenoptera; species Balaenoptera borealis. Next base: position 124,832,965 of record NC_138867.1, on the reverse strand, counting down.
CAAGTTCAGCCTTCAGAGTGACAGGCGAGCCCTGAGCCAAACGGGTTCTTGCCTCCCCTCTCTTTAGATCACAGATTCTAGCTCCTTCGTGAGAAAGGTCTAACCCAGAGCTAAGGAGCCCTTAAGACGCTGTCCTCACCCAGGGAGCACAGGTCCTTCAGGTCCCAGTCTCTCCAAGCTGTGAAATGAAGATCATTCTGTCGGGAAGCACGTGCTGTTGTTATCACTAGTGCCACCTTTCCGTGGATCCCATTCCCCGAACTAGGGTTACTTGTAAATTCTGAACATATATATATATTTATTTTTTTTAAATAACAGGGAGAAGTATGGAGAGTGACCAAATTAACCAGTAAGAGGAAAGAAAGGATGCAGTGGGCTGAGGTGATCAAGGAAGTCTTCCTGGAAGAGACAGTGAGCCCTGATGTTTGAATAGGAGTCAGAGAAACAGGGGAGCAGGGATAGAATGGTATTCTGGGCTGATTGTGTATCCCCCACAAATTTATGTTGATATACTAACCCCCAATGTCATGGTACTAGGAAGTAGGGCCTTTGGGAGATGATTAGGTCATGAAGGTAGAAAGAACCCTCATGAATACAACATGTGTATCCATGTGGACACAATAAGAAAATGACCCCCTGCACCCCAGAGCGGGGCCTTCACTAAAATCAGACCATGCTAGCACCCTGCTCTCAGATTTCTAGCCTGTAGAACTATGAGAAATTTCTGTTGTTCATAAGCCACCCAGTCTGTGGTATTCTGTGATAGCAGCACAAACTAAGACGGGAGGGGAATGAGCATGGATCAAGCCCTAGCACATGCTAAATGCTCCATAAACATCGGGCATCATTATTGCAGCATGTAAAACAGAGGTCACACACTGCAGCCCGTATGGCTTACAGGTGGCTTGTGTTTGAGCACATACTTAAAATGTTTAATTACTTACTAGCATTGAAACATCAAGGTTCCTCAGAAAAATTTAGACTTTGAGATGATCTGGCGATGCTGGACCCACATTCCTGTGTGGCAGCAGGCAGCTGGAGCTGAGTGGAAACAGGGTGTGGACACTCTAGTTTGCCACAGTCCCTACCACTCCCTGTTGTGTACCCATGCACGCTTCATCTATCTTACTACCTGACTGGCCCCTGGAGTAAGGAGTTCTCTGACCTTGGTGCCAATGATGAGTCGGCCAGCCAGGTTGCAGTGGAGAATTTGAGCAGGAGAGAAGCGGGCAGAAACACTGGAGTGCTGATCCAGGGCCTGATACGAAGGACCTGGAGTGCCAGGCCAAGTGGGTGGGACCGGTGGCTATTGGCAATGGGGAGTCACTGTAGGTGTCCGAGCAGGGACGTGGCATTGCTTTGGGAAGAAGAGTTACCCGGCACACAGCAGGGTCACACGCAGCCTCATGTTCTACTGCTAAATCCCGATGGTCTGTGAGCCGCCTGGCTTGCTCTGCTTTGCAGCTGCCGTGTTCTAGTTTCTCTGGACTGCATCAGCCTGTGGGTGCAGCAGCCGCAGTGGTGGCAGCAGGAGTGCTGGGAGGAGATGGTTGCTGAGCCGTGATGGCTCATGCGCTCCCTGGGAAGCAGCAAGCCCGCCCCGGCCCTCTCTGGTCCGCCTGCTAGGCCAGCTGGAGAGGAGAAGCTGCTGAAAGGGAGCAGGCTCTTCGGGGACCTCTTCAGGGAGCCAGCGGCCACTGCAGCCCAGAGAAATAAGAGCAGCTTCCCAGAGATGCGGGGGGAGCCCATAAGCCCTGTTCTCTCCCTTTGTGGACAGTCTGGGGAAAGAGCAGTATTGATTTCCTATTATTACTATAACAAATGATCACACACTTGGTAAACTTAGTGACTTAAAACGGTAGAAAGTTATCATCTTACAGTTCAGAAGTCCACAGTGTGTCTCGCTGGGTCTGCAGGGCTGGGCTCTTTTGTGGAGGCTCTGCGGGAGGGTCTGCTTCTTGCCTTTTCCAGATTCTGGAGGCAGCCTTCCTTGGCTCCTGGCCCCTTCCTCCATCCTCCAAGCCAGCGATCGCCATCGAGTCCCTCTCACACTGCATCCCTCTGACTCTGACTCTCCTGCCTCCTTCTTCACTTAGAAAGACCCTTGTCGTTACACTGGGTACCGCCAGGTAGTCCAGCATAATCGCCCCACTTTAAGGTCAAGTAGTCAACAACCTCAATTCCCCTCTGCCGTGTAACATAGTCATAGGTTCTGGGGATTAAGGTGTGGACATCTTGGGGGGTAGGAGGTGGAAATGAGCAACTTTTCTTCCTTTAAGGAAGAAAAAAAAGCCTCCAGCCACGATAAGTAAGTAAGTAAGTGGGCCCACTCGTTGTTGAAGGAAGTGCCAGAGAGCACAGGACCTTTTCTGTCTAGCTCCCTCTTGTAACCCCAATACCTGTCAGAGCGCCTCACACCTACCGGGCAGTCGGTACACGTTGGTTGAAGAGTGTGTGACACTAATAATATTTAACTTCCGATCATGTGCTGGACACCGCGCTAGGTGGATTCTTACAACCGTGCGAAAATGGGAACAGACGTCTGCATTTTCAAGGCAATGAAGCTGAATCTTAGAGAGGAACGAAAACTTGACAAACACAATCCAGCCTGCAAGTGGTGGGGCACGGGTTCCAGCCGAATATGTCTGACTCCGAAGTCCATTAACGTCTCCTGTACCAGCCGGATGGACACGCCTTAGTAAATCTCAGTAAATCTTCCTAAGCGATGATCTCATCCTCCAGCTTCGCACATGCGCTCTCGTGATGCTAGTACCAGGGTCCCAGTGTCCCCCCCAGAACGTATTTATCACCCCAGGCATTTACGCATGCTGATCGCCCTGTCTAGCATAGGAAGCACCCCTGAGACCGCCCCCCGCCAAACACAGTGATCAGGAGTCAGTAAACGGTGGTCTGTAGGCCACCTCTGGCCCACCACCTGTTTTGACACAACTCCAGCAAAGAATAAGGTTTTTACACTTTTAAATGGTTGAACAAAAATCAAAAAAAGAATACTGTTTCATGACACATAAAAATTAGTTGACATTGACATTTCAGTGTCTACAAGTAGAGCTTTATTGGAATAGATGCTCATCTGTTTACGTATTGTCTCTGCTGCTTTCACGCTACAAAGGCAGAATTGAGTAGTTGCAACAGGGACCAAACGGCCCTCAAAGCCTAAAATATTTGCTCTCTGGCTCTTTACAGGAGAAGTCTGCCAACCTCTGGTCTATCTAGAGCTTACTGGTCATTCAAGGTTCAGCTTGTTGTTAAGCCTTCCCCAGTCAGAGCAGCCCAGATCACACCACACCAGATTGTCTCATCATTTCTGTCCCCTGTGAATTTTTGGTCCATTTTTTTCTGTCTGGAAAAAAAAATTTTTTTGACTCATTCTATCTTCACTTTGAATGATTACTTATTAAAAGAGGCGATATTGGGCTTCCCTGGTGGCGCAGTGATTAAGAATCCACCTGCCAATGCAGGGGACACGGGTTTGAGCCCTGGTCCGGGAAGATCCCACATGCCGCGGAGCAACTAAGCCCGTGCGCCACAGCTACTGAGCCTGTGCTCTACAGCCTGAGAGCCACAGCTACTGAGCCACGTGCCACAACTACTGAAGCCCGCACACCTAGAGCCCGTGCTCCGCAGCAAGAGAAGCCACTGCAATGAGAAGCCCGCACACTGCAATGAAGAGTAGCCCCCCCTCGCTGCAACTAGAGAAAGCCCGCACGCAGCAATGAAGACCCAATGCAGCCAAAAATAAATAAATAATAAGATAAAATAAAAATAAAAGAGATGATATTTATAAATTATAATACATGCAGAAATATTGTGAAAACGGTTATACAAAAGCCAGGGACCAGTGTAACCTCTTCTAGATGAATTGCTCCTGCTTCATCACGCTATGCATTGTGTTGCTACGGTGTTCACTGTTGAACAGTTATTTGTAGAATTAAAGAAGGGCTGTATGAAAAGCAAATTGCAAAGGTAGAGCCAAGCTTCGTTGTTTCCCAGTTCAGAATCCTCTGAGTCTTCATCTGATCTAAGTTCCAGTCTCCAGCCCATGTCTGGAGACTATGTCATTAGGCCCATGGTAGTACAATAGCCACTAATTAAATCTTAAACTTCTCTCACTGTCCTCAGCTGGATAAAGGCCAGCATTATTGGTCCATGGGCATTCTTACCCTCCGTGGGAAAATTGTTGGCTGTTTCTCTCACTGGACAGAATTACTGAATGTGTCTTCTGTAGAGTAGAAATTACTGGCTGCATCTCAATCGGCGAGCCTTTCCTCTCCAGGGGCAAAACTGTTGCCTGCATATATCTCTGAAGGAAAATTGCCATCTGCCTTACTCTGTAGGAAAATTGCCAGTTGTGTCCCCATTATGGGGAAATTGTCAACCATGTCTCCAAACTGAAAAGCATGCCAGCTGTGCTTCTGCGTAGAAAAAATGTCAGCAGAAGTCGGCGATTTAAAACCCTGTGCGTGATTCTGAGTCTGTTCCTTTTTCATCCCCCTCCCTGGTTTCCTTTACTCTCCCTCTCATCTGCCTGAGCCATCAGAGCCAGGGTGGTGGTGACATTGTTCAGCACCGAATGAGAGACGCGTGTACCGAGGAAGGTGTATTACAACTGATGGTCCAGAGACAAACTACTGTGTGTCTGTGTAATGGCCCAGATAGAAAGCAATTTAACAACTGGTAGCTCTTAAGATCTGAGCCCAGTGGAAAAACACATCAGGCTTTTGGACTCACTGTACAGCAAGCTTGCCTTACGCAGCGCCCACTTCTGCATTGTTGCTACCTCCCCTGTTATTCTGGGTACACGCCCTATGCTAAGTGCTTGACGTGAAAGATCTCATCTGTCCCACAACCACCCTAGAAGGTAGAGACGCCTCTTATATCCATTTGACGGATAAGGAAAATGAAGCTTGGAAGGAGTCAAGCCACCTGTCCAAGGCTTCATAACTTATAAGCAGCAGAGCTGGATTTCTACCCAGGCCTGCTGAACTTGGAACCACCTGTGTGCTTAGCCCCCATACTGAATGGGATGGAGGCCTTGGGTCCCCCTCCTGACCCTCCATCTTGGACCTGAGTTCCTGTGCAGTGTCCAATGTGAGGTCCAGAGGAAGGAGCCCACCCAAGGTCAGCCTTTACCTGTGGTTTCCCTACTTTCTTTCTTCTGCTGTCCCAGACTCCACACCCAGCACACTGCATACTTCCTTTCTGCTTTTGCCCCACTTGTAATAAATGTAGTTTTAGCTTTAGCTTCTCTAAAGTCAGCAGTTTTCTTCGTAACTCTTCCTCTCTCTTATTTGGGATTTCAACTCTTTCCCATGAGTTTCTGAGACCTCATTCACGTAGCCAGTCATCTGAACTGTCTCAGGTGAATAGCCCTGTGCCAGGCACCATGAAGGATAACATCAAACACAAGATACTTTCAGCTCCGTGGAGAGGTATTCATGTCTGTACATGTTAGAACACAAAACATTGTCTGTACAGGACACCTAATGTAGCCTATAGCATTTGAAAGGAAGTGTCAGTAGTACTGTAACCCAAAATGTATTCTGGGGAACTCCGTTCTAGAGAGACACTGTCTAGAGAGACGCTGGCTGCAAGTGATTTTCTAAAAAAAATAAAATGGAATGGGGAAGAGGGTGGTGGTGTGATCCAATACGATCTGAAATCAGGATTAAGGGAGTGGTTCTCAACCAGGGGCAACCATGCCCCGCTGAGGGACATTTGGCAATACCTGGAGCCATTTTTGGTTGTCCCCGTTGGGTCATGGGGCTTAGTGAGCTGAGGCCAGGGATACTGCTAAACATCCTACGATGTCGCAGACTTTCTGGCCCTGAATTCAGTACTGCAAAGGTTGAGAAACCTGGATTCCTAGATAAAGAATTTTTGTTGTTGTTTACCTGCAGGACTTCTCAGCACTTTTCATAGGCTAATTGCATTATCAGCCCCCAAAATTGAGTAGGACTTTCCAAAGCTCAGTTGACCTCAGAATCTGGAATCCCTGACGTATTCCTGAGTGTTCTGCTGAAGTCACTGTGGGAAGGCTAGCCTAGAGTAATGAGCATTAGTAGAGGAAGCTGACATTGCTTTTTAGCAGTTGTACTATGATGTACCGTGTGTGTTTGTGTGTTTCTGCTTGGAGATTGCAGTGCTTTTAAAATAGTGTCCAGATAACTCATTAGTTTTGAAAATTATCCCTTTTTTTTTGAAATATACTTTCTATTCTTTTCTCTTTTTTCTTGCATTTGGTAGCTCCAATTATATGTATAATTAACCTTTATCAATATATTCCCTGTGTCTCTGAAATCTTTTTATACTTTCTATTCTTTAGTCTGTTCTTTTGAGGGAGATACATTCTCCACATAGTCTAGTTCACTCATTCTCTCTTTAGTTGCTAAATGCATTTATTGTGTCCTAATTGCCCTTGTTTCATTATTATTTCCATTTGGTTCTTTTTAATATATTTTCTAATTATCTGTGAAAATTCTTAATTGGGCATTTTATTTGTTGAAATTATGAAACACTTGTTTTAAAATGTGTGTGTGATGTGTCCATTATCCGTCTTTACTTGCTGTTTTATTCTCTGTGAAGTTAGTTGTGTCTAGTTTCCCTGGTAGAGTATATCATTAATAAAAAACTGACAATTTTTTTTTTTAAACTTGTAGTTGAAATACAAGACCAGTGGGATTCGTAGATCTCTTATTATCTAAGAGCTGGGAGGGACCTGGTTGGCAATCCTACCTCCTTCATATTATAGACAAGGAAACAGGGCCAGAGAGTTGATGGTTGCCCAGTCATTCAAATGAGAGGCAGGAGGGCAGAGGTTAAGAGCATAGGCTAGAAGCAGACTGAGTTCAAATCCTGACTGTGCGTCCTAATAACTATAGAACCTCAGTGCCTGAGTTGACTGATTGTACTGATTTGTGGAAGAGGAAAAGAGTATCTGTGAATATCAAATGAGTTAATACATGTAAAGCACACGGCGCAAGAGCTCAACAGATAGTAGGTGTTACTAAGAGCTGGTTCATTTGTGTTTAGCCTAGACTCCAACCCAGCACCCCTGACTCCCAGTCTGATGTTCTTATCCCTTGATGGGCACAGGAAGAGGTAAAGAAGGAGCAGAGGCATAGAAGTGGGAATGCACAGGTATATCTAAAAGATGAGGGAGCCCACTTTGACTTGATTGTTTAAACAGAAATGATACTGACGAAGCAAGGAAAAGCAGGTTGTGGAGGCAGGGTAACAGGCAGACAGATGGTCAGTAGAAAGCCCACCTCTACTATTCACTACCTGCATGATCCTGGGCAAGCTACTCCACCTCTCCTGGTCTGTCTCATCTATAAATAAGGACAGTGAGAGTACCTTCCTCATAAATTTGAGCATTCAATGGGATAATTTATGCAAAGCAGGAGGACCAAGAAAGGGTAGCAGATGTCATGATCATCACTGTTAACGTTGTTACTGGGGTCTCCAAGACACAAGCTCCCTGTTGGTGAATCTGACACATCCCCCATGAGTAAGTCTGTGCTATTAGGATTCTCTTCAAGGCTGCTTCCTCTCTCTACCATGGTTCTCTTCATTTCTTCTCTTGATGTCTTTATTTTCTAGAAACTGTTAGAAAACTGCAGATCAGCAGGATTTCTAATGCCAAGTCAAGGGTCTTTAGGAGAAATACCAGTTCTGATTTGTCTCAAGATGTGTCACTCAAGCACTGGATACTATTGTACCACCTATTCAGTAAATTACACGGAACACAGTGACGTTCTATTTGCATTCCACTAGCTGGTTCCCCAGCACCCTTATTCCCCTCTGGGAAAGCAGCAAAATCTCACCTTTTCACATCTGCAATGAAAATTGTGTAATTGTTTAATGTTTGTCTCTTCCTGTAGCCTGTGAGTTCCATGAGGGTAGGACGGGGTCTGTGTTGTTCCTCGTGTCCTTGGCATATAGCATGGGACCTGGCATGTATCACCCGACAAATACTTTTCATGTTCTAGGTGACGTACAAAGTGTAGTGCATGTGTGTGCATGCACATAAGAGACACTTAAATAGCTGATAAATGATTGCTCAGCCTGAATTGGTGAAAACCTTGAATTACAGATGACTTGTATTATTTTCACACTTTTCAAGGACTTAAACAAATTTGAGGTGAGTAGAGTATCGCTTAGATAGTTAAACAGATCATGAAAGGAACCTAATAGGTAGGTATAATCTTCATTTAAAAATTTAAATGGATTCTCAGTATTCATTCATTTAACATATTTACTGAGCACCTCCTATGTTCCAGGAGAGACAGCAGAACAAAACAGACAAAAACCCCTACCCTCATAGAGCTTGTATTCTATTAGGGAAGACAAATAATACATATTAAATGACAGTGCACATAAACTGGGGGAGAGGGACAGAGGGACAGAGGGAAGAAAGGCTGACTCATTGCAGACAGGCCACAGGGATTAGAATCCAGGGGTGAGAGATGACCTGATGGCCTGGGCTTCTTGTGGTGTGTTGATAGGGTCATTCAAAGTCCTGGGGGCCCCAACCTACACTTGCTAATGATGGGGTAAGGCTTGAACTCATGAGCCCTTGGTACAGAAGCTGTGCTCTTAAGTGTTTGAAATGGATTCATTCTCTTAAGGACTTGGGCTGTGTAAACAGGCTAGAGCAGGACTAAGAGCCTTAAGAGCACTTCCACTAACTTTCATCTAATTAATGCACAATAAAAAATACTTAGTGCAATAACTAGGAAAAAGAAAGAGCCTTCCAGCTTTATAGTTCCATGATGCTATGTAGATTCTACCCTGGTGTTTTCTTACAGCTCCTGAAATAAGGTCTTGTAGATGGTACAAGGCAGAATTGCATCATGATTAAGAACAGAGACTTTGAAGTTAGATAGACCCAAGTTCAAAATTCAGCTCTTCCTCGGTTGAGCTACTTGATCTTGCTGTGTTGTCCTTGGACAGGTTGCAAACCCTCTCTGTACCTTAGTTTTCCACATCTATAAAATAAGAAATCATGGTTCCCACTTCATAGGATTGTTGTAAGGATTAAATGAGATAAAATATGCAAAGCATAGGGCCTGGAACATAATAAGCTTCCCATAAACAGTAATTATTCACACCATTAAATATTGTTGCTGAATGAATGAAAGGAATTCATGGAGTTGATATTGAGAATTGGATAAGCATAAACATGTAATGAATTACAAAGTGCTGTGCTGGTGGGTATGTTATCTATATCCTGGCCTTTACATTCTACATAAATAATTAGCGATGCATGGCTTGATTAAAAATTTTCTTTCATTTCACCTCCATTTTCTGGGCCTGTCACTCTAAGGCTTTACAATGTTGCTGCACTGGCCTGCTGGTATGCCAAACATTTGGAGAACAGAGTCCTAGGTATAACCTTGTAAATATTCTTTACTTCATTTAAATATCCCCAGGTTCTGTAGTCCTCAGTCCCAAATTCTAGAGAGTCTTTTAATTGAAGTATAGTTAATTTACAATGTTGTGTTAGTTTCAGGTGTACGGCAAAGTGATTCATATATTACATATATATATTACATATATATATTTTTCATATTCTTTTCCATGATAGTTTATTCCAGGATATTGAATATAGTTCCCTGTGCTATACAGTAGGACCTTGTCATTTATCTTTTATATAGTTTGTATCTGCTAATCCCAAACTCCTAATTTATCCCTCCCCACCAAGAATCTTAGTAAATGAAATATGATTGGCTAATACGGAACCAATGCATGCTTTTCAGGATAAAAATAGCGACTGACATTTATTGAGGACCTGCTATGTGCCAAGCAACATGCATGTCCACTCTGCAGCTGGGAAAATGGAATCTCAGAGTAGTAAATAAAATGTGGACAGCTGGTAAATGACAGAGGCAGGAATTGCCTGCCTCCAGAGTGTAGCTTCCAGAGCCCTTCCCACTTACTGCCTCAAGCCGGCCTTGCAGATGCACTGGGTAGGGGGTGACCAAGCCTCAGGGCCCCCATTCCTCTCTCTATGGGGATGTTTGTTTGGGGCATGCGTGGAGTTTCTAAGTCCCCAGTCCTAATGAGATTACGTTGAATAGAAACTAAGGTGAAAATCTAGTTCTCAATTCTGAGGATACCAATCAGAGCCCAGGGGCCTTCATTAGTGCTCCATCGAAGTCCAAGGGAAACGGGCACAGACTGAGACAAGGGGTCAGAGACTGTATTGACTTCATGTTTTTCTGTTTCAATAGGTTTTTTACTTCTCAAGTTCAATTCTGATTGATCAGTTTTTTTGTTGTTCTTTTAAATGGTTCTGTGAAAATTAGTATTTTGGTTTGACTTATGGTTTAATTCAGCAAGGTTTGAAAGACAACTCATTATATTAGATTATATTAGATTTTCCACAAAGAATTTGGGTTTTTAAAAATTTTTTATTTTATATTGAGGTATAGTTGATTAACAATGTTGTGTTAGTTTCACGTGTACAGCAAAGTGATTGTTATACATATACATGTATCTATTCTTTTTCAAATTCTTTTCCCATTTAGGTTATTACGTAATATTGAGCAGAGTTCCCTGTGTTACCCAGTAGGTCCTTGTTGGTTATCTATTTTAAATATAGTAGAGTGTATATGTTGATCCCAAACTCTCAATTTATCCTTCCCCTTCCTTTCCCCTTTGGTAACCATAAGTTTGTTTTCTATGTCTGTGAGTCTGTATCTCTTTTGTAAATAAGTTCATTTGTATCATATTTTAGATTCCACATATAAGTGATATCCTATGATATTTGTTTTTCTCTGACTGACTCCACTTAGCATGATAATCTCTAGGTCCATCCATGTTGCTGCAAATGGCATTATTTCATTCTTTTTTAGGCTTATTGATACTCCATTATATATATGTACTACATCTTCTTTATCCATTCATCATCGACAGATGATGGACATTTAGGCTGCTTCCATGTCTTGATTATTGTAAACAGCACTTTTTTGTGGTATCTTTGTCTGGTTTTGGTATCAGGGTGATGATGGCCTCATAGAATGAGCTTGGGAGTGTTCCTTCCTCTGCAATTTTTTGGAAGAGTTTCAGAAGGATAGGTGTTAACTCTTCTCTAAATGTTTGATGGAATTTTCCTGTATGGAATTTTCCTGTGAAGCCATCTGGTCCTGGACTTTGTTGGAAGTTTTTAAATCACAGGTTCAATTTCATTACTTGTGACTGATCTATTCATATTTTCTATTTCTTCCTGGTCCAGTCTTGGGAGATTGTACCTTTCTAAGAATTTGTCCATTTCTTCTAGGTTGCCCATTTTATTGGCATAGAGTCTCTTATGATGCTTTGTATTTCTGCGGTATCCATTGTAACTTCTCCTTTTTCATTTCTAACTTTATTGATTTGAGCCCTCTCCCTTTTTTTCTTGATGAATCTGGCTAAAGGTTTATCAATTTTGTTTATCTTCTCAGAGAACCAGCTTTTAGTTTTATTGATCTTTGCTATTGTTTTCTTTGTTTCTTTTTCATTTATTTCTGCTCTGATCTTTATGATTTCTTTCCTTCTGCTAACTTTGGGTTTTGTTTGTTCTTCTTTCTCTAGTCCCTTTAGGTGTAAGTTTAGGTTGTTTATTTGAGATTTTTCTTGTTTCCTGAGGTAAGATTGTATTGCTATAAACTTCCCTCTTAGAACTGCTTTTACTGCATCCCATGGGTTTTGGATCATTGTGCTTTCATTTGTCTCTAGGTATTTTTTTATTTCTTCTTTGATTTCTTCAGTGATCTATTGGTTGTAAGTAGCATATTGTTTAGTCCCCATGTGTTTGTGATTTTTACAGTTTTTTTTCCTTATAATTGATTTCTAGACTCATAGTGTTGTGGTCAAAAAAGATGCTTGATATGATTTCAATTTTCTTAAATTTACTGAGGCTTGATTTGTGACCCAAGATGTGATCTATCCTGGAGAATGTTCCGTACGCACTTGAGAAGAAAGTGTAATCTGCTGTTTTTGGATGGAATGTCCTAAAAATATCAGTTAAATCTATCTGGTCTATTGTGTCATTTAAAGCTTGTGTTTCCTTATTAATTTTCTGTTTGGATGATCTGTCCATTGGTATAAGTGAGGTGTTAAAGTCCCCCACTATTATTGTGTTACTGTCAATTTCCTCTTTTATAGCTGTTAGCATTTGCCTTATGTACTGAGGTGATCCTATGGTGGGTGCATATGTATTTATAATTGTTATATCTTCTTCTTGGATTGATCCCTTGATCATCATGTAGTGTCCTTCTTTGTCTCTTGTAACAGTCTTTATTTTAAAGTCTATTTTATCTGATATGAGTATTGCTACTCCAGCTTTCTTTTGATTTCCATTTGCATGGAATATCTTTTTCCATCCCCTCACTTTCAGTCTGTATGAGTCCCTAGGTCTGAAGTGGGTCTCTTGTAGACAGCATATATATGGGTCTTGTTTTTGTATCCATTCAGCCAGTCCATGTCTTTTGGTTGGGGCACTTAATCCATTTACATGTTAGGTAATTATCAATATGTATGTTCTTATTGCCATTTTGTTAATTGTTTGGGATTTGTTTATGTAGGTCTTTTTTTCTCCCCTTCCTCTTTTGTTCTTTCTCTTGTGATTTTTTTTTTTTATAAGTTGGTCCAATTTTATTGAAATCTGTTACAGAAGACAGTTCAAATAGGAACCACTGTCTGTGGTTTTAAGGCCTATAGAAATCTGAATTACATTTTACTGCAAAATATAAAATACATTAATTCAAACTACAGTGTAAAAAGATTTTATTAATAATGAATTGTATGTCCTCATTAAATTAGATATCTGCAAATGTTTTGCTAAATAGTTACAGCTAATTTAGAGATATCTTTTAAAGTTCAAATAGCTAGTTTAAATTTGAGAAAACATACACTTACTGTAACATGAAAGATGTTCACATTGAGATACTTCAGCCCCAACTTCACAAACTACTGGAAATTAAGGGATACTTTGTTGCTAGAGGAAAAAATATCACTTACATCAGGGAAAATTATACTATACTACCAGTTTAAAATAAGCAATAGTTCACATAATATTAGAGAAATTCTCTCTTGCCTTACAAATGCAAAATAAATCCTCCAGACTCCCTTCTCTGTAGAGACCACCAGCTCACTATCCAGGCTCTGAAACTTAACACAATTAGGGAAAAAACAAGACAGACTTCAGTATGAGAAGGAGCCAAAACATTTCCTGAGGGAAGCATTTCTGATTTTGTTTTTGTTAAGCATTCTCTTGATCTTTAAGCTCTTTTTTTAAAAACAAAACAAAACAAACAAAAAAAACCCCACTCAATTCCCAAGATCAGTTTGAAAATGAAAAAAAATAGATCTGATGGCTCTCACAGCAACCTTATCATGTCAAGGCAATTTAACTCACATCTCCTGATACTTCCTCCCCATTTCCTACTGACAGCGTCCCCCCCTTGCCCTTAGAGTAGTTGAGGTTCCCTGTAATACAGACCCTTGGTCTTTTTAGCGTTAGCTAAAACACATATTTTGAAAAATGTGTTTAGTAAATACCCTTCAAGTCCTGACCTAATTTCCTGATATATAAAGCACATAAGAGGTGGTGTCCCCTGCGACTGTCTAATGCTTACCAACTATTTAAGAAGTTCCCTTGACTCTTTAAGTTTGCCTTTAGAGATTAAAATTCAACATAGAAAAACAATCAGTTATCAAACATCTATCCCTAATTTAGAGTAAAGCTACATTACATAGCAAAACTCCACTTATTAAACTCTATCTCATGCAAACTTAAAATTTTAAAAATAGTAATTCCAGGCCCCAAGGTAGACCATGAACCTACTTAGATGCAAACATGGTAAACACTTTAAAATTTTTTTTTTCAAATCTTCCTAAAAGAAGTGTGTTTTTGCTGATCAACATTATACATGAAGTCTGTTGCTAAGGAACACAATTTTTGACCTGGTAACAGAAATCATTCTGGTAATCTGACACACGACCAAGATGCTAAGACTATAGAATTAACGGCATTCTTTTGGATTCTGTCCTTTAATAATTTTTAAGTGGGAAACCATGAAGAGGCTTCCAGCTCAGTAGAGACATTGATTAAAGCTTGGTAAAAATGGGCAGGTTTGCAGACCTTGGGTAACGCACGTCAAATTCAATAGGCCAAAGGAGTGAGTTTTTCATGATGCGGCTCTCACCACTCACAGGGTTTGGGCCAGTTTTCCATAGCCTCCTCTCCCAGCATCCTAGTCCTGACGATACTCATCTCGTACATGGCCTCCAGAACGCCCACGGCCATACTGCCTGCCCTCCTTAAAGCCTGCATCCCAGTCTGTGCGAATGATCCGGTCATCCGGACGCGTTCCATTTATGTACCACATGGCATTTTCTGTATCTGCTCTTGAATAGTGTTCCACAAAGGAGAACCCACGTGCTGTTTTCTTCATTTTATCCAGGCCCATGATGATTTTCTTTATGTCACCACTTTTGCTGAAGAGTTCATAGATTTGTTCTTCAGTTGTATAAGAGGAAAGATTTCCAACATACGGTGTACAGCTTTCCTTCAGTAATTAATTTTTCCTGTTCTTCACTGTCACCCTGGAAGTGCTGGTCCCAGTACTGGCTCAGCTTGACGTCGGAGTCGCTGCACAGCGCCTTCAGGAGGCCACCCGACCTAGTGCACAATGTGGCCAAGGACGCCGCCACTGTGAGAATCTTCTCTTGTGATTTGATGACTAACTTTAGTGTTGTGCTTGGATTCCTTTTTTCTTTTTTGTGTGTGTATCTATTGTAGATTTTTGGTTTGTAGTTACCATAAGGTTTTGATATAGCAGTCTATATTTAAACAAGATTGTTTTAAGATGCTGGTCTTTTAATTTCAAATGCATTTCCAATATCCTGCATTTGTACTCTCCTCTTCTCATGATTGCTGGTTTTGATATCACATTTGTGTGTGGATGATTTCCTACCTTAACCAGTGAGCTTTTCTATTTGTAATTTTCTTGTTTCTACTTGTGGCCTTTTCTCTTCTACCTAGAGAAGTTCCGTTAGCATTTGTTGCAAAGCTAGTCTGGTGGTGCTGAATTCTCTTAGCTTTTGCTTGTCTGTAAAGCTTTTGATTTCTCTGTCGAATCTGAATGAAAGCCTTGCTGGGTAGAGTATTCTTGGTTGTAGGTTCTTCCCTTTCATCACTTTAAATATATCGTGCCACTCCCTTGTGGCCTGAAGAGTTTCTGCTGAGAAGTCAGCTGATAACCTTATGGGAGTTCCCTTGTATGTTATTTGTTGCTTTTAATATTTTTTCTTTGCCTTTAATTTTTGTCAATTTGATTACTATGTGCCTCGGGCTTGTTCTTCCTTGGGTTTATCCTGCCTGGGATTCTCTGTGCTTCCTGGACTTGCGTGACTGTTTCCTTCCCCATGTTAGGGAAGTTTTCAGCTATTATCTCTTCAAATATTTTCTCAGGTCCTTTCTCTCTTTTCCTTCTGGGACCCCTATAACGTGAATGTTGGGGTGTTTAATGTTGTCCCAGAGGTCTCTCAGACTGTCTTTATTTCTTTTCATTCTTTTTTCTTTATTCTCTCCTATGCCAGTGATTTCCACCATTCTGTCTTCCAGCTCACTTATCCATTCTTCTGCCTCACTTATTCTGCTATTTATTCCTTCTAGTGTATTTTTTTATTTCAGTTATTGTATTGTTCATCTCTGTTTGCTTGTTCTTTAGTTCTCCTAGGTCTTTGTTAAACAAACATCTCTTGTATCTTTTCGACATGTGCCTCCATTCTTTTTCTGAAATCTTGGATCATCTTTACTATCATTGCTCTAAAGTCTTTTCCAGGTAAGTTGTCCATATCCACTTCATTTAGTTGTTCTTGTAGGTTTTTATCTTGGTCCTTCGTCTGGAACGTAATCCTCTGCTGTCTCACTTTGTCTAACTTTCTGTGATTGCAGTTTCTTTTCCGCAGGCTGCAGGGCTGTGGTTCTTATTGCTTCTGCTGTCTGCCCCATGGTGGATGAGGCTGTCTAAGAGGCTTGTGCAGGTTTCCTGGTGCAGGTCCCTCTGGTGGGCAGAGCCATGTCAGGGGGTGTGTTTAGCAAGCAGCTGTGTGCTCAGGAAGACTTTAAGCTGCCTGTCTGCTGATGGGTGTGGCTGTGTTCCTGCCCTGTTGGTTGCTTGGCATGAGGCATCCCAGCACTGGAGCCTACAGGCTGTTGGGTGGGGCCAGGTCTTGGTAAGAAAATGGTGGCCTCTGGGAGGGCTCACACCGATGAGTACTCCCCAGAACCACCATTGCCAGTGTCTTTGTCTCTGCAGTGAGCCACAGCTGCCCCCCACCTCTGCAGGAGACCCTCCAATACTAGCAGGTAAGTCTGGCTTAGGCTTTTATGAAGACACTGCTTTTTTCCTTGGGTCCTGGTGCACACAAGAGTGGGGTTTCTGTGCCCTCCAAGAGGAGAGTTTCTGTTTCCCCCAGTCCTGTGGAATTCCTGCGGTCAAACCCTGCTGACCCTCAAAGCCAGATTCTTTGGGGCTTCTCCTCCTGTTGCCAGACCCCCAGGCTGGGGAGGTTGGTGTGGGGCTCAGAACTTTCACTCCTGTGGCAGAATTTCTATAGTAAAATTATTTTCCAGTTTGTGGGTCACCCACCCAGCAGGTATGGAGTTTGATCTTACCGTGGTTGTGCTCTTCCTGCTGTCTTGTTGTGGCTTCTTCTTTGTTTTCAGATGTAGGATATCTTTTTTGATAGGTTCCAGCATTTTTTGGTTGATGATTGTTCTGCAGTTAGTTGTGATCTTGGTGTTTTTGTGAGAACAGATGAGCTCACATCCTTCTTCTCTACCATCTTGTCTCTGCCTGTAGATTTTCTACATAGAATTTGATAATGACTCTGTGAGTGTGTTGAATGGGCAGGAAAGAGGAAGCCTTGGGGGATGAGTTACTCAGTAACCTGAAGACAGATGTTTGGTTCAGCCTAAAATTGTAATAGAAACGCTTATTAAGTGGAACCATACTCAGTTGCCATTATCGTAGGTCAAAAATAATCAAATGTAGGCAGATATGTATAGCTCAACATCATACATGCTAATCACCCAGAAGGCAAAGATTTCATTAATTTATCTGGCTTTGGTTCCAATCAAGCAACAAATATTTATTGAACACATATGTGCAAGAGTCTCAGTTCAAAGATAAGAAAAAACAAAATCCTGCCTTCAAGAATCTCACATTCCTAGTTGAGATAAGCCATGGATTGTTAAATGCTAATGTGAGAAATGATGCTTTCATTGGGAGAGTACCTGAGCAAATGCTAAGTGAACAGGCCAGACCAAGTGTGATGGGGTTTCAGAGAAAAGAAAAGATCATTTGGGGCTAAAATAACATGTAAAAGATGAGACATATGAATCAAGCAAAATATGACACAATGAAGGAGGAATGATCAGGCAGGGCATAAAAATGGGAAACATCAAGATGTATTTTGCACATCCAATTTGAACCAGGGAAGTTCAAAAACAAGGTTAGAAAGATGAATTAAGGCAGCTTACAATAAGCTTCAGTGTCTTTTATTCCTGTAAGTGCTTTTTATTCCTGTGAGTGGAAATCAGCTGAATCTGTTGAATGAAATAATAAGCAGCTAGATACCAGAGCAAGTGGAAAATATACACAAAAGACATTGTAGCCAGAGTTTACCTATGCAACTGAGGCACAGAAAAGTTAAGTAACTTGCCCAAGGTCACACAACTAGTCAATGGTAGTCTGACCTTAAGCCCAAGGCAGTCTGGCAGCACAGTCCCACTATTAAGCACCATGATCCAAGAGATACGTATACACAGGTCCACACAAAAACTTGTGTTTATTCATAGCAGCATTATTCATAATAGCCAAAAAGTAGAAACAACCCAAATGCCCATCAACTGATGAATGGATAAACAAAATGTAATATAGCCATACAATGGAATATTATTCAGCCATAAAAAGGAATGAATCATGCCACAACATGGATGAACCTTGAAAACATTACACTAAGGGAAGGAAGCCAGTCACCAAAAAAGAATATATATATAGAGAGAGAGAGAGAGAGAGAGAATGATTCCATTTGTGTGACATTTCTAGAATAGGCAATTTCATAAAACAAGAAAATAGATTAGTGGTTGCCTAGGGCTGCAGGAATAGGTAATGGGGAGTAACTGCTAATGGGAATGGAGTTGTGGGTTTTTTACAAGGGATGAGGTAATGAAAATGTCCTAAATTGAGACTTTGTTTATGGTTGCATGATTATGTGATTATACTAAAAAAAACCCCACCAAACTATCAAATTTAGATGAGTAAATTTTATGGTATGTGAATTATATCTCAAAAACAGGCATAAACAAAATTTTTAAGTGTGTAAGATGACTACAGGTTATAGTATACACAGTGATACCCAGCAACCATGGGGAAAAGTGAAAGAGTCAGATACATAGATCTGGAGCTTGTGAACCGTCAGTGCCAGATCTGTGGATGTGACAAGTCCCATGGGGAACCAGTGACAGCTTGTTCTGCTGCCAGGGAGCTGACAGTTCTGTTAGCAACTTATATTCTACAGATTCCAGCCCTACTCCAGGTTATACTTTCTTTGGCTTTCTAGCTGGCCCAAACACGTTAGCATCAGCTGATAAGGATGTACTAAATTTGTTTTGTTTTGCTTTTGTTCTGCAGTTTTTGAAGAGCCGGAAGATCCAAGCAACAGGTCGTTTTTCTCTGAAATCATCTCTTCGATTTCGGATGTGAAGTTCAGCCACAGTGGGAGGTATATCATGACCAGAGACTATCTGACGGTCAAAGTTTGGGATCTCAACATGGAAAACCGCCCCATCGAGACTTACCAGGTACAGACCACCACCCACTAATACATAGATTGGGCACTTCTTCAAGGGTTCCAGATCAGCCCCTGCCTGCAAAGGCTTACAAAGCAGAAGAATAAAAGACATGTTGAGCCAGTTAAACATCCAGAAATAGCAGGTAGACAGTTCAGTGTAAGTCTGGATAGATCTAGCCTAGAGGAAAGGTCAGGAACCATGCCCTGAGGTCCCAGTGTTTACAGGCTGGGAAGAGGAAATGGATTTGGCAAGAGAGACTGGAGAAAGTGCCAGTGAGGCAGGATGGAAACTGAGAGGAGTCCTGGAAGCCAAGTGAAGAAACTGTCTCGAGGAGGAAGAAGTCACCAACTGCCGAATGCTGTTGCTGGGTCAAGGAAGGACTGAGAAATGGCCAATTGGATTTAGTAACATGGAGATTACCAGGCACCTTAATGAAAGAGTTGTAGGTGAAGTGGTAGGAATGAATGTCTGATTGGAGTGGGTTCAAGAGAGACTGTAACTAGAGGATGGGAAACGTAGTGAAATTTTTTTTTAATTTATTTGTGTAATTTATTTATTTTTGGCTGCTTTGGGTCTTCATTGCTGCGCGGGCTTTCTCTAGTTGCAGCAAGTGGGGGGCTACCCTTCTTTGCGGTGCACAGGCTTCTCATTGCAGTGGCTTCTCTCGTTGCGGAGCATGGGCTCTAGGCACGCGGGCTTTAGTAGTTGTGGCACACGGGCTTAGTTGCTCTGTGCCATGTGGGATCTTCCCGGACCAGGGCTTGAACCCCTGTCCCCTGCATTGGCAGGCAGATTCTTAACTACTGAGCCACCAGGGAAGCCCTGTAGTGAAATTTTGAAAGAGATTTTGTTCTGAAGAGGAATAGAGAAATGGGGTAGTAGCTGGAATGGAATGCAGGATTGAGGAAGTCATCACAGCTTGTTTTATGCTGATAGGAGTAAGCCCATAGAGAGGGAGATAATTAATTGAAGCAGTCAACTTCTCAAGGGAATAGATTCCATTGCAGAATTGGACTTAGATGAGGTGGGCAAGTCATCCATCAAAGGAAAGAGAAAAGAGTAAATAGCTACAGATGCAGTAGGTTTGTCAATTTTGTGATGGGAACATACAGATGGTTTCTTCTTATTGCTTCTATTTTCCAGTAAAAGAAGAAGCAAGGTCATTAGCTGAGTGAGAAGGAAAAGTGTAAAACTCATCTAAGAGAGTGAATTGACTAGGGCAGTATGGTAGGGTTGCTCAGGGATCCACTTGAGGTTTATATTATTGATTTAAAGTGAGACTAATCTGTGTGATTGTGTGTTTTTTCCCAGGCACATTCACCTGCTTGGTACAGGTAAGGAAGAGCAGAAAGTTAGATTTAACCAGTGATGGGGTTTTGCCAAGGAGGTACAATGGAAGGAGGGAGAAAAGCAAGTTTGTTGAAGGTATCTATTAAGGGAGTGATTGATTGATTGGAATGATGGTTGGCTGAATCTAAGGTAGGTAAGAAGGGGAATGAAGAATTGATAGAATCAAGATACTAAAGGGCATGAACTAAAATGATAGGAAGTAGCAATAGAGTGATACTTATTCAACAAATACAGTTACAGTAATGACAAGGCTCATAATATGACCCAGAAAGCAAAGGACAAAACACACTGAAAATGATGAGGCCAAGTAACCAAGAGTGAGTCCAGAGTATTCGAATCGCTAAGAATGATGGCAGGGATGGCGATGGAAGAGAGATTGAGGCGCTAGAGTGGCTTCCAGGAATGGGGTAGAGGGGCTGAGGACTGTCGATGACTGCAAGAAGGATGGGTAGCAGGAAGTCATGTTGGATGGCATGACTTGGAAGGAGCTGAGGACGCGAGACAGGAATAGGTTGTCCTGAGCAGCACGGAGCCCACCCACCTTGGCACATGAGGGCAGAAGTCCAGCCGCCACGTGAGTGGCCTCAGGAGAAGCAGGAAACGTTGAGAGAGGAGGTTGAGGACACTGAGGACTTTGATGGCTGACTGTGATGCTGTAAAAAGGTTTGGGGGCCAGAATTCAAGACCACAGATGTGGTCAAGGTAGTTTGGTTACCCCTGTGTGTTTGCGTTCTCATTGTCCCCCACATGCTGCCCTCAGGCTCCCGCTCACAGCCCTCATCTTCAGCACAGGGCTAGAGCAAACAGGAGTGTCCCCTTCCAGCTGCGCAGTCAAACCATCTGGTGTTACATCCCTTAGTACGAAAGAGATGGCAGTGGGAACTAGAACCTGAGAGGGGGTGATATTGACAGGGGTGTGGCCCACTGGAGAGCCATGCTTAGAGAAAAGTAGATTAGGCTACACAGTGGGGAGAGCAATTACTACTTCTATTTTAGGGAAAGACTTTTAGAACAAAGCTAGCTAGCTGTGACGTGAAATCATCAGCATTTTAAGATCATGGTTCTCAAACCATGTTTACCTAGTAGTAGACGTAGAAATGTTTGTAGAACACTGAGAAAGAGCTCTCATAGCCCATTATTGAAATTAAATATTACAAAAATTATTTAACTTATTTTAGATGACATATTTCAAAGCAATTTAGTTAAGTTTATATACCGTATCAGATGGTAATATAGTATATCAAACTGAGTGAGTGAGTGTCTGGAACACTGTTGAAAAAATTGTAAGGACTGGTCCAGTGGGAAGGAATTCCATCATCAATTACTACTGCCTCCCCTGGGCAGGGAGACAGGTGATACTCTTTTGTATCTTATCTTCAGACATCCATCAACTGATCTCAAGCATGTTTCTAGGAATAAGAAGCTGTAGACTTAAGTATGATGAGCTATGTTCACGTTTTCCTATAGAACAGGGGTTGACAAACTGTGACCCGTGGAGCCAAATCCAGCCCCCCATCTGTTTTTGTAAAAGCAGTTTTATTGAAATACAGCCACCCCTGATCATTTACCTATTATCTATGGCTGTTTTCATGCCACAACGGCAGAGTTGGGTCGTCATGACAGAAACTGTATAGCTCACAAAGCCTAAAATATTTACTGTCTGATCCTTTACAGGAAAAGTTTGTCAACCCCTGAAATAGAAGAACAAAGCAACAGAGTTTAATCGTGCTGGACCTCACAGTGGTCTATCAACTATACAATAGCAGGCTCCCACAAGTACATGATTTGAGAAGCACTGTGTTGGGAGACTCGGCTTAGTGTCAAGAAGGCCATCCCCAAGCTCATAGGAACATAGCATAGAAACAATATTTGCAACATGAAGAGAGAAGCATCAAATAGGACCACGAGTCTTAAGTTTTCCCTTACTCTGCTCTCTAGATGTTTGTTTCTCATGTCTGTATCTTACCTTTTTCTCTCTCTCCTCTGATGGAAAAAAGTCCATCTTCTCTGCCTAAGATTTTTTTTTTTTTACAACAGAATATATGTGCAACATACCTTCATAGTATAATAGATCATCTTTTCCTGTAGAGGCCCTCAGTTGGAGGTAGTCAGGAACTTCCCAGAACTGCTCCATACTGTTGGTAGGAATGTAAACAGGTACAGCCACTATGGAGAACAGTCTGAAGGTTCCTTAAAAAACTAAAAATAGAGTTACCATATGATCTATCAATCCCACTCTCGGGACTATATCCAGAGAAAACCGTAATATGAAAAGATACATGCACCCCAGTGTTCACCACAGCACTATTTACAATAGCCAAGACATGGAAGTGACCTAAATGTCCATCATCTGTCGATGATGAGTGGATAAAGAAGATGTGATACATATATATAATGGAATATCAATAAGCCTAAAAAAGAATGAAATAATGCCATTTGCAGCAACATGGATGGACCTAGAGATTATCATACTAAGTGAAGTAAGTCAGAAAGAGAAAGACAAATATCATATGATATCACTTATGTGGGGAGTCTAAAATATGACACAAATGAACTTATCTACAAAACAGAAACAGACTCCAGAGAACAGACCTGTGGTTGCTAAGGGGGAGAGGGAGTGGGGGAGGGATGGATTGAGAGTTTGGGATTGACATATACACACAGTACTATATATAAGATAGATAACCAGCACGGACCTCCTGTATAGCACAGGGAACTCTACTCCATACCATGTAATAACCTATATGGGAAAAGAATCTGAAAAAAAATTATATATATGTGTGTATAACGGAATCACTTTGCTATACACCTGAAATTAACACATTTTAAATCAGCTAAACTTAAAAAAAAAAGGTGCATCAAATAATTAAATAAATAAAAAGTCTCAGGAAAATAATGAAAAAAAAAGTGCTCCCTAACAGATGCAAGGAAGCAGTAGGGGGAGATAAGACTGAAAATAAGATCTATTTTGCCTTTTTCCTCCAAAAAGTAGGAGATCTGGAGTACGAGTATAATAAATTTGGCTCCCATTGCCCACTGCACTAATTCCATCTTGACATCCTTCCCCTTCAGAAGCCCCACTCCTCTTCTTCCTCTATTACACAGAACTTGGGAGCAAGTCAATGATAAAATCAAGAAAAGGCAAGAATCAGGCTTGCTTTCTAGACAAGAGATGGATTCTTGAGGTCAGGGTCCTCCAACCATCAGAAGAAAAGTTCGACCCCCGATTTATGCCCTTACCTCTACCATCACTTTCTTCCAAGGAAATACTCTGTGCTGATTTGGGAGAGGGGGAATTATAGTCAAGACCAGGCTTAGGCAAACCATGACTCAGAGGCCAATCCTGTCTGCCACCTATCATCTTTGTAAATAAAATTTTATTGGAACACAACTCCCACTCATTTGTTTATGTATTATAGCTGCTTTTGCATGACAAGGGTAGAGTTGGGTGGTTGCTATATGGCCCACAAAGTATAATTATTTACTATCTGGGCCTTGATAGAAAAAGTTTGTCAAGACCTGGAATCAGCTCTCTCTTTGTCCCAGGACTCTGTTCTGCTTTGCTCAAGGATTCTTAATGATAACTAGAGATCTTCAACAAGCAGAAATGGCCCTACAAACAAAATCGCCTTCCAGATCAGATCTGAGCCACTTCCAATATGCACAAAAGGTGGAGGAAGGGAAGGACAATGATTTAATTTATAGCAGAGTTCCCAAGCTCAAGACACAAGCCTCGCCCTTACATACCATTACCTAACAAAGCCAAAAGCCCAGCTGCAGATGGATTCTCTTGTCACTACAGCACTGAAGCAAATACCCTGACAAGGCCCAGAACTGTTTGTTTGGGAACAAGAGAGTAAAGGTGGAGGAAATTAATTTGCAGACTCAGAAATCCTTACACTGTCCAAATAACTCAGAGAGCTTTTCAAATACCCGGAACATCTAATGGAACAAGGAATGAATCTGACCTCATTCCTCTGCCCAGTGCTAAGCACACAGCTGAGCCTCTGAGCTCAGCCTCCAACAGAACTCTGGGGTCAAGGGAGGAGAGGGGCCCAGGCTGCAGGAAAAGGGAGAGGGAACGATCACTGTCCATCGAAACAAAGTCAAACAGTGCTTTTCATAACGTCCCTCTGCCTTCACCCAATTTTAGCTCCCTCTTGGCCTCACCTCAGTTCCTTATCACAGCTCCTGTCTAGGACTGAGACCCCATGTAAGGCGAGGCCAATGAGGCAGAGCCAGTGGGAGGTCGATTGCTAGAGAAGGCAAGAGTGTGTGTGTGCTCCAGAACCCAGATCCCGGGTTCACTTCCCATTCTGTCATTTCCTTTCCTGTGTGATCTCGGACAAATGGTGTCCTACCCGGTACTTCATCCTCTGTTAAAGCGAAGAGAATGACAACACCTATATCCTAAGATGATGTTAGAGATGAAATAAGATTCTATGGCTAAAGCGCCTGGCTAATAATAACAAGCTGGCATATTATGTATACCTGTTATAATTACCAGTCCCTATGACAGAGCTCAGGAAGAATTCAAAATTGCACCCAGATTACTACCCTCCAAGCCCTAATCCTCTGCCTATTTGCCATCTTCACCTGAGATGCTGAATGCAGCTGGAGAAAAACACCCAACCATGCTGACCAGATGCATTTAAAATTCACATCCAACAACTTCAAGCGGCCCTCAGCGCCTTCCAGAAACCCTGCACTGTTTCCCAAGCACCCCCTCCCCTTCCTCACTCTCAGCTGATAACCTTGCTTCTTATTTCACTGAAAAATAGAAACAGGAGAAAACTGCTGCATACTCCAAGGCTGCGCCATGCACATCACATCAGAGTCTACTGGATGAGCTCCCTTTGCATAGACATCTCCAAATTATAGATCCCAAAAATGAACATGGCAACTCCATCTTTCCACTTGCTCAAGAGAAAGATGCAGGAGCCCTCTTTGACTCCTGTTTTCCTCTCCACACTTCACAGTGGATCCATCCCCAAGTCCTATCATCAGCTCTCCTTCCAAACACGTCGAGAATCCGACCACCTCCCACCACTGCCCGCTCTGGTCCAAGCCGTCATCTATCAATCACCCAGGTTCTACCTAGCCTCCCTGCCTTTGGCCCTGCAGGCTTACACTCTGTCACGACACAGCAGGCTCAGGATCCTTCCTGTGTAGTCTGTTCACATCACTCAGCGTAAGGGGCCTACGGGACCTGGTGAGCACACGCTGAGGCCTCCACCCCACTGCCTCCAGGACTCCTGCCTCTGGGCCTTTGCATTTGCTGTTCCCCATGCTTGGAAAGCCTTTCCCCCAGATACCACTGAGGTGCATTCATTTCCTTCAGGCTTCTGCTCCAATGCCACCTTCTCAGGTGAACCCTTGACTACTCACCCTGTATAAAATAATACTCCCACTCCCTTTTTCCATGTTTTTTTCTCTATATTTTTATCACCATCTAAAATATCTTATATATTTACTTGGTTATACCATCTCTTCCCCAACACTAGGAGGAAAGCACCCCAGAGGTATTCTGTTCACAGCTCTCTCCCAACCACATAGCAGGCATTCAATAAATATTTGTCAAATAAAAGGCGGAATGAACGGGGTCCTCTAAATCAGCTTAGAAAATGGGAATCTCCCACTTAATGGGCCCTGCTCTCTGCCGCCATCTATGTACGCAAGCTTGTTTAATCCACACTAGCCATGTAAGCAGCTCACTAACCCATCTTAATGTCCCAAGGCTGAAAAGGGCCACACCTGGGTTCAGATCTGAGACCATCTGATTCAAGCCACATTTACACTGAAAGAATTAACAGCTCACATCCAAAGAGGAGCTTCACACAGAGAAATCATTTTTAAAAATAATAACACCCTCTTAATGTGTCCTCCCCCTCAACCAGGTTCACGACTACCTCCGCAGCAAGCTGTGCTCCCTCTACGAAAATGACTGCATTTTTGATAAATTTGAATGTGTGTGGAATGGGTCAGACAGGTAAGAAAGGTCTGTGTGGCTGGGAACTTTCCAAAGGTGGTCCCTCTCCTTGCGAAGGCCCTGGGCTGTGTATCCTAAGCGGGGTGCAACCAAAGGGAGATCAAAATCGGCCCCGAGGCCTGGCAGAGACACACCGTGTGGACCACTGGATGACCCTTGAGGCAGGCCTGGAAAGGAGGGAGGGGTGAGTGAGACCCTTGACTCCTCTTTCAGGACTGGCTCAGGTGACCACTTAACCTCAAGAAAATCCTACCTTGTACACACAGGACACTCCCAGAGCTGGGTCAACATGCCTAAAATGAAGCTCCACCAGCAAATTTCCAGCATGAATAGTTCAGATGACTGCAGAGTGTGCTTTCTAGATGGAAAATTATTCCTTGAAGCTGCCAGTATAGACCTGGCCAAAGGCCCTGGAGGTTCATTAACCGAATTCTACTCGGCCTCATTTATCACGTGTCCTGAAAGTGATTTATGACTGTTTTAAGGCCTTTGATTTCAACAGTACTTCCTATTACCTCCCCATAGTTTCTTTTTGGTTTGACATATATTACAGATGACTCTCTGACTTCCAGGAGAAGTAAGCACAGGCTACCAGGGGCTGTTCCCCCAATGAAGGCGGCACCAGCAGTAGTGCTTGGAAGCAGGGAAATTCTATCACGGCAAAGCACTCAGAGAGTCGAGCTCTTAGTGAGCACAGGCTCTCTCTCTGTGACCCTTGTTGGGTTTTTTTTTGTCAGTGATCCAAAATCAGCCTTCCACTTAGCAGGCCTGGAAGGAATCACCACGTGGCAGAGGACGCATGTCACACTGCCCAGTTGGTAGAGGGCAGAGGGCAGAGCAACTGTGACATATTAACAAAGGCCCTCGAGGGGAAAAGAAGCTAGCCCAGCCCTATTATTTTATTTCTTTTCATTTACAGCTGTCATTTTTTCATTGTTTATTAAGAATAGGGCTTTTTGTAATATTTGTGGTTGTTATTGTTCCAGTTTCCCTCCTATCTTAACCGAGATTCAAAAACTGTACTTACTAGGTACTTTCACACACATCATGTGTTTTAATCCCGACCACAGTCCATCAAGATTGTTTTCACCATCCCCATTTTCCAGTTGAGGAAACTGAGGCTCAGCCAGATAAAGTAATCTGCCCAAGCTCATGAACTAGTAAGCAGTAGAGACAAGAGGAAGAGTTTGAATCCTAAAATCAACATGCTTTCCACCGCATTACAATTTCTTTCCGTAACTGAGAAAATGTTATTCTTGGTCCAGATAAGGTTGAGATTATTTTCCCAGAAAAGACTTTCTCTTACTGTTTAAAAACAAGTCGGGTCATGGTGAGGGAAGCAAAGGTCAGTGCGTGGGAAGCATTGAGGCCAAGTGGCCGAATGCTTGTGTCTCGGAGTCCGGCAGATGTGGGCTGGAGACCTGACTTGGCTACTTCTTAGATGTGTGACACTGTACAAGTCACTCACTTTTCCTCCTGTGTAAATCCCTTACATGGGATGAAGGAAGAGTAAATGAAGTCTGGGGTAAAGCACTCAGCACCCTGCCTGATTGATGAGGTAATAAGAGCTCGCTCTATGACAGAAACACACATTTCACAGCATCAGTTTCCTGGGCCAGCATAACAAAATCTAACCCTTGGTTAATTTCTTGGACAGCTAACAAAGTACCCAAAAACTCAGCCCCTTGGCTGTAGCCCAGTCTTGTCGGTTTTCCTTCACCTTTCTCCAACCCCAGATGAGACGCTGTGTTCTCCCATCCTAACCTGCCACTCAGAGCCTCACCCACAAACAAGGCCACACCCACCTCTCCAGGGGACAGCCATAATGGGACGCTACTTGATATCTTTCCCTCAGCCTGTCATCTTGTCCAAACTGTCACCGTTAAAGAGTCAATCCATTGCTTCTGGAAGGCTCTGGCATTCACTGCTCTCTTAATCAATTGTAGATATGCCTGAGAATGGATAACTCTTGTAGAAAGGTAGACACCATCTGTCAGTCCCCTCAAAGGCTTATTTCCTTATCCTGCATCCTTTCAAAATTGAATTTTTGTTTACTCCCTTCCCGAGTGAGACCATGATGGCACCTCATTTTTTGGAAAAGGCTGAATTTAGATCTAGTTCTTAGCAGGGGGAGGAAACATGCTGGCCTGTGTGCTGTGCTGCCAGCATCCCTCCTGCGGTGCTGATGCAGGAAAGCCTTAGCGGTCGGGCAACACAGAGTCCCTCCTACTGTAACTGTGCTTTACATGTACACAGTACAATGACGGTTGTTTTCAGTATTCCTACTCTCATAACTTCACTCCAGCCTCCGAATCCTGATGTGAGGGAGGTGGGCTGGGATCATTAAAACCCCTGGACTCGTTTATGGAGCCCAAGAA
The DNA here is from genome assembly GCF_965194805.1 of Balaenoptera borealis. Classification (NCBI taxonomy): domain Eukaryota; kingdom Metazoa; phylum Chordata; class Mammalia; order Artiodactyla; family Balaenopteridae; genus Balaenoptera; species Balaenoptera borealis. The sequence continues at coordinate 124,804,380 of NC_138867.1, read as the reverse complement.
CCAAAAGGAATCTCTTGGTAAATAACAAGGAGGGTTATCACGATCCTTCACCCAGCCAAAGAGTTTGTTGCTATCAGTGATTCCAAAGAAACTCAACAGTCACACTACAAAGCCTGTTGCAGTTTTTGGTCTCTTGTTTGTTTCTCGTGTGCCGTAGGCTGGCCACATTGTGGTGTCGTTTGCTCTAGAAAGCCTTTGTCTGTAGCACTCAGTCACTGCCTTTTTCCTCTGTGCCTTGCAGTGTCATCATGACGGGCTCCTACAACAACTTCTTCAGGATGTTTGACCGAAACACCAAGCGCGATGTGACCCTTGAGGCCTCGAGGGAAAACAGCAAACCCCGAGCTATCTTAAAACCGCGCAAAGTGTGCGTGGGGGGCAAGCGGAGAAAAGACGAGATCAGTGTCGACAGTCTGGACTTTAGCAAAAAGATCTTGCATACAGCTTGGCATCCTTCAGAAAATATTATAGCAGTGGCGGCTACAAATAACCTATATATATTCCAGGACAAGGTTAACTAGGAGGACAAGTTATTACTTAATAATCTCACATACTGAATACTAGTCAAACACGTTTTTAAATGTTTCTTTGGGTGTTCATTTGATGCATCGACTCTAATTATTTCCCTCTGCAGGAAACAAATGGAATAGAAGTCCACGGAGTCCAACCTTCCCAAATCCCCAGTTCTAAGAAACTTTTGTCAAACCCAACAGGTTCTGGGACACTTCTGTTTAGAATTGAGAGCTGCCAGCTAACAGTAATTCTTCCATAGCTGACTTGAATTTCTGATGCTTTTATTGCCCCGTTTTCTCTGGTGGGTCCAGTGTTTTGTTTCTAGGTGTCTGCTGAGATAAAATGAGGTTGTCTGTAGTATTTAAAGAGAAAAGAAAGAGATACGTTTTTTTTTTAATTAAGCAACTCCATTTGATGATGATTGAAAAAAAATTCAACGAAAAATAAACACCGTTTACTCTACTCTTAGAGAAATTCTCCTTGTTTTGTGAAAAATCAGAACCAGTCAGCATCTCCTGCCCCTACAGCACTTTTTTTTTTTTTCCATTTTCCATTTTCTTTTTCACAATTTCATTTGAACCAGAGATTTATTTCACAAGGCTGCAAAGAGGATGCAGAATGGGAAGGGAAAAGGGCCACATCAGCACTGCTATATTCTTTTCTTGTAAGCGCCATAGAAACAGCCTGAGAATTTGGCTAGGAAACACCATGAATGCTTCAGGGGACATAAAAGAGAACACTTCGCTTCTCAGAGTTAGCTTGGCAAGGCCATGTGCGGCCAGATTCCATCTGCTGCTTTGTTACTCTTGCTTTTTGTTATTTCAAATAGCTCCATATAATCCTCTACTTACATGTTCCTTGGCTTTTTCCCTTCAACCTTTTCCAGCTTATTTATTCCATTGACTTCTTTCTAAAGGCCGAGTCCCGGTTGTTTATTATCTGGCATTCTAAATGCAACAGTAAGTTGGAGGCCATGGCACCACCCCTGGCTCCCCGAGAAAGTGGGTCTTCAAAGCAGCCCCCTCCCCTCTTCCTGGGTTTTGTAACCAAAAGTAACAATCCATCAATCTCCACTGTAGCTAGAACAAAAATGGCCAATAAAAAAATGCTGCTTTGTAAAGGCTAATCAAGTACTTCTAATCCACCCTAAGCTCACCATCTAGAAAAACAGACCAGAGGGTTCTCCTCCTACAAAAATGGAATATGGGGGAATCAAGAAGCTTTGACATCAAAGTCAAGTCTGCTTGAAACTGGGGAGGCTGGTTCATCCTTCCTCCCCGCCCACCCCCATTGAGGATTCAGACATATAACTTCCAGAAGGTCTCCTGTGACGCACCTCTGGGAAAGAGACTAAATGAATTCAAAAGACAGAGAAATTTGAAACGGAGGCTCACGGAGGAGGTGGGAGGTACTCAAAGCCGGGCCTGGGCTCAGTGTCTCCATTCCTGTCACCGTGACTCATTTCCCCAGACTTGCATTTAGTGAAATGGCTTGACATGAGAATTTTCCTTTTAAAGAGAAATTTTCTTTCGCTTTGTATATTTATTAGAAGTCCCAACGTTCAAATGTAATTTGTTTTGGAAGAGGGAAAAATAGTGAAAGAACCATCTTTCAATTCTAAGCTACTATCCATTTAATAACAGCTTTTTGGCAAGGAAATAACTACTTAAATGAACAATTTTGTAAGATGCGGCTCAATTTCAGAAACATTAAAATATGAACAAATACATCTCAAAATTGAGGAAGCATGTGGATGAAGGCATGCCTTTCTTCTCCGTGTTTATCTTTCCTGCGATGAAAGCCCCAGTGGAAACTCTTGGGGCAGGATTCCTGGCCTGAGGGAGACAATGTTCTCAGAGGAGACCAAGAGAGCATCAGAAACTTGTCCAACTCACAGAGAACTGTGGTATCAGGACAGATAGAAGGACCAGCCGGTTCCTGTCCTGAGTTGACCATCAACTTCCTCACAGCCTTTTCTCTGCTTCCCCAAGACTCAGCCCCTCTGTCTGTACCAGTTGACAGGACAGATCATTGTTCCTCAGACTTAAGCATCGACCCACCTCTGTACTGTTACTCATGTCACATTTATTTAAGTCACCTTTTCTAAAAGCAAGACTTAGCCTCCTCCACACAAAGAATATTCATGAAATGTCAGTTTTCATGTTTTGTTCTAACATTAAAATGATCACATAACCATTAATGTAACAAACATGTACCCATTCACCACCTACAGGCATTTTGTGAACCCCAGGGCGCATGCTTACCAAACTTCGGGACACTGAGTTCTGATGCCACAGAACATTTAAGCCTTTGGAGCCATCAGAGACTTGCCATGGACAACGGCTCTTCACAGATTGGAGTCAAGAGTGCTCCCCAGAGCACATACATGAACAATTTCGGTCATGGCTTTAAGGGGTTCACAGGCCCCCCTATAGCCTATCTGTGGCCTCCATCTCAAAACCCCTACACTAATCCAATACCCTCACCACATAGGTGTACGGTCTGAGATCTACAGCGTGGGAGGAACTTGCAAAAGACGTCAGAGCTAAGAGCAGAGGGCCGCCATCCTCCCCTTCCCCCTGAACAGAGGATGCACCAGAGCAAACATCGAAGACTCCTAAATGGAAACAGGAGGAGAAGGCCCTAGAGAGGTCAGGCCTCGGCAACAATCCCCACCACCATGCTTCAGCAATGACCTGCTCTGCGCCAGGTACAGAACTAGGTATTTACACTTGCCATCTCCTTCTGCCCCAGGGCTGGTGATTTTCTTGGTTGGTGGCACCTAGAAGTCAGTCCCTTTTCCAGCTGACACTCAAAGCTATGTGAAAGCTGACTTGCCTCCTTTTCGATGGTTTGCTGTGCTCTCAGAACCCTGCCCTACCTTAAATTTACCCCACAAGGCCTGCTACTTGGTACTGGCCCTCAGGTTATACTGGAAGATGTCTGTTGACTTCTGGGAAACGGGAGCTGCAGCTTCCCGGGCTTTGATTAAAATCATCCTAATGCAACAGTCCATTCCTGACATTTTAACAAGCAGTTCAAAAGCTCAACGTTGGCAGACATCCATGCTTTCACCTCCAGAGGACGAAGGTGAGCTGGAAGAAACAGAGAAGGAAGACACAAGGCACCATGCAGCAGTGGGATGTCCATAGGTGAATGGGCAACAGGAGCCAACATGCTTCTTAACTCTTTAATCTCTGGCTCCTGCCTTTACTCTTGGGGGTGGGGGAGCATCTCTGAACCGCTCAGTGGCCTTGTAATGAACTCAACCATATCAACATGCATTAGGCAACCAGCATGTGGAAGGCGGAACAATTGTCAGGTGGAACAAAGATGAAGCTACCATTCTTTTAGCTCAGTGACCCGATGAAGTAAGTCAGCTGTCTCCAAGGTATTTCTTTTGAACCTCCAGGGTCCATTATAATAAAAGTTAGACCCTCTAATGCTTCATTGTTGACAATGTGGGAGACCATTTCTCTTCCTTCAAACCTGCAGAGTAACTACCCAAAGCTTCCCTTCTACCCTCCAACCCTGGGCCCCATTCTTTTTTCAGCCCCTCTGCTGGCTGCCTCCAGGGCTCAAGAAGGCCCTAGTAGGCCTAATAACAAAGTTTTGTGGGGACACTATTGTCCACAGACTGAATGAAGGAACCATTCCTAATTTGTCCTCTTCCATCATGGCCATGCGCAGATGAGGCTGGTGTGCTTTAAACACTACCCCCCAAGACACAGCAAACCCCCGTTCACCCCTGGGAAACGTTCACACTCTGGGCCTCTGTCATACCTTAACTTGCCTCTTCCCCCTGTACTTCTAAGTCAAGTCTCAGGAGCCACTTGCTGTGGGAATGACTTGCCTGGTCAATGGAAAGAACATGGATCTAGGGGACAGGAAGTGTGGACCCTGCTCCTGGCTATGCCACTAAGTGAGGAGCTTAGGCAAGCCGCTCAGTGCCTACATCAGTCACATCGCCTATAAAGGGGTCAGAAAGCCGTCCGCCCTCACTCATGGAATGACTGTGAGGGACACAAGAAATTCATTTACTTATAACCGCTTCGATAAGCTTAAAGCACCACCAAATAACAACAGCAACAATATTCACGGAGGACATATGGGTGATTTCTCATATCTCCTTCCCTTAACCCCATGAGATACATGCCAGTGTTATTCCCATTTTGCAGATGGGGAAAGAGACTCAAGTTTTCAACATAGCCAAGAGCACATAGCCAGTAAGTGGTAGAACCAGGTCTCCAACTCTAAAGCCAGAGTTCTTAAAATACTGCTTCTAATACATGATAGTAGCTAACATTTTTTTGAGTGCTTTCTATGGGCCAGGCTTGGGTCTTCAAATTCCCCATGTTATTAACTCATTTACCTCCAAAACTCTAGAGGCAGATACTATTAGTGTTCCCTTTTACAGATAAGGAAGCAGAGAGATGATACAACTTGACTAAATTTATACAGTTCACAAGGGACAGAGCCAGACATTCTGGGCACAGTTCTCATCCTCTCTCCCCGTCTCACATTATATATAGATGGAAGTTACCGATTAGAAAACAAGTTCCAGTAATGGCCAGTAAGCTCATCAACGTTAAACATTTGAGAGCCTGGTTTGTATCAGGCAGCCAGGCCCTAGGCGAGGGGCTGGGGTTCCTGAGATGTGTAAGCCGCTGGTCCCCGCCCTCCAGGAGATGACAGCCATGTGTGTGGCGGACCTACTTACAATACAATGTACAAAGTGCAGAAATGGTACAGAGAAGGAAATGGTTAATTAATGAGGACTGGTGAGAAAAAGTTTCTCAGAATAAGTGACATCTGAGCCGAGTGCTAAAGCAGTTTCCTCAACAAAGAACGATGCGCCTTTCCAAGAGAGAGAACAACACATACGAGGTACCCAAGCAAGAATGGATTTGGCATGGGAGCGTGAAGTCAGAGTTTCTCTAATTCTATTAAAAACACATTTTCAATTTGCCAGAACTGGCCCACCCCTTCTTTCTTTCATTCATCCAATAATAAATATTTATTAAGCCCCCCCATCCCAGTGCTGTACTTAGATGTAAAATAGAAAGAATAAAAGGAAACCAATAATTATGAGCACTTATTATGCAGCAAGTGTTGTGCTAGGCACTTTTGAAAATCATTACAATCACCTGACAGATAAATACATTATTCCATCTTTATAGTTGATAAACAGATTCAAAAGGGTTAAGTGACACAGTCACTGTGACACAGCCAGACATTTTATCTAGAGCTGTCCTGGTCCAGATCCTGTACTTCTTTCCAGGTAATGCATAGCTACCTTGTCTTATTTTTTTCCCCGAGTGAGGATATTCACAAACCATCTCTCTGTGACCAAACATTGCCTGACAGCTGACCAGGAGAACAAATTTGGTCTGTCACCAAAGCAGAGAGTGAAGTCAAGTGGCTCACAGAGGTCTCCAGCCACTGACCCTGACCTTATTCTTACTGTTTAACCATCCCCCAATTTAGATCTTCCACACCCCATTGGTTAACTGCTGGTGGCAGAACCAAGGTGATCTGCTGTCTCTGCTGATTCCTACCTCGGACGCTATCAAAACAATGATCACTGTAGGGCCAGAAACAGGGGTTTAGTGACTGTTTCCAGATTCTCAATCCACTCCCTACCCCCAGTTTCCTGAAGAGTCAAGCTTGGTGTCTTGGATGGCCAGTTTCCCACCAGACCCCCTCCTGCTCACCTGTCTCAACTTCCAGTTGCAACCCCAATCATTTGGTAGCTGCATTTGGTTTGAGCAGAGAGAGCATTTCTCCTGAACTCATCCTTGTGTGGAAACCCTGAGAACACAGCGAAGTGGGACCAGCCACAAACGCTGGGATTCTTGCTGTGGTTGGCTAGTGATATACATCCTCCCAGCCAAAACAGTAAATTCTTGTGGAGGTCAAAGAGAACCCCACGAAGGCTGGAGTAGAAGTGAGGGAAGGAGGCTGCCTTGCTGGCAGAAGGAAAAGCAGTATCTGGGCACTCTATAAACAGTCACTCAGCTGGGTGATATTCATGCATTCATTCATTCATTCCTCAATAAACATTTAAAGATTAATCATGTACTACCTGCCAAGCCCTGTGCCCGGGTGGTCTGGGGAAGCAGTAGTGACAGTCCCTGTCTTCATAGGGCTTATAGTGTCATGGGAGATGCAGGCAAACTCCCAGGCGATGATAGCAGTAGAATGTCAAGGGTAAGAGCCCAGGATGCTTGCCTGGGTTGACATCTAAGCTCCACCACTTATAAGCTAAATGACCCTTAACAAATTAACCTCTGTGTCTCAAGTTTCCTCACTGATGAAATAAGGATAAAAATGGCACCTGTCTCATAAAATTGCCGTGAAGATTCCTAGCCAACAATAAGGAGTCGATGCACATTTCTTGCCCTTGTTCTCCTAGTACTGAAAAACGGTCTTATGCATGCCCTCATGGGTATCTCCTGCACCAGGAGAATACAAAGTAACAGTACCTCACCCGGACCACGAGTTCCCCAGACAGGTGATGACTACTGTAAAACCTGAGAGATAAGCAGGAAATTAGTTATCCAGGGGATGACAGAGGAAAAGAGTGCTCCAGGCATCAATATGGTATATGTAAAGGCAAAGGAGCACATGGTGTAATTAAGGAACTTATAATAGTCTGGTATGACTGACTAGTGAAAAACAGGGATGCAAACCAAGAAAAGTAAAGGGACATAAGGTCAGGGGACAGTAATGCATGATATGAGAAATAAAGTTGCATGGCCTTAGTGAAGTTCACACATCAGGGGTTCTCCAATAGCTAGGCTATGAGCCGCTCAACTGAGGAATTTTAGGTTTCCATAATGCAACAAGTATGAATGGTCCTGGCACAGGGGATATATTGAGAAACTCAGCTCAAGTGTCAACTCCTTGGAGAAGCCGTTCCTGACCACCCTCACGTCCATGAGGACCAAGGTATTCTTGATTTCCCCCTCTGGTATCCCCAAAGCATAGAGAAGAGTCTGGCTCATAGTAGGTGCTCAATAAATGTTGGATGAATGAATGAATGAACAAATAAATGAGTGAGGAAGACAGGTACAGACTCTGCCCTCAGGAAGCTTACAAGCTGAGCAGTGTCCCACTGGGAGTTTGAGTTAAGGGGAGCTTGGTGTAGGGCATCACAGGACTGCTCAAAGGAGTCAAGGAATGAAAAAGAAAAAATGGAGAGCCAGTGAGCCAAGATGTGTTTAGAGCAAGCGACCGAGCTCAGAGAGCAGCGTTAGTTAATAGAGCACACGTGTGCCTGCCTGATGCATTACCCTCCCAGCAGTAGTTAGTCTTCTGGGACCTCGCACAGTATGCAAAAAGGTTGACAGCTTACAATCAATACCATGCTCACTGATGCAGGGAGCGACATTATCACATCTGAGATATTACCCCCACATCCCGGCTTGAACACTAAATATTCCCCATAACAAGGCTAAGGGAAGTGACAGCTATTATTTTCAACCCTCCTGCTTGGAAGCAAGAGGTGAGGCAAACCTTCCCCTGGGTGTTCTTAAGGGAAGGCAAGCCAGTTCCCCAAAGAAATCGCTCAGAGCCGAGCCCATGCCTCATGCGGCAAGACAGGGATGGGAGAAGACTGGCATTTTCATTTGCCTGGGTGTCCACAATATAGAAGTGGAGGTTTCGTGGGCAACTGAGAAGCACAACAATAAATGAGAAGGGGGAGGATGGTCGGGTTGGCGGGGATGTGTGAGGTGTGAATGCTGGATTTCATCCTACATGCCCAGGTCGTTCTAATAAAAAAACAACTTGACTCCCCCCGCCCACCCCGTTTGGCTTTCTTATTTCAGCTTCTCTGACTGTGGCATAATTGAAAGTCATATTTCATCTAGGCCAATGATTTCCAACTCCAAGTGCAGGTGGCTTATGAACAGTCAGACTGAATTTATCAAAGAGAACAGCAAACAATTGCATGTTAAACAGCACCTATTTCTCAGCGGGGAAGGTGGAACGGGTCATGTTACATCCTAGCCACGACACAATACTGCTGTGCAGTCCACTGCAGCACGATTCCTTAGCCTCTGATGGGGCTCTAACAGAAAGAAGCCCGGGGCTAGGACACCAGGGTAGTTTTCTTAATTCTGAGGTGCATTTATTTCATGGCAGGCTCCATTTTTCAGCCCCTCATCTCCTCTCTGACAAGATGAAGGATACCGCTCTTAGTTTCCATATTCTTTTTGAAAAGGCAGAAAGGTTAATTAGTTATATTTGGAATGGTTCTTGACAGAGTCACCTGAAACTCAGAGATGGGTATATTCAATGAAGATGTGACAAACGTCATAGAAGCTTATAAAGTGTCTATCATGGAATAAGAACTCTCAGTTCAAAAGCTAACTTTCCAAAGTACAGAAAGAATACCACTTCAGGAATAGAATGTGGTTCAAAGCAGCTCTACACTTTGACCAGCACAGGAACAGTTAAGTAACTCCACTGGTGTCAGATGATGTCCCAAGAGGGACACTGGGGAGACTCCTGCAAGAGCAGTGATTACGGGTCTTCTCTCTCCTCCAGCATTAAACACATGATGGATTCTTCTCAACATAACATCACACTCACACAGCCGCAATGCCCCACTAACAGACCCCCCTCTCAGAGCAACCTCTACGAATTTGTGATCCCTCCTTTAGGAATGGAGGATGCTTCCCAGCTGATTAATGACACAACCTGGAGACAAAGGCTGTAAATTTGTTTTATGGTATTTTATACCAGGACTGGAGATCCATTTACAAATGAAAACCCCACTGGCTTAGTTGATAATAAATTTTATATTGTAAGAACTTCCTTTTTCACCTGCTCGTGATATTGCTCACTTTGGGTGGAAGAACTGTCCTGGTGATGAGCAATAATTGAACATTATCATTTGTGGAGACATTTCAATTTATTGAGGCACTTTCACAAGCAGAGAAGTGGTGCAAACTGCCCAAGGTTACACAGAGTCACTCCAAGACCAACACTGAAACCAGGTCTTTTGAATCTCTAAGATCAGCCTTACTTCATGGTTGTTTTTCATTTTTCCATGTGTCTAAAAGCAATGGGTCGACTCAAACCTAGATCGAAGGTCTTGATAAGATATTTTAATTCCTACTCAGGAGCATTCAGCATTTCTGCCTGTGGTACCAAAGGCAATTTCCTCAGTGGTGCTCAGAGGACTGCCTCACACCCAGGCTCACCGGTGTCCACATTGGCACAGGTTCACAGAGGTGGACCCACTGCCTTTAGTCATCACATTACATATTACCCACCTACAAGATTAAATGCTATCAATTATTTGCCTTCCTACACATCTCTTTACCAAACAATAATTCATACCTGATCATGTGCTGCAGCGTAAGCTATGTAGATAATCGAGGCACAATTCCTGTCCTCAAGGAATATAGTCCAATAGGAAATGAAATGCCAACAGGTGACTTTAATATAACATGGCTAATGTAATGGCAGAGATGTGTGTAAGTTATAGGGGTGTACAGAGTTATAGAATCTGATCTTCTGGAGGAGATGAAATGGAGTTCAATCCTAAAGGAGGACAGGGCAACCAGATGACCATGAACATGAGCAAAGGCACATGGTTGAGAAGCCCCATCTGTCTCTGAACACTACCAGCAGATTGATTTTGCTGAAAGGAAAGACTCTTGGCTAGGACTGGCTGGAGTGCTTATGAGTGAATAGAGCCCAGATTGCAGCGGGCCATTTAGAGAGCTCAGACGTCCCTCAGCAGCCAATGGATTATCACTGGAAGATTTTTAAGAAGAGAATTGACATAGTTGGAATTACATTTCCAAAGATCCCTCTGGTAACTGTGTAAATGACATATTTGAAGTAGACAAGATTGAAAACAGGAAACTGTTGAAGTGGTCCAGGAAAGCGATGATGAGAGCCTGAACTGGGGATGGAGGAAAAAACTGATGAGGTAAGATCAATATAACTTAGAGAATGATTTGATGAGAGCAAAGAGAGATGTTAATAAAGATGCCCAGGTGGATAGCTAAGATGATAAGCAATGGCATGAACAGAGTTGGAGACTAAAGGAATGGGAGAGTAGGGTTTAACGGGAGGAAAAGAGAAAGATGAGTCTAATTTGGGACAGAGTGTGTGTGAGGAGTTAGTGGGACAGCCAGGTGAAGGGAGAATCCCAGCAGGTATCAAGATAAAAAGATCTATGACCAAGATGTCATTGATAAGATGGAGAGTTAGTCACTAGTGTGTCCTGGCCTTTCTAGAGAGGATGACACAGCGAGAAAGTACAGTGAGACTATGTTAGCTGAGGAGTAGGCCCTGGGGGGCAGTGTGTTAAGGAATAGACAGAGGGGGTGGCCACCCAAAGCAATAGAGAAGGAAGCATCGGAGTCACGAGAAGAACCGGGGGCAAAGGATATCATGGAGATAAGGGAGTAGAGTTCCCTCGTTGAAAAATGCAGCTCCTATAAATCTATATTAAAAACCAAACAAACAAACAGAAATCCAGTATAAAAGTGGGTAACGGACTTGAAGGCAATTCACATAAGATATCCAGAAAATCAATGAACATAAGAAACGTGCTCTACTTAGTAATCAGAGAAATGTAAATAGTACTGTACAGCCACAGAATGAATGCAAATAGAAGGGCTGACACTAACAAGCGTTGGCAAAGCTTTGGCACAACTGGAACACTCATACACTGCTGGTGAGATTAGAAATCCATCACTTTGGAAAACAATGTGGGGACTTCCCTGGTGGTGCAGTGGTTAAGAATCCACCTGCCAAGGCAGGGGACACAGGTTCGAGCCCTGGGCTGGGAAGATCTCATATGCCGCGGAGCAACTAAGCCCATGCACCACAACTACTGAGCCTGTGCTCTAGGGCCCGCGAGCCACAACTACTGAAGCCCATGCGCCACAACTACTGAGGCCTGCACGCCTACAGCCCGTGTTCTGCAACAAGAGAAGCCACCGCAATGAGAAGCCCGCACACTGCAACGAAGAGAAGCCCCCACTCGCCACAACTAGAGAAAGCCCGTGCACAGCAACGAAGACCCAACGCAGCCAAAGATAAAAAATTAATTAATTTTTTTAGAAAAGAAAGAAAAACAATGTGGCACTATCTAATAACATTGAAGATATTCATTCCCTATGACCCAGCAACACATTCCACTTCTAAGGATATACCCAGAAAATTTATGCACATGTACACCAAGAGGCAAGTTCACAGCAACACTTTGTAAATGCTAAAATTAGACAAGAACACCAATGACCACCAATAGAACAAAACAGTATGTTCCTCTCACAAAATAGAATTCGACAAAAAATGAAGGAACTACAACTTCGGACAACATGGATGAATTTTACAAATATGAGGTTGAATAAAAGAAACCAAACAAAAAATATTTGCTTCGTGATTACAATTACATAAAATTCAAAAGCAATTAAAAAAATTCACAAGCAGGCAAAACTGAACTATAATGTTTAGAATGAATATTTAGGTGTTAAGACCATAAAGAAAAACAAGCGGTTATTATATAATTAAGGACAATGATTATCTTTGGGCAAAAGGAGAAGGTGTGACTAGGAGGAGGCATTCAGAAGAATTCTGAGAAGCGGACACAAAACCAATTTACCGTTTCAAAGGCTTTCCATTTATAATTTTTCACTAAATTTTCCATTTGAGCTATTCAATTTTCTCTCTGTTATACTTCACATTATAAAAGATTTTTTTTTTAATGCTAGAGAGGGACTCAAACACTCTAACAGTATGAGACTGTTTTATGTTGGGGAAAACAGCCCTGACTACATGCCAAGAGCCGTGGTGGGCATCAGTGAATCACAACACAGGACAGCATGTTTATAATGATGACTGTGAGTCATCAAGAAAATATCAAACTAATTCTGTGTTTGCTGCTGGACAAGGCAAGAAGCGTGAAATTCACAACAGAGAAAAGGAAAGTTACAGAGGCTACAGCAGCTATAGCTGAAAGAGAACCAGTGCTCAACCTGGGAGTTGGGTGTAAATTCAAATTCTCTCCTATCCTTTCAGAATTCTTCCTCATCCTTCTATCTTCAGTGATCGTTTTCTTAACTGTCTCAAGAAAGAATAGCCACTGTTAGTGTCCAGCTTCTAGTGGGGATTAAGCATATGATCAAGAAACTAGGGGGTGGAGACATTACCTTCCCAAAATATCTTGGTACATTACTGGAATATTTCCATCCAATATTTTCATTTACCTCATTAAATAGGAAAATGTACTGAACAGACCATTATTAATGCAGCCAACATTTGTTTTCACTACCCAGAATTCTGCCCTCTTTCTTACGACAAAATCCCTAGATATCTCTTAGGGTAGACCACACTCTCCCAACAACCGGCCACACACCTTGAATGAAGCTGACCTCACTCCTAGCTCCAAGGATGAAGCATGGGACCTGAGCCAAGCCAATGAGCCCTGGCCACCGTTCATAATAGATGACCTAAGTCAGGCCAGTCAGGGCCAGCAAGGCTCAATTCTAGGGCTTGGCTTGAGCAATGAGAGAATTGAGCATGTTCTTTCTTGATGAATATGAACAGAAAGGGATTAGGAACAGGAAAAGCTGCAGCCGTCTTGCCACCACATGAAGCCTGAGAATGGTAAAATCCAATAGAGCAGAGGGGGGGTTTAGAGCGGGAGTCAGTCAACTCTCCCTATAAAGGGCCAGATAGAAATATTTTAGGCTTTACAAGCTGTACAGTCTGTGTTGTAACTACTCTGTCATTGTAGCATGAAAACATCTATTTATAATACATAAATAAATGACGGTGGCTGTGTTCCAATAAAGCTTTATTTACAAGAATGGGTGGAGGTGGAATTTGGCCTGTAGGCCAGAGTTTGCCAATCCCTGGTTTAATGCATGGGTTCTAGAAATAGCACATAGACTCAAATCCTGGCTCTGTTATTTGCTCAGTCCTAAACAAGTTACTTCATCTCTCTATGCCTCACTTGCCTCATCTGTAAATGGAAATAATAATACCACCTACCTCCTAGACTCATTATGAGGATTAAATGAATTAGTAAGTATAAAATGCTTACAACAGTGCCTGGCACTCTGAAGTGCTGACTGTGTTAGCTGCTATCACCTTTATCATCATGATCACTGTCAACAGTGCCAGAAAAAATAAACCCAGTCTTGTATCATTGGAGCCCAAGATCAAAATGGGCCAAAGTTCTTAGCCCAGGCTATTCAGTTACATGAGGTAATAAATTCCTTTTTTGCTTAAAACAGTTTGAGCTGGTTTTCCATCTTATAATTGAAATTACTCCATCTGAATAAATGAATGAAATCTGGATAGGAATGACAATTACCTAACAGCTGTGATGTAACCTCCCTCATTTCTGTGCCCATCACAGACATCACCAATCGAACACAGCTTTTTCTCTCACTAAACCCAGGTAGGGCCTCACACATGGCTGTGAACTGAATTGCATCCCCCCCTCCAAATTCATATGTTGAAGCCCTAACCTCCCAGTTAATGGTATTCGGAGATGGGGCCTTTGGGAGGCAATGAGGGTTAGTTGAGGTCATGAGTGTGGGGTCCTCATGATGGGATTAGTGTCTTTATAAGAAGAAACATCGCAGAGATTGCTTCCTCCCTTTCTCTCCACCTGTACACACTGAGGAAAGGACATGCGACAACACAGTGAGAAGACAGCCATCTGCAAACTTAGGAGAGGGTTTTCACCAGATACCGACCCTGCTGGCACCTTGATCTCAGATTTCCAGTCCCCAGAACGATGAGAAATAAATTCCTATTGTTTAAGCCACCTGGTCTATGGTATTTTGTTACGGCAGCCCGGGTCGATTAAGACAGACATGTTTTCCCCCTCAAAACAGGACCTAAGCAGTCTCTCTCAATCAATCAAAGTCAGTATGTGAAATGAAACCTCTTTATCCCCGCGTTAGGTCATGAATTCTAGGGGCTGATCCCGAGTAATATTAATGAGCTTTGTAAATGTTCTCTTAGTGTATGCTTGTGAGAGAGAAAGAAATTTGCCAAAAGAGCTATAAATTTTTAGATGTGTGGTCTCCATTTCTAACTTCTCATTTATGAGTCTTTATTCCATTTCAAACCCATATACTTTAAACTGCCTGCAGAAAAAAACTGGAAATCATCCTACGTGTCTTGTTTCTTTACCAAGTACATTTTCTCTGAGAAGGTTCAACAAATGCTGTTTGCATGAATGAGGTCAGCAAAGGCTTCTAAAGAACAAGTTTCTCCTCTAACCCAGGAAGTGATAAAATTAATAGTCCTGAAAATGTAAAGTGTCACTGATGAATGTAATGTCCTTAATCTACAGCAGAAAAAACAATTGCATAATTAACTTGATTTGTTTTACATTCATAGAAAGAGGGGCTTTTGAATTCAGAATGCAAATGAGCCAAGAACCAGGATACTCTTTTTTTTCTTTAAAATTTAATTAGCTATCGCTAGGAATATCCTATCCTTCCCAAATTCTTAACCCACATGGTGGGAATACTACTACCACCTCCCTGAAAACTTACTCAGATGCATTTCTTCTTCTCAAATCAACAGAGATACCATCTATTCGTTAAAAAAGAATTCCTAGTAATTCTACAGCTATCTATGAACTGTGTAGAGCAGTGGTTCCCAAACATGAACGTGCATCAAAATCACCCTGAGGGCTCGTTAACACACACACTGCTGGGCCCATCCTCAGAGGTTCTGATTCAGCAGGTCTGGGGTGGGGCCTGAGAATCTGGATCTCTAACTGGTTCCCAGGTGACATGGGTACTTGGCTGTAAGTGATACCTCTGTATTAGTTGTCTATTCCACAACACAAATTACCACAAACTTAGTGCCTTTAAACAACACAAATGTATTATCTCACAGTTTGTCTAGGTCAGGAGTCTGGGCATGGGTTAGCTGGGCCTCCTGCTCAGGGCCTCCAAGGTGCCAGAGCTGGGGTCCTCGTCCATAATTACATGGGTACTGGCAGAACTCATTTTCTCGCAACTGTGGAACTCACGGAAACTGTATCTTCCAGGCCAGCAGGAGGGCGTCCCTCACACTGTGAATCTCTTCTGACCTCAGGAAGACCCAGTGCCTTTTAAGGGCTCGCCTGATTAGGTCAGGCCCACCCAGGATAATTTCTTTTTGGATTAACTCAAAGTCAACTGATGAGTAACCCAATCTCAGGATTGCTATCCCATCATATTCACAGGCTCCATCTACAGTCAAAATGAGAGGATTATATCAGGGGGGAAGGGGAGGGTTGTACACCAAGGAGTTCAGAATCATGGGAGCTGTCCCAGAATTCTGTCTACCCCAACGCCTATCACAGTACTTACCCTCACAATATTGAATTATAAATTTGCATATCTATCTCTCTGTTGAAAAGTGCCCATTTTGGGTCAATGTCCTCATCACCAAACACTGAGTGCCCAAAGATATTCCATAAACACCAAATGGCCAAACTAACTGATGAATTCTGTACTCCTAATGAAGACCTTTTCTTCCCTACTCATTTCAACATTCTTAAGTTGAAAGATTCTAGACATACAAATGGGCAGTAGGCACATGAAAATATGCTCAACATCACTAATTATTAGAGAAGTGCAAATCAAAACTACAATGAAGTATCATCTCACACTGGTCAAAATGGCCATCATTAAAAAGTCTACAAATAACAAATGCTGGAGAGGGTGTGGAGAAAAGGGAACCCTCCTACACTGTTGGTGGGAATGTAAATTGGTGCAGCCACTATGGAGAACAGTATGGAGGTTCCTCAGAAAACTAAGAATAGAGCTACCATATGACCTAGCAATCCCACTCCTGGGAATATACTTGGACAAAACTATAATTTAAAAAGACACATGCACCCCAATGTTCATAGCAGCACTATTCACAATAGCCAAAACATGGAAACAACCTTAATGTCCATCAACAGATGAATGGAAAAAGATGTGGTTCATATATACAATGGAATAGTACTCAGCCATAAAAGAGAATGAAATAATGCCATTTGCAGCAACATGGATGCAACTAGAGATTATCATACTAAGTGAAGTAAGTCAGAAAGAGAACGACAAATACCACGTGATATCATTTATATGTGGAATCTAAAATATGACATATATGACATATTTGTCATATGAAACCTATCTATGAAACAGAAAGAGAATCACGGACATAGAGAATAGACTGGTGGTTGCCAAGGAGGAGGGGAGGTGGGGGAGGGATGGATTGGGCATTTGGGATTAGCAGATGCAAACTGGTATATATAGAATGGATAAACAAGGTCCTACTGTACAGCACAGGGAACTATATTCAATATCCTGTGATAAACTATAATGGAAAAGAATATGAAAAAGAATATATATATATGTATAACTGAGTCACTTTGCTGTGCAGCAATAGTTAACACAACATTGTAAATCAACTATAATTCAATTAAAAAATAAAATAAAAATAAATAAATAAAATATAACTGTCATCATTATTATTCATACTGATCATTTGAACACTGACTATATGCCAGGCATTGTGTTAGATGGTTTGCAAGCAAACACTCTCCTATAATGTCTCATGAGAGGTAGAGATTATTTCTCTTGTTCACTACTTTACCAGTGTTAACCCAGGGTCTGGCCACTTGTGGGCTCTCAGTGAAATGGCTGTCAAATAAGTGGCCAACCACCCTTGGAAGAAGCTATTATGCCCATTCAAAGATGAGGAAACTGATGCTGAGAAATTACGTATCTTGACTAAAGACACACAGAGAGACAGGATTCAAACACAGCTGCTTCACTCCAAAGTCCACACCCTTAAATACTCATCTGTTATGCTTCACTTCTCATCTGTGTAATTCCCATATCACACTAACTTTTGGCAGTTTAAATACTGGACTTAAATTGGCCTAAGTCTCTTAAACCAAAGTCTTTCTTTGTGTGTACCAGTCCCTGTTCTTACAGGTATCTGCCTGCTAAGCAAGCCTGTTTCAAGAGAAGAAGATGGGAAAGAGGACCACCCATTATAACCAAGGCCTGCACTCATGTAAGTTTATACCTCACGCCCTTTTCTTAGGTAAAGTAAGGAAGAGAACTGACAAATTCATTTAGGATGTACTCTATGCCTCTCCCCTACATGGTAATGGTTTTTGAAGTCATCACCATCCTGGAAATATCTCGACATTTGCTTGACTAAACCCCAAGTGGACATTTAAAATCCTTCCCATGAAATAGAAAATTAACCTACAAAACATTTGTGTGGAAAGCATGCAATGGCTTTAAGAGTTAGTGCCCTCTGGGAAGTTGTATGCTCAAAAAATATTGGGGTATAGGAATAGAAGTAGGCTGGCAGGAAGTATAAACATGATGGTAACTCCCCCAAAAGACTCTGGTGAGGACAATCGTGACACAAGCTTATGACTTTTCTCCTCTGTGCTCAGTCACACATTCAGAGTCACCTTCCAGAGACCCTGGAAACCAGGAAACCCAAAACTCCTTATGACATGTTTTCAAGAGAAATAGAAGTCAATAGTGCTGGAGACCTCCCTTGTGGACACATTCTGGGGTATTGTTGGCCTCCCCCCTTAACTCTGTTCCCACCCACATGGCCACACCCCTGGCTGCCATGTTTTTACCCTGTGCTGCCACCTAGTGGCCATAGCTGCACAGACCAGAGTATTGTGCAAGACCCTTAAAGCAAAGCCTGGGGCTTCCCTGGTGGCGCAGTTGTTGAGAATCTGCCTGCCAATGCAGGGGACACGGGTTCAAGCCCTGGTCTGGGAAGATCCCACATGCCGCGGAGCAGCTGGTCCTGTGAGCCACAATTATTGAGCCTGCGCGTCTGGAGCCTCTGCTCCGCAACAAGAGGGGTCGCGATAGTGAGAGGCCCGTCCACCGCAATGAAGAGTGGCCCCTGCTTGCCACAACTAGAGAAAGCCCTCGCACAGAAACGAAGACCCAATACAGCCATAAAAATAAATTAATTAATTAAATAATTTTTTTTAAAAAAAGCAAAGCCTGACCCACACTGGGGCGGGTTGGGGAGCTAAGATCACAGGGCACTTTGGTCTGGTTTCCTATAGAGGGGTGCAAACTTGAGAGCTGAGGGGAGCTGATTTACAGTTGCTATGTGCCATACCTACCCACAAGCTCTTTGTTAACAGCCCATGAGGAATTAAGTACAGAAATTGAAAATAAGCATTTAGAAACACTTATAGAACTTTGACAGAAGTAATTTTATGACTATGGTATCGAAGAATAAAAATTAGGGTGTATTTCATTTTGGCATAAATAATTTTTACTGTGTTTTGGCACAGTTTGGGAAACACTGGATTTCAGAGAAACAAACAAAAATCGGCAGACAGTGGGGAAAAAAAAAAAAAGGCAGAGGCAGATGTTTGTGAAGGAGGTCTTGGTTCCAGTCCATTCCTGAGGCTTGATGACACCCATGTCATTAGATTAAAAAACATTCCTGAGTCCTTGTGATGAACATTCCTTTTCTGCTGAAGCTTGCTCATGCGATTTTATGGGCCTTGAAACTAGAGTCCTAGTGAATATATTCACACCAGTCTCTGGGGAGAAAAAAAAAAAGCCGTACTGGTCTTTATCCTAATTTTCTAAGAACTTCTCCTAACCTGAGACTCCATCAAGGCAAGTCAAAGCAACAATCATCTTTTCATTCTCATCCTTGGCTAGACCATTAATTCTAAAATAAAATGGTTCTTTATGTAGAAATCATGGAGAAGATAATCAAAATGGTTGAAACAGAGGAGCGTTAGTCAACAAATATGTACAGAGAGCCTACTAGGTGCTCTCACTGAGTGAATAGGTGTGAGCAGGTGCATGCAGGTTGCCATATGGAGTTCACGTCAGAGTGGGAGGAGAGAGGCAGCCGACCACTAAACAAATAAATCAATAAACAAGATCATTTCAGAGAGCAATACATACAAGGAAGGAAATTATATATGACAAGGAAAACAGACCAGCCCCTCAAAACTACCAGCTAAGACAAGGAAGAAGCTGAAGCAGAGAAGAAAGACCAATAATTATAATAAATACCATTTATCAAAAACTAACTCTATGCCAGGCCTGCTAAATATTTTAAGTACCCTCACATCAACCCTAGGAAATGCTGTTGTTATCCCCCCTTTACAGATGGAGGAAAAGTTCAGAGAGATCCCGTAACTTGTCCAAGATAGCAGTTGGGAAGACATGAAGGCAGGGCATGAACCTGAATATATCTTACCCCAAAGCCCATACCATTAACCACCCACGGAGAGTAACAGAACAAAAAGGTGAGCCTCAGCAACATGACTACTATTTTTTTTTAATTATTTATTTATTTGGCTACGTCAGGTCTTAGTTGTGGCGCGAGGGATCTTTTGTTGTGGAGTGCGGGCTTCTCTCTAGTTGTGGTGCACGGGCTTAGTTGCCCTGCGGCATGGGGGATCTTAGTTCCCCAACCAGGGCTCAAACCAGCGTCTCCTGCACTGGAAGGCGGATTCTTAACCACTGGACCAACAGGGAAGTCCCTTTTTTTTTTTTTTTGGTCATCAGAACAGTTAGGCTGAGCCATTCTTGCTTCTTGGCAAACCAGGAAATCCCTTCACATACAATTCCTTTCTGAAACCCAAATGCAAAGGCCTCCTGCTCAGTGAGACTGGCTGGTATCAGTTAGTAGAAACCAACAGTAGCCAAGTGCTTTGGGTCACATAAAAGCTTTTTCTTGTAATTGAAGTATAGTTGGTTTACAATACTGTGTTAGTTTCAGGTATACAGTGCAGAAATTCATTTACATATACATATATATGTATAAATATATATATAACATAAAAGCTACTTTTGCAGGAAGCATCTCACAAGACGAAAGAAGAAATAAAGTTGGATCTTATGACACTATTTCTCCAAGCAGTGGCAGGGAATTGCTGTAAGATGTCTCTGAAAATCCATCAAATGTACAAATGGCATGGACTTAAGTTGAACAACGATTCAGTCAGTCATTGAACATCTGGACTGGATTTCCAACAGCCAGAAGAGCCTGGGGCTCAGATCTTTGTTTATAGATGCTAACCAATCCATCACAACTCCACCACCACCATTTAAGCCATGTCTGCCTGCTCTCCAGGGCTTACCTCTCTCTCCATCTCTCTCATTCTCTTGATAGGTTAGTGCATGTGTTTTCTAATAACAGTTTCAGGTGATTGAAGTCATCCATCTTTCTGGACCTTATTGGTAGGCAGATTCTGAATTTAGGTCCCGATAACCAGCTCCAGCCAGATCGCCTGACATCCAAGCAATGAGCAATGAACACAAGAAAACTAGGTGCCTTCAGGTATGGAAAAGATTTATGGAATGGTGGCTCTAGTGCAATAAAAAAAAAAAAAAAATCCATTCCAACTTCACTATTCTAGAATTTGCTGCAATCTAAGATAATTTTTATTGGATTTACCTGTATGCTCCTTGTGAAATAAATGTACACTAAAGCAATTAATATTTTCAAGTAGTTTAGTAAAATTAGCTCTCTGCAAGCACACCACATGCTATTCATCTAAGAGTTATAGTTGACCAGATTTCACTAATAATAATAAGTGTTTGATAAACATTAGTTTTCTGTCAGATCCCATCAGGCTAAGTGTTACACAACCCTATGCTGTAGAGAGTATTATCCCCACTTTAAATAAAAATAAAATAAAATTAAGGCTTAGAAATTAAGTGTTTACCAAGGACACGCCAGGCAGAAGCACGATTCAAATCTAAACTCAGGAAGCAGGATCAAGAGTAGGAACAGAGTGGGAAGACCCTCAGCTCCTGTTCCCCCATGAACACATCAAAACCACAACTACATATAGAGCAATTCTTGCTGAGAATGACCTGAACACTAGCAGAACAGCTCTTGACCACCAAGGCTATAAAGAAAGAACCACATGGAGTCTGGTAGGAGGGGAGGAGAGGGGATCAAGTCCCTAGTGGGTGACTCAGAAGGGGAGGGGGGTATCACAGGCTTAAGGATCTTCCCTCAGGAGCGAGGGGGTTGAGCCCCAAATTAAGTCCCCCAGCCCTGGGCTCTGGCACTGGAAGGATGAGCCCCCTTGGCTGGTTTGAAAATCAGTGGGGCTTACTGGAGGGCTGTAAGAAACCAGAACTTTGCTCTTGAAGACGATGCACACAGACTTGCTTGTTCTCAGTCCCAGCACAGAGGCAGCAGATTAAAAACTGCCTGGTGCTCTCATCGGCTTACCAGGACTGCCCCAGTGCACCCCCACCCCAGCCCACACTGGACTCCTGCTCCAGCCCCTCCTGCTCTGGCACTTCTCCTCACTAAGGCAGAGACTGCCATCACCCCAGGGAAAAGCCCAGCTCCCTCAGGGCTCCTGCTTCAGCCCCACCCCCCAATAGGGCAGCAACCACTACTGAGCACAGGAGAAGCCCAGGCTTGCACCTGGCTTTGGCTCTAACCCCTCCAACTCTAGCCCTACCTCTTACAAAAGCAGCAGCTGCCAGCACACCCCAGGAGAAGACACAGCCTGTGCTCACTTCAAATCCAGCTCTCCCACCAAAGCAACTGGGCACACACAGACTGCATAGGGATGCTCCCACACAAGGACACACCTTCAAGACTGACCTGGATAGGTAACTGTTTTGCCTAATTTCATAGAGACAAACAGAAAAAGTCAAACAAAATGAGAAGACAGAAGAATTGTTTCAAACGAAATAATAAAATAAAACCCCAGGAAAAAAATGCTAATAAAATGGAGATAAATAATTTACTTCATAAAGAGTTCAAAGCAATAATAATAAAAATGCTCACTAAGCTAAAGAAAATAGAGAAACAGTGTGAAAACACCAACAAAAAACTAGAAAACATTCTAAAAAACCAATCAGAGCTGAAGAATATAATAACGGAAATGAAAAATACACTAGACTGTGTAAATTAGGTGATAAAGAAGAATGCATAAGTGACCTAGAAGATAGAATAGTGAAAATCATCCAATTAGAACAGGAAAAAGAAAAAAAAGATGTTTTAATGAGGATACTTTAAGGGATCTCTGGGACGACATCAAGCATACTAATATTTGCATTAGAGGGGTCTCATTAGAATGAGAAGAGAGAGAGAAAGGGGCAGAAAATGTATTTGATAAAATTATGGCTGAAAACTTCCCAAACCTGAAGAAGGAAACAGATATCCAGGTCCAGGAAGCACAAAAAGTCCCAAACAAGATGAACCCAAAGAGACCCACACCAAGACATATCATAATTAAAATGGCAAACGTTAAAGAAAGAAAGAGGATTCAAAAGGCAGCAAGAGAAAAACAAAGAGCCATATACAAGAGAACCCCCATAAGGTTATCAGCTGATTTTTATGCAGAAACTTTATAGTCCAGAAGGGAGTGCCATGGTATATTGAAAGTATTGAAAGGGAAAAACCTACAACCGAGCACACTCTACCAGCAAGATTATCATTTAGAATAGAAGGAAAAATAAAGATCTTCTCATACAAGCAAGAACTAAGAGTTCATTAACACTAAACCTACCCTAAAAGCCATGTTAAAGGGTCTTCTCTTAAGTGGAAAAGGCTACATCAAGAAGTAAGAATCTATAGGAAAGGAAAAATCACACAAGGAAAGGCAAATATATAATAAAGGCAGTGGATCAACCACTTATATAAGCTAGTACAAAGATTAAAGGACAAAAAAATTGTAAAATTAACTATAACTACAATAAACAAGTGAAGGGATAACATGAAGATGTAAAATATGACATCAAAAACCCAAAATGTGGGAGAAGGGAGTAAAAAAATGTAGACATTTTAGAATGTGTTTGAACTTAAATGACCACCAGTTTAAAACAAGTGGATAGGGGCTTCCCTGGTGGCGCAGTGGTTGAGAATCCGCCTGCCAATGCAGGGGACACGGGTTCGAGCCCTGGTCTGGGAAGATCCCACATGCCGCGGAGCAGCTGGGCCCGTGAGCCACAATTGCTGAGCCTGCGCGTCTGGAGCCTGTGCTCCGCAACAAGAGAGGCCACGATAGTGAGAGGCCCGCGCACTGCGATGAAGAGTGGCCCCCACTTGCCGCAACTAGAGAAAGCCCTCGCACAAAAAGACGAAGACCCAACACAGCTAAAAATAAATAAATAAATAAAATTTAAAAGAGATAAAAGAAAATCAATAATTAAAAAAAAAAAACAAGGGCTTCCTTGGTGGCGCAGTGGTTGAGAATCTGCCTACCAATGCAGGGCACACGGGTTCGAGCCCTGGTCTGGGAAGATCCCACATGCCGCGGAGCAACTAGGCCCGTGAATCACAATTACTGAGCCTGTGCATCTGGAGCCTGTGCTCCGCAACAAGAGAGGCCACGATAATCAGAGACCCGCGCACCGCGATGAAGAGTGGCCCCCACTTGCCGCAACTAGAGAAAGCCCTCGCACAGAAACGAAGACCCAACACAGCCATAAATAAATAAATAAATAATAAATAAACCCAAAATTAAAAAAAAAAAGAAAATAGATGTAACACTCAAGATTTCAGCTTTAAAAAAACAAACAAACAAAAAAAAACAAGTGGATATAGTTATAGGTGAACATATATGAACCCCATGGTAATCACAAATTAAGAACATATAATAGATATACAAAACCTAGTAGGAAAGGATTACAAACATACTACTAAAGAAAATCATCAAAACACAAAGGAAGAAACTAAAAGAAGAGGAAAAGAACAGAGAAGAGTTACAAAAACAACTGAAAAACAAGTAACCAAATGGCAATTAGTATCAATACATAACCATCAATAATCACTTTAAATGTCAACGGACTAAATGCTCCAATCAGAAGACATAGGGTAGCTGATTGGATGAAAAATCAAGCAGATGCATTTATATGCTGCTTACAAGAAACTCATTTCAGAGCTAAAGACATACAGGCTGAAGGTGAGGGGATAGAAAAAGATAGTTCATGTAAACAGAAATGACAAGAAAGCAGAGGTAGTTTTCTTTGTCTCATATTAGACAAAATAGACTTCAAAACAAGTCTAACAAAAGACAAAGAAAGGCACTATATAATGATAAAGGGATCAATACAAGAAGAGGATACAATACTCATTAACTTTTATGCATCCAATATAGGAGTGCCTAAATATATAAGGCAAATATTAACAGACATAAAAGGGAGAAATTGAAAATAATGCCATAATAGTAGGGGACTATAACACCCCACTTACATCATCCAGACAAAAAATCAATACAGAAGCAGTATTCTTAAATGGCACAATAGACCAGTTGCACTTAATAGATATCTACAGGACATTCCATACAAAAACAGCAGAATACACATTCTTTTCAAGTTCACATGAAATATTCTCCAAGCTAGATCACTTGCTAGGCCACAAAACAAGTCTCAACAAATTTAAGAGGATAGAAATTATATCAAGCATTTTTTCTGACCACAGTGGTTTGAAACTAGAAATCAATTACAGGAAGAAAATGGGAAAAACACAAACATGTGAAGACTAAACAACATGCTACTCAAAAACCAATGAGTAAATGAAGAAATCAAAGGACAAATCAGAAAATACTTCAAAACAAATGAAAATAAAAACACAACTTTCCAAAATCTATGGGATGCAGCAAAAGCAGTTCTAAGAAGGAAGTTTATAGTGATACAGGCCTACCTGAAAAAAACAAGAGAAATCTCAAACAACCTAACCTACCATCTAAAGGAATTAGAAAAAGAAGAACAAATCCCAGAGTCAGCAGAAGGAAGGAAATGATAAATATCATAGTGGAAACAAATAGAGACTTAAAAAGTAGAAAAGACCCATGAAACTAGGAGCTGGTTTTTTGAAAAGATAAACAAGATTGATAAGACTTTAGCCAGACTCATTAAGAAAAAGAGAGAGAGGGCCAAATAAACAAAATTAGAAATGAAAGAGGAGAAATTACAACTGATATCACAGAAATACAATCATAAGAGAATACTATAAACAGTTATACATCAACAAATTGGACAACCTACAAGAAATGGATAAATTCCTAGAAATATACAATCTTCCAAGATTAAATTAGGAAGAAATAGAAAATCTGAACAGACCAATTACTAGTAATCAGTAATCAAAGAACTCCCAACAAAAAAAAAGCCCAGGACTGGACAACTTCACAGGACAATTCTACTAAACATTTAAAGAAGAGTTAATACCTTTTCAAAAAATTAAAGAAAAGGGAATACTTCCAAACTCATTCTACAAGTCCAGTATTATCCTGATTCCAAAACCAAAGACACAACAACAACAACAAAAAGAAAGTCATAGGCCAATATCCGTGATGAACATAGATGCAAAAGTACTCAACAAAAGATTAGCAAATAACATTCAACAAAACATAAAGAGGATCATACACCATGAACAAGTGGGATTTATTTCAGGGATGCGAGGATAGGTTGATATTCGTAAATCAAACAATGTGATACACCACATTAACAAAAGATAAAAATCACACAATCATCTCAATAGATGCAGAAAAAGAATTTAATAAAATTCAACATTCAATCATGATAAAAACTCTCAAAAAGGTGGACATAAAGGGAACATACCTCAACAGAGTAAAGGCTATATATGATATGCCCACAGCAAACATCATACTAAGATCAGGAACAAGATAAGAATGCCCATTCTCACCACTTTCATTCAACCTAGCACTGGAAGTCCTAGGCACAGCAATTAGATAAGAAAAAGAAATAAAAGGAATCCAAATTGGAAAGGAAGAAGTAAAACTGTCACTGTTTGCAGGTGACATGATACTATACATAGAAAATCCTTAAGAAGCCACCAAAAAAACTACTAGAGCTCATCAATGAATTCAGTAAAGCTGCAAGATACAAAATTAATGTAAAGAAATCTGTTTCGGGCTTCCCTGGTGGCACAGTGGTTGAGAATCTGCCTGCCAATGCAGGGGACACGGGTTCGAGCCCTGGTCTGGGAAGATCCCACATGCCACGGAGCAACTAGGCCCGTGAGCCACAATTACTGAGCCTGCACGTCTGGATCCTGTGCTCCACAACAAGAGAGGCCACGATAGTGAGAGGCCCGCGCACCGCGATAAAGAGTGGCCCCCACTTGCCGCAACAAGAGAAAGCCCTCACGTAGAAACGAAGACCCAATGCAGCCATAAATAAATAAATAAATAAAAATTTAAAGAAAAAAGAAATCTGCTTCATTTCCATACATTAATAAATGAACTGTCAGAAAGAGAAATCAAGAAAATGATCTCATTTACAATTGTATCAGAAAGAGTAAAATACCTAGGAATAATTTTAATCAAGGAGGTGAAAGATCTGTACTCTGAAAACTATGAGACACTGATTAAGGAAACTGAAGATGATAAAAGTAAATGGAAAGATATTGCATGCTCATGGATTAGAAGAAATAAAATTGTTAAAATGTCCATACTACCCAAAGCAATCTAGATTTAATGTAATCCATATCCAAATACCCATGACATTTTTCACAGAACTAAAATAATACTAACATTTGTATGGAACCACAAAAGACTGAATAGCCAAAGCAATCTTGAGAGAAGAGAAATTCAAATCAAAACTACAATGAGGTATCACCTCACACCAGTCAGAATGGCCATGATTTAAAAATCTACAAATAACAAATGCTGGAGAGGGTATGGAGAAAAGGGAACCCTCCTACATTGTTGGTGGGAATGTAAATTGGTGCAGCCACTATGGAGAACAGTATGGAGGTTCCTCAAAAAACTAAAAATAGAGTTACCATATGATTCAGCAATCCCACTCCTGGGCATATATCCGGACAAAACTATAATTCAAAAAGATACATGCACCCCTCTGTTAATAGCAGCACTATTCACAATAGCCAAGACATGGAAACAACCTAAACGTCCATCAGCAGATGAATGGATAAAGATGTGGTACATATATACAAAGGAATACTACTCAGCCATAAAAAAGAATGAAATAATGCCATCTGCCGCAACATGGATGGACCTAGAGATTATCAAACTGAGTGAAGTAATGCAGAAAGAGAAAGACAAATACTGTATGATATCACTTATATGTGGAATCTAAAATACAACACAAATGAACTTATCTACAAAACAGAAACAGACTCACAGACATAGAGTTGTGATTGCCAGGGGGAGGGAGGTGGGGGAGGGATGGATTGGGAGTTTGGGATTAGCAGATGCAAACTACTATGTATAGAATGGATAAACAACAAGGTCCTACTGTATAGCACAAGGAACTATATTCAACATCCTGTGATAAAATATAATGGAAAATAATATGAAAAAGAATGAATATATATGTATAACTGAATCACTTTGCTGTACAGCAGAAATTAACACAACATTGTAAATCAACTATACTTCAATAAAATAAATTTAAGGAAAAAAAAAAGAACTAAACTGGAGGTATCACACTCCCTGACTTCAGCCTATATTACAAAGCTACAGTAATCAAAATAGTATGGTACTAGCACAAAAACAAACACACAAAACAGAACAGGAGAGCCCAGAAATTAATCCATGTACATATGGCCAGTTAATCTATGACAAAGGAGGCAAGAATATACAATGGGGAAAGGACAATCTGTTCAATAAGTGGTGTTGGGAAATCTGGACACCTTACATGTAAAAGAATGAATTTGCAACATTTTTTCACACCATATACAAAAATAAACTCAAAATGAATTAAATCTAAATATAAGACCAGAAACCATAAAACTCCTCTAAGAAAAAATAGACAGCATGTTCTTGGAAACTGGTCTCAGCAGCATTTCTTTGGATCAGTCTCCTTAGGCAAGGGAAACAGAAACAAAAATAAACAAAGGGGACCTAATCAACTTAAAAACTTTTGCACAGAGAAGGGAACCATCAACAAAATGAAAAGACAGCCTACTGAATGAGAGAAGATATTTGCAAATGATATGTCTTATAAGGGGTTATTATCCAAAATATGTAAAGAAATCCTACAACTCAACTTTGGAAAACCAAACAATCTGGTTTTTAAAGGGGCAGAGAACCTGAATAAGCATTTTTCCAAAGAAGATATACATATGGCCAACAGGCATATGAAAAGATGCTCAACATCACTAATCAGGGAACCATAAAATACACAATGAGATATCACCTCAGATATCTGTCAGAATGGCCATTATCAAAAAAGTCTACAAATAACAAGTGTTGGTGAGGATGTGGAGAAAAAGGGAATTGTTGTGCAGTGTTGATGTGAATGTAAATTGGTGCAATCACTATGGAAAACAGTATGAAGATTCCTCAAAAATTAAAAATAGAACTATCATAAGATCCAGCAATTCTACTCCTGGGTACTTATCCAAAGAAAACAAAAACACTGATTCAAAAAGACACATGCACCCCAATATTCATAGCAGCATTATTTACAATTGCCAAGATATGGAAGCCACCTAAGTGCCCATCGACAGATGAATAGATAAAGATTATGTGATACACACACACACACACACACACACACACACAATGGAATATCACTCAGTCATAAAAAAGAATTAAATTTTGCCATTTGCAACAACATGGATGGACCTAGAGTGTATTATGCTTAGTGAAATAAGTCAGAGAAAGACAAATACTGTATGTTTTCACTTATATGTGGCAGCTAAAAAATAAAACAAACGAATATAACAAAACAGAAACAGACTCACAGAAACGAGAAGAAACTAGTAGTTACCAGTGGGGAGAAGGGTGAGGGGAGGGGCAACATACCGGAAGGGGGTTAAGAGGTACAAACTATTAGGTATTTTTTAAAAGTTACAAGGATGTAATGTAAAGTACAAGGAACACAGCCAATATTTTATAATAACCTTATATGAGGTATAAACTATAAAAATTTCAAATCACTATCTTGTGCATCTGAAACTAATAGAGCACTGTAAGTCAACTATACTTCAATTTTAAAAAAAGAAGCCAGGAATGATAAGCAAATAGAATTGCTACATCAGACAAAAGAAAGGGAGAGGGTGCGGTAGCCTCCTAAATCATCTGACATGGAGTTGGGCATCTAGGGTAGTGAGCAAGAAAGTCCAGATCCAGTCATTAGGCACTCAGGAGTGGGCAGCCATCCTATCAGCTTGACCCTGTGTTTCTGGTTCTAGTTAAGGGTCAGGCAAAATACCAAGGGATCATAGGCACCAAGAGGAAGGCTATGCTATAAAGTTCTGCTCTGAAGCCCCCCCGGTAAGATTCTGTCCAGAAACATGGGGTGGGGTCATGCTGTCAAGGGCCATTTCGTGCTCCCTCCTACATAACCCCTACTCCCTGACTTTTGGCCCAAGTTCTAGTCTAGGTGGTCTGCTCTGTCATCCACTGCCTGCCTATATAGTTCCCTCTCTGGCCTTCAGTATCCTTATTGGTAAAATGGACATAATCTCTCTTCTCTGATTACCTTGTGTTTATGGAGTGATATAAATGATGTGAAAAGGCTTTGGAAAATGTAGTAAGTTAAATAGATGGGGGTAATAATTTCTCCACATTTTGGCCATTCCTGTTTCAGACCTGTTCTCCTAGGTCCCAACCTCCAACTCTATCCTAACCCTTTGATCAATCTTTGCTTACCAAGGGGCAAAACTACATGTTATCCCAAGGAATAGGGACTACTATTAGACTCAATTTACTCTTTTTGCCACTTCCCCTGACCGTTCTTCAACCTAGAAACTGGGACCACTTCCATGGTTAGTGGAGCCTACTCACCAGCCCCAAAGGAAGTGGTATGTACCCTTCATAGAGGGCATTTCCATTATGAATGGGGTGATACATGCAGTAGTGTGATATAACTGCTGAAGCAGGTCTGAGCTTCCGCCAGTTACCGAATTTCACAAGATGAGTAAGCACAGAATGTCAGTTGAAAAAATGACAAGAAAGCTACCTGCAAGTTCCCCATCTCAGTCCCAGCCTCCACCTCCTCTTCCTGTTCCTTCTCGCCCTCATTGTCGAAGTCACCTTCCTCACCTGTCTCCTCCATCTTTTAGCCCTGAGCCTACCCCCCAGCACCATCCACCTCTTTCAGCTTTGGGCCCTACCTGTTTCCCTCCTCTGACTAGTGCCATCCGTTCCTGACACCCTACCTTAAGGATTTTTGTGCCCAGCTCTTCCCTTGGTCCCTCTGGACCATCCACTTGCCACCCTGTTCGTATTGTCCCCTTTCCCGTTACTCCTTTGTCTTTGCCCCTCCTCCTCCTCCTAGCCCTTCTTCTAGTTCCTTGGACTCTGGTTCTCACCAACACTCCAGCTACGCCCAACCTAGTAATTCACAAGTCTCATCCTGCAGAGATGGGTTCTCTACTAGTGGGACAGATCTGGTGAAGTTCAGTTCAGAATTGCCAGCATTGTGGATTTCCAGAAGCCTGACCTGATGGACATAGGGAATTCAAGATGAAGGCCAAACAACATTCAGCGTGAAAGGTAAGCTTGGTTCCTTACAGGACCTCTTTTCCATCCTGGTTATCTTACTGCTATCTCTATTTTGTCTTCATCTTCATCTTATCAATCCTCTTCAGATGCCAGAGACACCTTTAAGAAGCTCCTTTCTTCTGTTCTTTTCCTCTCCTGCCTGATCAGCCAGTCTGCATGATTCTCTACATCTGTAACTGGCTTCTCCATGAAACTTGGTCTGCGGCCACAGAGCAAAGAGCAAGACCAGTGACAGAGAAGGTAGAGAAGAGTGAGGAGTAGAAAGCATCTTATCTGATCTCTAGGCACGTAACTTCTATTGATCTACCTTGGGTTAAAGTGAGCCCAAGAATGAGTGACCCCTGAAAATTCACACACGGGGCACAAGGTCCCTACCCAAGGATATTTGGTCTGGTTCCTCCAAGGTTCCAATTTTTTCTACATCCTAGGATTCTAGAACCTTGCCAGGGACTTTCTGCCCTTGAGAAGAGGGAGGGACCCTCCACTGTGTTCTCATCAAAGATCTAAAGGTTCAGTATCTTCCTCAGTTGGCTGCTTATACCCCAGAATGTGGAAGGTAGCAGAGTCTGGAAGGCAAGGACAGGTCCAGATCCTACCAAGATGATAGCAACAGATGAACAGATGATATTTTTTAAGTGCTCTCCTCAAACTGATACATAGATTCAATGTAATCTCAATCAAAATCCTAACAGGTATTTTGGGGGAACTTGACAAGTAATTTATATGGAAAGGCAAACAGCGAATAATAGACAAGACTCTCTTAAGAACTGGTAGGAACAATTTCCCTACCAGATATCAGGACTTATTACAAAAATTATAGTAATTAAGATACTGTAGTACTGGTGCAAACACAGACAAATAAACAGATGGCATAGAATAGAATCCAGAAACAGATTCGCACATATGGGGATACTTGATTCAAGACAAAAGTTTCATAGGAATAGGACTATCTTTTCAATAAATTGGTTCTGGGTCAATTGGATACTCATACGGAAAAAAATTAAGCTAGATTACTACCTCACACTACACTCAAAAATCCATTTCAGGTAGAACATAGATCTAAATGTAAAAAGGTAAAAACAATAAATCTTTTAGAACTGCTCTAGTCGTTCTCGGCTATTGAGCACTTGAGATGTGCTGTTAAGTGTAAAATTCACACTAGACTTTAAACACTTAGTATGAAAAAACAATAAAAATCTCAATTTCTATACTGAAATGTTGAAATGAAAGTAATCCAAATATATTGGTTAAATTAAACATTTTTTAAATTAAAAAAAAGTCCAAATTCAGACCTTTCAACCTCCACCATTCCACTAGATTGTCCAGACATCTATTTACGAAACTGTTATCAACAGCTACTTGGCAGAAATAAAATATTCTTCAAAATCACTCTGGTGCTTCCCTGGTGGCGCAGCGGTTAGGAGTCCGCCTGCCAATGCAGGGGACACGGGTTTGATCCCTGGTCCGGGAAGATCCCACATGCCGCGGAACAGCTAAGCCCGTGTGCCACAACTACTGAGCCTGTGCTCCAGAGCCTGCGAGCCACAACTACTGAAGCCCACCTGCCACAACTATTGAAGCCTGCGTGCCTAGAGCCTGTGCTCTGCAACAAGAGAAGCCACCACAATGAGAAGCCCACGCACCGCGACGAAGAGTAGCCCCTGCTCACTGCAACTAGAGAAAGCCCACATGCAGCAACAAAGACGCAACAAAGCCAAAAATAAAAAATAAATAAAATAAATAAATTTATTTTTAAAAAATCACTCTGAAATCCACAGCAGACTTGTATTCTCCAAGCCTGGAACAGAAGAAAGGTTTCCCTGTGGTTAAAAGGATTTACCAACCATGGAATGTTTTAATCCATCTCACACAATTCACTTATAGAGTCCTGAAGCTCCTCTCAACAGCGATCCCCTAATATGTTGGTTGTTCCCTTGCCCATGCCACTTTACAGGTCATGTGACCTGGAGCAAATTACTTCACCTTTCTGAGACTCACGACCCTCATCTGTCATGGCAGTAATAATGGAACCTAAATCCTGCAGCTGTTGTGAAGATTAAGTGAGATCGTATACATGAAGAACTTAGAACGTGATAAGAAGTCAATAATTCATAGTTATTAATGTGGCTGGTCTCTTTGTAGTCCCCAAATGTGGCCTGTTCTTTCCTAAATCTAAGTCTTCAGTCAAATTGTTCTCTCCTAAAAATTGTGTTCCAATCCCTCATTATTTCATCCATTCTACAAATCCCAGTGCAAACAGGGATCACAATTGTAGACAGGGAAGGAAATGTAACCCTAGTAGATTACTTGATTCTGTCAAAACCTAAAATCTACATTCTCTATGACCCATAAATTTTACTTTTATGATTACATTTCATAAAGATATACTCATATGGGTACATAAAGAAATACATGCTTGAGGATACTTATAGCAGCACTGTTTTCAGTAGCTGGAAACTAGAAACGACCCAAATGTCCATAAAGAGGTAACTGGACAATCATTTGTGATACTTGCCTGCAGTGACTGTTCTGTGGATGTTAAATTGAGTGGCGTAACTCTTCCTCTATGGAAATGTAACCAGCAGTCAAACATTAAGTGGGAAAAAAATAGATGAAGAATAGTAAATGTAGTATACTAACATTTATGTTTCAAAAAGAAAAGGAAGAAGAAATCCTTCACATATACATTTGTGTTAACATAGAATACCTCTGGAAGGGCACATAAAAAACTAGCTACCTCTGGGAAAGAAAACTGGGGTACTGGCGTCCAAGAAAGGAGAGAAATTTATTTTTCACTGAGTATCTGTTTGTAGTATTTAAATTTTTACCATGTGCATGTACTAATTTTTTTTAATTGTTGAAGGTCATTAAAATTGATTGTTCAGATCAAGTCTCTCCTCCCAGATGAAGCAGTCCCAGTTTGCAGCCGCTGGTGGTCTCTC
This sequence comes from Balaenoptera borealis, assembly GCF_965194805.1. Classification (NCBI taxonomy): domain Eukaryota; kingdom Metazoa; phylum Chordata; class Mammalia; order Artiodactyla; family Balaenopteridae; genus Balaenoptera; species Balaenoptera borealis. The sequence continues at coordinate 124,770,456 of NC_138867.1, read as the reverse complement.
CTCTGGGCTTTCAGAGCCTTGGATTCTTCCTGTTCTCCTCTCCTGCTGCCTTGACCAACTCTCTGTGGATCTCACAGTCACTCCTACTAGGAGTGAGTATGAGCCTAGTACAGCTCATAAAAGCATAGCCCAAAACTACAATGCCATATGGAAAATACTGTAACAGAGGTCTGTGAATTGTGAAATGAGGTTTCTGGCAAAATGAGTAGACTTTGGATTTAAATTGTTGAGCTCCCAAGCTCAAATATTTGACAGATGCTCTAAGACTTTACAAAGCACAAAATACATAGTGCTTCTCAAGATATCCAGTTCCTCTACCTTCCTCTACGGGCCACTAACCGCAAAGGCACTGGGGTGATCCCTCTCCTGCTTTACCTATTGACTCAGAATACATCCCTGAAGTGAGAAGAGAGTTACTAGTTTTACAACAGTAAGATGCACAAGAGTTCAAGCCTGAAATCTGAAAAATAAAAAACATCCCCCCTTGACAAGGTCTCTCTTGGAGGTGATCAGAATGAACAAGAATCCTTTTCCTGGATTATCAACCTCTTTCCTGCTGCCACCATATGACAGACAACCTCCAAAGGGAGCTTTCCTGGACCATGAGAAAGTGACACCCGACCTGCCAGATTTTTTTTCTACCTAAAGAGCCTATTTGTCTCTCAAACTATTCTGAGTTTCTTTTCTTTCTTTCTTTCTTTTTGGCCACACATCTTGCGGGATCTTAGTTCCCCAACGAGGGATTGAACCCAGGGCCCCAGCAGTGAAAGCGCCAAGTCCTAACCACTGGACCGCCAGGGAATTCCCTCCTTTATTTTTAAAGGAGAAACTTTCATTATTCCATTTTCATAGCTTTTTACCTTAGTTTTCACCTCCATCCAAACTTTCTCTCACCACCCAGCCACACACTCTCTGGCTGATTCAGATGACCAAATTCTCCAGGCCCAGGTGTGGGGAGTACAGGAAAGTACAAGATGAAGTCCACTTCATTTAGGTCCTCTTGGCTGACATTCACCAATCAACCTACATGGGCAGATGGTTCCTCCTCCTCTGTAAAAAAAAAAAAAATCCCTGGGGTCCCATGGGATTTTTTTTTTCCTCCTAGAAAGCCCTTGCTGTTTAGAGCTTGATGAGAATCTTCATGTCTCAGGTAAGTTGAGGGACTCCAGGTGCTGCTGTGGGGAGAGGGGGATGCAGAGATTGTGGGGAAGGGTCAGTGGGCTGAGGAGTAAGGATCCTGTCTAATTGTCTCTCAGCTCAGGTCAGAAGAAGCCTCACGGTTGCTGTGATCTCGGCTTCTGGGAATTGAAACTGAGTCCCCCTAAAACTGAGTTACCCTGCCAAGTTTATGATTAACCTCTCTATCTAAAATTTTATTCCCTTTCTTGTCCCACCCTTGTTTCCCTCAGTATTGAGGAGTATCTAAGGAAAGGAGGGAATTGAAACCAAGCAGCGCCCTGTGAGGCTGCCCCAGCAGCAAGACCCCTCTTGTTTGTAGGAAAATAGGCTTTAGTCTCCTAGGCCTTTCCTGAGTTCCAAAGAGCAGACTCAAGCAGTTACTAATTAGAGAAGTGATGGAATGCAGAAGTGATGATCTTAAGCAAGATACCTTGAACAATAGTACAGTGATAAAAGAGTCCTAGTTCCTCCTCAAGGGATATATATAACAATCTGATACATATCTTTGAGTTGTTCTGCAGAACTTGGGAGGACCCCTCCCCCACCCAGGTGAAAGATGGTGACAATCTCCTGACCATAAGCACATAGACCCCAGACTAGTTGGAACCAGAAGGTTGATGATTAAGATTCCCAAAACACCACCCTGTTACCTCACCATCAGCCCTCAAAAGAAAGTCCAGGAGCTGCAACCCTCACCCCAAACGTTGCCTTTAAAAATCCTCCCCTGAAAGCCTTTGGGGAGTTGAGGTCTTTTGAGCACAAGCTGCCCGTTTGTTATCATTTCTTGGCACCCCCAAGTAAATGCTGCACTTTCCTTCCACAACCAGCTCTCAGTAGATTGGCTTTGCTGCACGGTGGGTGAGCAGACCCAAGTTTGGTCCAGTAACAGAATTGTCTCAAGAAACCAAGCCTCAGTTTCAAATCTGGGCTCCTTTAGCTAAAGTAGGATTTCCCAAGGATGTTCCAAAGAACACACATTCTACAGGATGTTAATAAACCTTATAGACAAAAGATTCTCTAGTCAAGGTCAGTGGAATTTGCTATAATAAAAAGAGACTGGCAGATTTCTTTATTATGGGACCCATCAGAGCCTTTATTGGGCAAACGGTCTGTACATCTACAAGAAGGAGATCCAATATGCAATATTTCTTGGTTATTGGACCAAGAAGTCTTTCTTTGAGCAAATCATTGCATGGTTACTATTCCTCAAAACACCCTCAGAAATGTGCAGCAACAAGAAATCCCTTTAAGGGTCTTCTTTTCAAATGTTTCTGTCCAGTTACATCAAGGGATTGGCAGAAATGTTCCCTAAAGTCCTCCCCATCCCTCTCATTCCATGGTGAGCTGAAGGCAGCAAAATAGCAGGACCCACCGTTTTGTGTTTCATTTTAACTGAGGCAGGATTTCTTTGTTCAATTCAATACAAACAAGAGGAAGAACAAAAGCAGCAACAATCAGCTATTTACTATTGTTCTGAGCAGTATCTGCCAGGTCCCCTACAATGTTTCCTAAAATCTTCCTAAGTGCCCTAGAAAGTGGGTTTCCCACTTCACAGATATGGAAAGTAGACCTTGCAGAAGTTAAGCAGCTTGCTCCAGGTCACACAACCAAAGGGTGGCAGAGCCAAGAGCTCCTGAATGGCACATTATGCAGAGCCATCACATGATCAGTGGAAGACAAGTCCCTCAAAAAAGTCCTGGGGGCAAAGGGGAGGGGATGCTCTTCATAGAAGTGGCACAAGAGACATAAGCATAATATTGTCTTCCAGAAGTCTGTCCATATTCCATGCAGTGACTAGCACAGGTCTGGGCACTCAGCAGGCTAGCAATAAAAAGCTCTGAATAGAGGATTGGTTCAAGATGGCAGAGTAGAAGGACGTGCTCTCACTCCTTCTTGTGAGAGCACCGGAATCACAACTAACTACTGAACAATCATTGACAGGAAGACACTGGAACTCACCAAAATGATACCCCACATCCAAAGACAAAGGAGAACCCACAATGAGATGGTAGGAGGGGCACAATCACAATTAAATCAAATCCCATAACTGCTGGGTGGGTGACTCACAAACTGGAGAACACTTATACCACAGAAGTCCACCCCCTGGAGTGAAGGTTCTGAGCCCTACGTCAGGCTTCCCAACCTGGGGGTCCGGCAATGGGAGGAGGAATTCCTAGAGAATCAGACTTTGAAGGCTAGCGGGATTTGATGTCCGGACTTTGACAGGACTGGGGGAAACAGAGACTCCACTCTTGGAGGGCACACACAAAGTAGTGTGCGCACTGGGACCCAGGGGAAGGAGCAGTGACCCCAGAGAAGACTGAACCAGACCTACCTGCTAGTGTTGGAGGGTCTCCAGCAGAGGCGAGGGGTGGCTGTGTCTCACCGTGAGGACAAGGACACTGGCAGCAGAAGTTCTGGGAAGTACTCCTTGGTGTGAGCCCTCCCAGAGTCCGCCATTAGCCCCACCAAAGAGCTGGGTAGTCTCCAGTGTTGGGTTGCCTCAGGCCAAACAACCAACAGAGAGGGAACCCAGCCCCACCTATCAGCAGACAAGTGGATTAAAGTTTTACTGAGCTCTACCCACCAGAACAACAGCCAGTTCTACACACCACCAGTCCCTCCCATCAGGAAACTTGCACAAGCCTCTTGGATAGCCTCATCCACCAGAGGGAAGACAGCAGAAGCAAGAAGAACTACAGTCCTGCAGCCTGTGGAACAAAAACCACATTCACAGAAAGATAGACAAGATGAAAAGGCAGAGGGTTATGTACCAGATGAAGGAACAAGGTAAAATCCCAGAAAAACAACTTAATGAAGTGGAGATAGGCAAACTTCCAGAAAAAGAATTCAGAATAATAATAGTGAAGATGATCCAGGTCCTCAGAAAAAGAATGGAGGCAAAGATAGAGAAGATGCAAGAAATGTTTAATACAGACCTAAAAGAATTAAAGAACAAACAAACAGAGATAAGCAGTACAATAACTGAAATGAAAAATACACTAGAAGGAATCAATAGCAGAATAACTGAGGTAGAAGAACAGATAAGTGACCTGGAAGACAGAATGGTGGAATTCACTGCTGCAGAAGAGAATAAAGAAAAAGGAATGAAAAGAAATGAAGACAGCCTAAGAGACCTCTGGGACAACACTAAACGCAAAAACATTCGCATTACAGGGTTCCCAGAAGGAGAAGAGAGAGAGAAAGGGCCAGAGAAAATATTTGAAGAGATTATAGTCGAAAACTTCCCTAACATGGGTAAGGAAAGAGCCACCCAAGTCCAGGAAGCGCAGAGAGTCCCATACAGGATAAACCCAAGGAGAAACACGCCAAGACACATAGTAATCAAATTGGCAAAACTTAAAGACAAAGAAAAATTATTGAAAGCAGCAAGGCAAAAATGACAAATAACATACAAGGGAACTCCCATAAGGTTAACAGCTGATTTCTCGGCAGAAACTCTACAAGCCAGAAGGGAGTGGCATTACATATTTAAAGTGATGAAAGGGAAGAACCTACAACCAGGCTTACTCTATCTGGCAAGGATCTCATTCAGATTCGATGGAGAAATCAAAAACTTTACAGACAAGCAAAAGCTAAGAGAATTCAGCAGCACCACAAAACCAGCTCTACAACAAATGCTAAAGGAACTTCTCTATGTGGGAAACACAAGAGGAGAAAAGGACCTACAAAAACAAACCCAAGGGGCTTCCCTGGTGGCGCAGTGGTTGAGAATCTGCCTGCCAATGCAGGGGACACGGGTTCGAGCCCTGGTCTGGGAAGATCCCACATGCCGCAGAGCAACTAGGCCCGTGAGCCACAACTACTGAGCCTGCACGTCTGGAGCCTGTGCTCCACAACAAGAGAAGCCGCAAAAGTGAGAGGCCCACGCACTATGATGAAGAGTGGCCCCCGCTTGCCCCAACTAGAGAAAGCCCTAGCACAGAAACGAAGACCCAACACAGCCAAAAATAAAATTAATTAATTAATTAATTTAAAAAAATTTTTTTTAAACCAAACCCAAAACAATTAAGGAAATGGTAATAGGAACCTACATATCGATAATTACCTTAAACGTGAATGGATTAAATGCTCCAACCAAAAGACACAGGCTTGCTGAATGGATACAAAAACAAGATCCATATATATGCTATCTACAAGAGACCCACTTCAGAACTAGGGACACATACAGACTGAAAGTGAGGGGATGGAAAAAGATATTCCATGCAAATGGAAATCAAAAGAAAGCTGGAGTAGCTATACTCATATCAGATAAAATAGACTTTAAAATAAAGAATGTTACAAGAGACAGGAAGGACACTACATAATGATCAAGGGACGAATCCAAGAAGAAGATATAACAATTATAAATATATATACACCCAACATAGGAGCACCTCAAAACATAAGGCAACTGTTAACAGCTATAAAAGAGGAAATAACAGTAACACAATAATAGTGGGGGACTTTAACATCTCACTTACACCAATGGACAGATCATCCAAACAGAAAATTAATAAGGAAAAACAAGCTTTAAATGACACAATAGACCAGATAGATTTAATTGATATTTATAGGACATTCCATCCAAAAACAGCAGATTACACTTTCTTCTCAAGTGCACATGGAACATTCTCCACAATAGATCACATCTTGGGTCACAAATCAAGCCTCAGTAAATTTAAGAAAATTGAAATTATATCAAGCATCTTTTCTGACCACAATGCTGTGAGATTAGAAATCAGTTACAGGGAAAAAAATGTAAAAAACACAAACACATGGAGGTTAAACAATACTTTACTAAATAACCAAGAGATCACTGAAGAAATCAAAGAGGAAATCAAAACATACCTAGTGACAAATGACATTGAAAACACGATGATCCAAAACCTATGGGATGCAGCAAAAGCAGTTCTAAGAGGGAAGTTTATAGCAATACAATCGTACCTCAAGAAACAACAAACATCTCAAATAAATGACCTAACCTTACATCTAAAGGAACTAGAGAAAGAAGAACAAACAAAACCCAAAGTTAGTAGAAGGAAAGAAATCATAAAGATCAGAGCAGAAATAAATGATATAGAAACAAAGAAGGCAATAGCAAAAATCAATAAAACTAAAACCTGGTTCTCTGAGAAGATAAACAAAATTGATAAAGCATTAGCCAGACTGATCAAGAAAAAGAGGGAGAGGACTCAAATCAATAAAATTAGAAATGAAAAATGAGAAGTTACAACAGACACTGCAGACATACAAAACATCCTAAGAGACTACTACAAGCAACTCTATGCCAGTAAAATGGACAACCTGGAAGAAGTGGACAAATTCTTAGAAAGGTATAATCTTCTAAGACTGAACCAGGAAGAAATAGAAAATATGAACAGAACAATCACAAGTAATGAAATTGAAACTGTGATTAAAAATCTTCCAACAAACAAAAGTCCAGGACCAGATGGCTTCACAGGTGAATTCTATCAAACATTTAGAGAAGAGCTAACACCCATCATTCTCAAAGTCTTCCAAAAAATTGCAGAGGAAGGAACACTCCCAAACTCATTCTATGAGGCCACCATCACCCTGATATCAAAACCAGACAAAGATACTACAGAAAAAGAAAATTACAGACCAATATCACTGATGAATATAGATGCAAAAATCCTCAACAAAATACTAGCAAACAGAATCCAACAACACATTAAAAGGATCATACACCATGATCAAGTGGGATTTATCCCAGGGATGCAAGGATTCTTCAACATACACAAATCAATCAATGTGATACACCATATTAACAAATTGAAGAAGAAAAACCATATGATCATCTCAATAGATGCAGAAAAAGCTTTTGACAAAATTCAACACCCATTTCTGATAAAAACTCTCCAGAAAGTGGGCATAGAGGGAACCTACCTCAACACAATAAAGGCCATATATGACAAACCCACAGCAAACATCATTCTCAATGGTGAAAAACTGAAACCATTTCCTCTAAGATCAGGAACATGACAAGGATGTCCACTCTCGCCACTATCATTCAACATAGTTTTGGAAGTCCTAGCCACGGCAAACAGAGAAGAAAAAGAAATGAAAGGAATACAAATTGGAAAAGAAAAAGTAAAACTGTCACTGTTTTCAGATGACATGATACTATACATAGAGAATCCTAAAGATACCACCAGAAAACTAGTAGAGCTAATCAATGAATTTGGTAAAGTTGCAGGGTACAAAATTAATGCACAGAATCTTTTGCATTCCTATACACTAACAAAGAAAGATCAGAAAGAGAAATTAAGGAAACACTCCCATTCACCATTGCAACAAAAAGAATAAAATACCTAGGAATAAACCTACATAAGGAGGTAAAATACCTGCACTCAGAAAACTATAAGACACTGATGAAAGAAATCAAAGATGACACAAACAGATGGAGACATATACCATGTTCTTGTATTGGAAGAATCAATATTGTGAAAATGACTATACTAACCAAAGCAAGCTACAGATTGTATGCAATCCTTATCAAATTACCAATGGCATTATTTTACAGAACTAGAAGAAAAAATCTTAAAATTTGTATGGAGACACAAAAGACCCCGAATAGCCAAAGCAGTCTTGAGGGGAAAAAACGGAGCTGGAGGAATCAGACTCCCTGACTTCAAACTATACCACAAAGCTACAGTAATCAAGACAATATGGTACTGGCACAAAAACAGAAATATAGATCAATGGAACAGGATAGAAAGCCCAGAGGTAAACCCATGCACCTATGGTCAACTAATCTATGACAAAGGAGGCAAGGATATACAATGGAGAAAAGACAGTCTCTTCAATAAGTGATGCTGGGAAAACTGGACAGCTACATGTAAAAGAATAAAATTAGAACACTCCCTAACACCATACACAAAAATAAACTAAAAATGGATTAGAGACCTAAATGTAAGACTGGACACTATAAAACTCTTAGAGGAAAACATAGGAAGAACACTCTTTGACATAAATCACAGCAAGATCTTTTTTGATCCACCTTCTAGAGTAATGGAAATAAAAACAAAAATAAACAAATGGGATCTAATGAAACTTAAAAGCTTTTGCAAAGCAAAGGAAACTACAAACAAGACGAAAAGACAACCCTCAGAATGGGAGAAAATATTTGCAAATGAATCAACGGACAAAGGATTAATCTCCAAAATATATAAACAGCTCATGCAGCTCAATATTAAAAAAACAAACACCCCAATCCCAAAATGGGCAGAAGACCTAAATAGACATTTCTCCAAAGAAGACATACAGATGGCCAAGAAGAACATGAAAAGCTGCTCAACATCACTAATTATTAGAGAAATGCAAATCAAAACTACAATGAGATATCACCTCACACCAGTTAGAATGGGCATCATCAGAGAATCTACAAACAACAAATGCTGGAGAGGGTGTGGAGAAAAGGGAACACTCTTGCACTGTTGGTGGGAATGTAAATTGATACAGCCCCTATGGAGAACAGTATGGAGGTTCCTTTAAAAACTAAAAATAGAACTACCATATGACCTAGCAATCCCTTTACTGAGCATATGCCCAGAGAAAAACGTAATTCAAAAAGACACATGCACCCCAATGTTCACTGCAGCACTATTTACAATAGCCAGGACATGGAAGCAACCTAAATGCCCATCGACAGACAAATGGATAAAGAAGATATGATACATATATACTATGGAATATTAGCCATAAAAAAGGAATGAAACTGAGTCATTTGTAGAGATATGGATGGATCTAGAGACTCTCATACAGAATGAAGTAAGTCAGAAAGAGAAAAACAAATATCGTATATTAACGCATACATGTGGAACCTAGAAAAATTGTACAGATGAACCGGTTTGCAGGGCAGAAATTGAGACACAGATGTAGAGAACAAACGTATGGACACCAAGGGGGGAAAGTGGTGGGGGGGGGGTGGTGTGATGAATTGGAAGATTGGGATTGACATGTATACACTAATATGGATAACTAATAAGAACCAGCTGTTTAAAAAAATAAATAAAATTCAAAAAAAAAAAAAAGCTCTGAATAATGTCACCCTCTGCTTAAAAATATTCAGCCCTCAGAACAGAGCACACACAGAAGAGGAGAAAGCCATGGAAAACAGACAGAGGCGGCAGGAGACCAGAGCCCATGGAGATGCATAGCCAGTGAGAAAATTCCCAGGGCAGGGAAAAACTGATACATTTCATGAGCCACATTTGCCCTCTTTTTCTAGATTTGGGGGTAGCCAAAGCTTACAAAATACCTAGGAGCCATCCTCTCTTTCCCTCGCTCCACCCTCGCCCACATCCAATCCATTGGTAGATTCTCTCAGTACACAGGAATTAGCACCGAATTCCAAAGCTTCCAGAATAGCTCCTGAGCCCTGCCATTTATTTACATCTTTCCACTGATACTACCCTAGTCCAAGTCATCATCAGCTTGGACTTAACAACCACAGAACCTCTAACTGCTCTTCCCACTCCCATTCCTCCCCCCACCACCTATTCTGTCCAAGACAGCTAAAGCGATCTCCCCACCTGAACCACGAATAAAAAAGTGTCATGCATCTGCTGAAAATCGTCCAGTTGTACAAGAATACAATCCAGATTCCTTATTATGGCCTCTCAAATTCTGCCTATCCCTTTGATCATCTCAGACCACACTTTCCTGTCATGTTGTTCTCCTTTCTGCTACTAAAATGACCTCATCTCCGCCCATATCAGACTCGAACTTGCAGCTCCCTTTGCCTGGAACACTCTTTCCTGAGGTCTTCACATAACTGGTCCCCTCCTACACTTCAGGTGATGGCTTCATTGTCATCTCCTGAAAATGCCTTCCCTGACCTCAAACTCTGCATTGCATCACCTGGTATTATCACCTTCAAAGCACCCGTTACCACCTGAATTGGCTGGTGCACCTGCTGTGGACTCATTTTTGGTCATTCAGACTGGAATATAGGCTCCTAGAGAGGGGGACCTTTCATCTTGTTCAAAACTGCTGCTCCATAGCACATAGTAGGAGCTCAAGAGGCAGTTACCACGTGAATGGATAGATAGATGGTCCCTGTATTGGTGTTTCTTTGACGGAATGAAATAAGAGTCACATTTAGTTGTGAAAAGGAGGCTGGGGAGGGAGAATAGTGTCTGCAGGACCAGCCGTCCACGAGAAGACGTCACAACACTGAAGACACCTAAGCTTCACCATGGGAACCTTCAGAGACTCTGAAGAACAACTTGGTGGCCCTCCCACAAAGTGTGGTATAAAGTAATAGCAGCTCCATAAGGTTGGGGGACTCAGAATTATGTGATTTAGGTTACCTAATTTAATCTTCACAACCACCCACTGGAATTGGCAGGATCCCTAAACTCACAGGATGAGGAAATGCAGGTTTAGAAAGGTTGAGTCATTGCCTGGTGGCAGAGTTCTTACACTCCCACTCTCTCTCTGTCAACAACTCTGTATGCTGGGTTGAGTTATATTTACATTGTGGCATTTTCCATCTTCTCAGACACTCATTTTTGGTATCATCTAGCCCTGCAGAAAATGCTTCCGTGAGTCAACTGAGAGAAAATTGTATTTTTTAGACAGCCAACTGGAGGTGATGTCAGAATTCAAAGGAGACTTAGGAACATTGTGTTTACAGATTTATCAGCTCTTTTTCACTTCTGGATAGCTTGATTCTCTGCTTGGTGGAAGGAAAGACAGGAGAGAAAACATTTCTAAAAGAAGGTCTGAGACTCCTGCATTCCAACGAGACCACAAAGGAGCTGGCACTGAATTCCAGAGCTGCCAGTGACTATGCCGGGGTTAGAATTTATAACCTCTAGTTTCCCTGGCTCCTTTTAATGTGATTTTTTCCCCTGCAATGATATCTCTGAGTGATGAATAATTGACATAATATTCAACACGTATGAAGATCAATGTGATCCCAAGGCTATCAATCTATCCATATTAATGCTCCCTTTGCCCACATCCCTGATGGGCCCAGAAATGAATGGGGGTGGGGGTTCTGCAGAGCCTGAGGGTGAAGGTGATAGAACAGCCTCAAATTATAGTGTCCCTGGGATTCTGTGGGCATGGGGAGAAGAATTTGGACTCAGCAGTACCTTGTTAAGACTCCCTGGGGAGCTACTAGTCAGGCTGAGAGGCAGACCCCAGTGATGAACAGTCTTCTCATACCTTTATTTCTCAGTGTTTTTTCTCTTCTCAGTCATAAGATGACTGGGAAACAATATAGCTGCAGAAACATACACATACACAGATACATACATACAGAGAGATACACAGATACGTACATACACACAGATACACACATACACACTGGATACATGTACACAGAAATACATATACACACACACACAGAGACACACACAACCTGAGTTTGGCAAAAGCTTGCTTAGTTTTCAGATGGCCTGCTAGGATGCTCCCTGCTTAGGTTAAAAAAAAATAAGTAAATAATTGACTGCAGGGTGAGTTTTGTCTTTGGAATTAAGAAAGATAGGGAGAATCTCCCAAATTTGGGAAACCTGGTATTTTCAATAAACCTTCTGTGAATATGAATAAATTCCTTCAAACTAGGTTTTGAGAAATATTCATAAGCCTCCTTTTAATTCTCAAGAATCATGGGACCAATTCAAGGACAAACATATGTTGTAATTTTAAGAAGTTTCTCAGCTTGCTTTTTTGAATGGGATCCCATTTAACCTACTTGTTTAACAGTGATGATAATAAAAGTCTTCCTAGCAGTGAGAAGACCAATATGTATGAATACAAGATGTTGAAGTTACTGTTACAATAATTATTCTGTTCCTAAAATTTTATTTAACATTTCTAGCATCCCTATAAAACCCATTTCTCCAAGAGCCCAAAAGTACTCCAACCATATGTTTTAACTACAATTTTGCCACTTGGCAATCCATGGTCTTGAACTTCTCAACTAGTCTCAAGGTGATTAGATAACTTAAAATAATGATGAAGATGATATAGATCCATCTGATACAATTCCAAAATATTAAGAATCTCAAACATCAGGGAAGAATTGACAGATATTATTAACTGAATTCTTATTCATGCCAGACACTACAGTAAGTTCCCTACATATGAATGAGTTCCTTTCTGAGAGTGTGTTCATAAGTCCAATTTGTTCGTAAGTCCAACAAAGTTAGCCTAGGTACCCAAATAACACCATCGGCTATATGGTACTGTAATACGTTTATAATACTTTTCACACAAGTAATACATAAAACGCAAACAAACACAAAAAATAAAATATTTTTAATCTACAGTACAGTACCTTGAAAAGTACAGTAGTACATACAATACAACAGCTGGCATACAGGGGCTGGCATCAAGTGAACAGGCAAGAGGAGTTACTGACTGGAGGAGGGAGAGGAGGTGGGAAATGGTAGAGCTGAAGGATCGTCAGCAATAGGAGATGGAGGGCAAGCTGCAATTTCACTCATGCCTGACGTTGATGGCACAGGTTGTGGTTCCTTGCTGGAACCAGATGCACGTTCGCATCTTTGAAAGTTCGCAGTTTGAAGGTTCGTATGTAGGGGACTTACTGTATACATATAGCTTTTCATTCATTATCTCATGTAATCCTCACCCCATGCCATAAAATTCACTGTTAACCCTACTTTACAGATGAAAGAAAGTGAGGCTAGGAAAGATTCAACTGTCCTGTGCTAGGTAAGTGGCAGAACAAAGTTTGGATCTTGCTCCCCGTCCTCAAGATCTGACTTATATAAAGCCCACTCTCTTAACAACTACATTATTGTATGTATACTATTTCTAAGTGGCCAAATTCAAACACATTATTTTGGGGGGAAATGGTGGAATGAAATCATTTGGAAGCTTACACATGGGCCCCTCAAAAAGTTGCAATCATCTTTTTTATTTACTACAGTTCCTGAAATCATAAAAATGATAGGTTCCATGCTAATAATCCCAAGAGACCATCAACCAACAGACCACAAACTACATTTGTTTGTGTACCTATTCCCCAGGCAGATCAGAACTGACTTTTGCTTAAAGGTATTTGCCACCAATGTCTTCAGGTAATCTGTGAACCCCCTAAAGTTAAAGTTAAATTTATCTGTATCTACATGGATTTTTCTGGGATGAAATTTCACAGCTTTAACCAGTTTTTCAAAGGGCTACAGGACCACTACACTAGAGACAGACAATATTTAGATACCACACCAAAAGAAAAATTCCTAGAAATTTCACCTTCCTCGAAATGATGGAGGTGCCCACCAACAAAATACCAACATTTCAAGGAATTAAAAAATAAATTCTATTAAAGATACACGATTTTTAACTTCACTAATAACTGTATACCCTTACGCATATAACAACATAACTCTTTCTTCCTGAGTCCTCTCGAGCAGTATTTGAGACAGACTTCAGAATGCAAAGATTCTTCTGAATTGCTTTTGGCCTTGGGCAGTCTTGTTGGCATTGTAGCAATGCTTAGATTTCCCTAACTCACATTTGTGATCTTGACCTTTATGACACTACTTCAGGAGTAGGAGTAAAATTTCGAAGTAAATCAAAGCATATTGTTAAATGAAAAAAGCTGAGTATTGAACAGCATGCTTTGTATGTGTCTCTTTGCTTTGTTTGTTTTGCTTTGGAAGTTTTTTGTTTGTTTTTTTAAAAAGAGGAAGAGGATGAGGTAGCAGCAAGAGAAGATAATCATATTTGCTTATTTTCATATAAATTTCACACAAGAAACTAACACTGGCTGCTTCCAGGGAGGAGAACAGGGTAAGAGGGAGACCCTTAACTGTTTACTTTTATAACTCTTGAATTTGCAATCATGTAAAGGTATAATTTTTTAAATACTTTCAAGACAACTCAAAGTATAACAAGGCTTCACCTTCATTTCCTGTTTGGTTAAACTCATCATTTCTGTTTTCCTTAACTGAAATATATGCAACTGGAAATTAAATAGCTTCTTTCTAAAGTCAATCATAGGAAGTTCAAGCACATGAATTGTCATACCAGCCTCTTAGAGCTTAGAAAACTCTATCAACCATTCTAAGACATTTAGAAAACATTACTGCATTTAGTTGCAATTGTGGCAATGTATATTTACAATAATTTTGTTTCTATGTTGCATGACAGTATGATCTTTTTGAAGACACTTTAACCAGCAATGAGATATCCACATTTAATTTTAGATTTACTTTGAAAGGTGCTACCAAAAAAATCTCTCAGGCAAGGTGATAATCAGTGGACAGAGTCCTTCTATGAACTCTAAGTTTGAATTTGAACAGTCAAAGACAACCTCTGACCTGTCACTACTTATTCTTCTGCCTGGTAAATTTCTTTTGATATTAACTCAAAAAACATCTTAACTTCAAAAGTGTTAAAAAAAATTTTTTTTTAATGTTAAAATGAAGAGCAGGGAGGAGAAGAACACATCCACTAGCATGCCTAAATTTTAAAAGACAATACTAAGTGTGGACAAGGATACAGAGCACTTGGAACAGTCACATACTTCTGACAGAAATGAAAAAGGGTACAATGACTTTCAAAACCCATTTGGTACTTTTCTACCATATGACCCATAAATTTCACTCCTATATTCCTAAGAGAAGTGAGTGCATATGTCCACAAAAATGCATCTATGTCAATGTCCATAGCATCATTATTTATACTAGCATAAGACAGAAATGACCTAAATATTCATTATCAGGAGAATGGATTAACTGTGGTATATCCACACCATTAAATACTTCTCAGCAGTTAGAATGGACTACTACAAGAAACAACTTGGATGAATGTCAAAAACATTATGCTGAATGAAAGAAATCAGTCACCAAAAAAAAGAATGAACACCAAATGATTCCATTTACATGAAATTCAAAACTAGCCCAAATAACCTCCAGTGGTAGAAATTGTAATAGTAATTGCCTCTGGTGGCAAGGAAGGGTTGACTGCAACAGGGAGCAAAGGAAGATTCGGAGGTGGTGGAAAACTTCCGTATCCTAATCTGGGTGATGGCTACACACACGTATGTGTTTGTCAAAACTCATCAAGTTGCGTGTTTAAAATCTGTGCATTTTACTCTATGTAAACTACTCCTTAAGAAAGTATTGTTAGCATTTAAAAATGTGAAAAATCTACCTTACAATTGAGGGTATGTGTTATACAGTTTTGTTTGTGAATACCTAATTCCCCAAAATGAGACTGAAACAGAAATCTCTGCAATCCTAAAAGCAATGAATAGGAACTCAGTAAATGCAAATCCCATCTCAGTACTGAATTTACTGCCTTCACCCTGGCAATTTGCTCTCTCTTCCGTCTTGTGGACCAGCTGGACTAGATTAGTGGGTTTGTCTTTAGATTTTAATCTTTGAGAATCTGATTCAAGCAATGAACCAAACCTACAGAAAAATGACTATAAATACACCATTTTGCATAGGATTCCATGGGGATGAAAATGATCTGAAGACCATCCATAGGAGCCAGGGTAGGTAGCCCTGGAGAGATGTTTACTGAGACTCTTTGTTCAAAGCTCAGAGGTTTTTTATTTTCTAAACCAAACCAAAGGCCTGTAAAATGCAAATTGGTCCACTGAAGTATGGAAATATTTATTGTTTTAATCAAAAAAATAAGCATTTATACTTTACTAATATTTAACCTATGTTGAATCAATAACAGACATAATGTATAAATAAATATATATAAGCTAAGATTTCCTGCTCAAAATTTTGTATAAAAAGAGATATATAACTTAAAAAATGCAGAGCCCCCTCTCCTATTTTAGACCTTCAAATTTCATGAAATTTACCCACCTACCCCCAAAATGGAGACACACATTTTGGGGGTTTTGGTTTTTTGCCTTTTTGCCTTAAAAGAAGAAAGTATTGTTCCCTACCTTTACTATAGTATATGAAAGAAAGATAAAAGGCAGGAAGAACATAGTCTCAGGATTTTTTTTTTAAATCCTTTAAAACACACACACACACACACACACACACACACACAAAATCCTTTAAAACAATAAATTCAGCTTTATGAATAACTCAAGATAGTATCTTGATTTTTTCAAACTTTACTAGAAAAGGAAAAACATTGCAAAGCAGTTCTAGTGCATAGTCTTAAATGCTGGTATCCTTGAAATCTCAACCCTATTTTACTTTGCCTCCACCAAGCTCACATATGAGGAAGAGAAAGAGCTCAGATGTTTTTTTAATGTACAAGACTGATGGCCCCTTGCAGAAAAAGAAAAGGAGAAGGAGGATGGGATACAGTCCCATTCTCACCTGCATTCCTGGCAGCACCCAGCCTCACAGCATTAACATGAGGGCTCTATGTCAATGCTCACGCATTGGGATGACAGAAGAATTTAGAGCCAGGAAGAGGAAGCCCAGAGGGAAATAAATACAAAGAATGTATAGCCCTCAGAGGCAAAATAAGTTAAAAAGTAAGGAGAAGGGCAATATCAACGACCATCAATTGTCAAACGTGTCCTACACTAACTATGTCATATACTGGTGCGATCTTATGTCTTTTGATAACTAACTAAAACTCCATGTAACAAACAGAGAAACGGACTCTCAGAGAGGTTATTTGTCAGATGTCATACAGGTAGTTAGAGAAAGAGGTTTGAAACCAGGTCGGCCCAATATCAAAGACCATCCTTTGACTATTGGAGATCCTCTACCTCAGAAACAGGTCCTGTGAGATAAACCAACTGCCAAGGTCATAAGATAGAGCTCTGGAGTAAAAATTGGGTTCAAGTCCTACTTATTCTTCCCTATGTGACCTTCAGCAATTGACCTTTCTGAATCCCCAATTTCTTCCCCTTTTAAATGGGGTTAATACTGCCTGTACCCCAAAGTTACCTTGAGGATTAAATGACGAAAATAAATAAATAATTAAAGCTCCTAGTATAGTAATTGACACATCCCAAGAGCTTGACAAGTGCTGGTCTGAGGTTCCCCTGCCTTGGCTGGCTCAGCGTGGTTGTGTTTTCCTGGAAGTCTCCACTCAATCCCAGCCCCTTCACAACTATAGCTCTGCAGAATTCATCCCAAAGGTAAATGCACACGCCCAGCTGCTCCTGTGGGACTTGCAGCAGGCACTAACCACTGCAAGTCTTATCCTTCACTGGCTCCTGGTAATGAATTGTGCTTTTAACCAGCCTGATGCAGCCAGGCCTCCAGTTCCCAAGCCGAAGCCCATTAGCATACACAACCCCATTGACTGATAAATGCATGTAATTTGTTTCCAGCGTGTCACTGTTTTATGGCTGCTTCCTGTCTTGGGGCTCAAGTGATAAAGTTTTATGCAGTTGTGGGGTTTTGTTTTGTTTTTTTTCTTTTAATTGGAGCTTTAGATTTCAGGAAACAAAAAAATAGTGTTTAATTTAAAATCACTCATGGGTTTGCAATCCTTTGGTGCATTAAAAGGGGGAAAAGAGGGGTGAACAAATTGGTTGGGGGGGTTGGGAATTGAAGACATCAACTGGGTAACGAAAATCAAGGCGGCTCTTATCTTGTCAAAGGGAGGAAATACCTAGTCATGTGTCTTTTCTGAAGAATAGGTCATTCTGTTGTTTTTCTCAGATGCTGCAACCCCATCTAACAGACCAGGCAAGCAGAGGTAAGGGTCCCTTTAATCAGCCAATGGAAGGAACGATTCTAGTATCTGATGTCTGTGAGATTGAGTCCCAGCCCTGCAACATGCTCACACATGACCTTGGTCAAGTTATTTATCTTATATGAGTTTCAGTCTCCTCTCCCGGAAAGTAGGAAGAATAACAGCACTCGATTCGTAGATGTGACAGGGTACTTGGTTGCAAGCAAGAAGAATGTATTAGAATCCCCAGAAGTAAAGACGTGCACACGTGCAGAAACAGCAGCAGCCCTGAACGCTCTGGCCGCTGGGCAGTGCATCGTCCAGAACGCTGCTACAGCAGCACAGATTCTGCCATCCTGTCTCTGCCCTCACGCCTCTTGGCTCAGGCTCACATTCAAAGAATCCAACATGAGTGTCTGCTGGCTGACCTGTCGGCTGGCGGCAGGGAGAGGGAAGATGAGGAGACATCCATGGAGGTAGAGCCCTGCCTGGATTCCCCCACACAAGGGAGAGTCACATAAAGACATGCACAAGGGCAACTCTCCCCCAAAAGAAATGCCTACGACCATAGGATGGCTGTGGAGAATAAACAAGATAATGCACAGAAAGCCCTTAGCAACTTACTAGAACCTAGCAGATGGCCAATAAATGGCAGCTATTATTATTAGTGCTATAATTAGCATTATTTTCAGCAACTACTGCTCTGGCCACTGGGGGTGATCCAGGCAGATGATAGAAATAGACCCATTTTAGATGAATTCATGATGAGAGTCATGGGGAAAGGGTAGAACTATAGACATTCAACATATAGATAGGCCAGTGCCTCTGACACCTGAGAACATCAAGGCCACTTGTGTACTACCCTTGATATCACTGTCAGCCTGGCCACCTATGGGCCATCGTCTGCTCTGCAGCTAAACTGGCGCTGTGATGCCAGGGCCTCCCTTGCATTTTCCAGATTCCACCGTGCCACAAGCCGGCTCCTCAGCTTGGCACATGAGGGTTCTTCCATTTTAATGACTTGCCTCAAGTCCCATGTGTAGGAAAGAGAAATCTGAGGTCCTCGTGGGGTTCACAAGTAGGCTCCAACCTTGCCATTTAAAAAGGACACGGGTATGCTTGCACACTTGGCTGAAGTCTAAAGATTAGCCCAGTGTAACTATGCAGAAAATGAAGCCTGATGTGGCAATTAATTCTTTGCATCCCTCTGCTGTCTACAATGGGGATTTTTTTTTTCCTAAGGGCAGAGTTCTCACCATAGATTCAAGTCCTATTTGTCAATGGCTTAGAGCTAAAATTCAAAGTGAAGTGCTACCTCGGAAACCATGGTCCTGAAGTCATTCTGATACTGCAGAAGAAGAGAATTGTTCTCTTAAATATGTGTGGTTTGAGTTACCTCTGACAGTCTTAAGCTGACCCTGTATTTCTTGGTCCTTCCTCACAGCCAAGGTATATGATGGTATGTACATGATGAATCTGAGTCCTTGAAAGGCTCAGAAGGGCCATCACAGTTTTTAAAAAGAAGAAAAAAGAATATGTATATGTATAACTGATTCACTTTGCTGTACACCTGAAACTAACACAACATTGTAAATCAACTATACTCCAATAAAAATTAAAAAAAAAAAAAAAGGAAGAGAAAAGAAAAAAAGCAAGAAATCATGTTCAGTATCGGGTAAAATTTAGTGAAGTTAAAAGAAAATTTAGTATTGGGTGTAAGGTTACTGTAATCTAGAATGTGTAATTATTTAGAGAAACCATACTCCACCTCCCCACCATGCCAAATCTTTCACCCATCCTAATATATTAAAGTTGTAATTCAAGTTGTGATAGTGATAATGCTAAATGATGGTAATTAATCAAAATTCAATTAAAAGTTAACTTACTGGGTAGTCATTCCTTCATCCAAACAATCTCGACACAACGTCTGCTATCTTCCAGGAATCATACAGAGTTTGGGGCCACAATGAAGAGCAAAGGTAGTCAGGGACCTCAGGGAGTTCCCAGGCTAGTGGACAAAAAAGCTAGTGATTGTATAAAGATGCAGATGTAGAGAATGGACTTGAGGACACGGGGAGGGGGAAGGGTAAGCTGGGACGAAGTGAGAGAGTGGCATGGAGATATATACACTACCAAATGTAAAACAGATAACTAGTGGGAAGCAGCTGCATAGCACAGGGAGATCAGCTTGGTGCTCTGTGACCACCTAGAGGGGTGGGATAGGGAGGTTGGGAGGGAGACGCAAGAGGGAGGGGATATAGGGATATATGTATACGTATAGCTGACTCGCTTTGTTATACAGCAGAAACTAACACACCATTGTAAAGCAATTATAGCGTCCAATAAAGATGTTATAATTATAACATCCAATAAAGATGTTAAAAAAAAAAAGCTAGTGATTGTATAAAGAAACACAAAGCAGTAAAAGTTGCCAATACTATCAGAGGGATAAGCTACCCAGATAAGACAAGGACTTCTCTGAGGGAGCGTGGCCAGTAAGTTGATACCCAAGGGATATGAGCTGGTACCAAGGTAAAGAGTGGATGGGGGTAGGTGGAGAGGAGGATATTTGGTCAGGTAGTCATCCACCTTGCCTTATCCTCACCCCTCTCTTGGAAATTCAAAGGTCCCTGAACATCATCATTTACAGGCTGGAAAGTATATGCCCCTAGACCCAGCCGTGGAATGCCAACAACCTGAAGGACAAAACTCTCAAATCAAACACTATTGTTTAAGTCTCTATGAACAGGTCAATGACGATTATACAAATGAGAATAAGGTCTGGTTCATCCCTGCCCTCCATAGTACCCATTCTAGTTTTGAAGCCAATAGAAATTCATAAATAGTTAAGAAAAAACGTGTAGGTTGTTCAATGCAACAACAGAAGGTGTAGTCTTTTATTCATTCAGCAGGTATTTATTCAGCAACTATTATGGACTCAACATTGTGTAGAAAACAAAAAATGACTGAGACTCATTATCTGGGTCAAGAAAGATAGGATTCACCACATACCTATCAAAATAGCCAACATCCAGAACACCGACAACACCAAATGCTGATGAGGATGTGGAGCAACAGGAACTCTCATACATTGTTGGAGAGAATGCAAAATGGTGCAGCTACCGTGGAAGACAGTTTCCAAAGAAAACAGTTTCTTACAAAACTAAACATACTCTTACCATATGACCCAGTTATCATGCAACTTGGTATTTACCCAAAGAAGTTGAAAACTTATATCCACATAAAATCTGCACATGGATATTTACAGCAGCTTTATTCATAATTGCCAACACTTGGAAGCAACCAAGATATCCTTCAGTAGGTGAATGGATAAATAAACTGTGGGTTATCCACACAATGAAATATTATTTGGCACTAAAAGGAATGAGTCACCAGGCCATGAAAAGATGTGGAGAAATCTTAAATGCATATTGCTAAATGAAAGAAGCCAATCTGAAAAGGCTACTTCTTTGAAAATCAGACTATATAATTCTAACTACATAAAAAAGGCAAAGCTCTGAAAAAAAAGCAAAACTATGGAGACAATAAAAATAACAGTGGTTGTGGGGAAGGCGGGGTGTGTGAATAGGCAGAGCACAGAGGATTTTTAGTGCAGTGAAAATACTCTGTATGATATAATGACAGATACATGGCATTATACATTTGTACATTTGTAAACCTAAAACAGCTCTAAAAAACAGTCTTTATGGAAGAAAGAAAATAGGGTTTTCACTGCATCTTCAAAGAGAGGACAAATTGGATTGGTGGGAAAATGAAGAAATATAGCCCAGGGAGAACCCTCTTGCACTGTTGGTGGGAATGTAAATTGATACAGCCACTATGGAGAACAGTGTGGAGGTTCCTCAAAAAACTAAAAATAGAACTACCATACGACCCAGCAATCCCACTACTGGGCATAAACCCTCAGAAAACCATAATTCAAAAAGAGTCATGTACCACAATGTTCATTGCAGCACTATTTACTAATAGCCAGGACATGGAAGCAACCTAAGTGTCCATCAACAGATGAATGGATAAAGAAGATGTGGCACATATATACAATGGAATATTACTCAGCCATAAAAAGAAATGAAATTGAGTTATTTGTAGTGAGGTGGATGGACCTAGAGACTGTCATACAGAGTGAAGTAAGTCAGAAAGAGAAAAACAAATACCGTATGCTAACACATATATATGGAATCTTAAAAAAAATGGTTCTGAAGAACCTAGGGACAGGACAGGAATAAAGATGCAGACATAGAGAATGGACTTGAGGACACGGGGAGGGGGAGGGGTAAGCTGGGACGAAGTGAGAGAGTGGCATGGAGATATATACACTACCAAATGTAAAATAGATAGCTAGTGGGAAGCAGCCGCATAGCACAGGGAGATCAGCTTGGTGCTTTGTGACCACCTAGAGGGGTGGGGTAGGGAGGGTGGGAGGGAGATGCAAGAGGGAGGGGATATGGGGATGTATGTATATGTATAGCTGATTCACTTTGTTATACAGCAGAAACTAACACACCATTGTAAAGCAGTTATACTCCAATAAAGATGTTAAAAAAAAAAAAAGAAATATAGCCCAGGGAGATGTAACGGAGGAAATAAAGTCAGAGAAAAGGGACAAAATGCGCAGTTTAGTTGTAGCTGAGTAGTTGATCAAGTTGGCCAACTCTGCCCACTCTGTACCCAAGGCAGAAAATAATAACTGATGTCCATTCCACTCTTCTTTGATTTCAGGAATCTTTCTTTCCAGGCAGCCACTCCTGGTAAGTTGAAATATGAAACTTATCCAGCAAAATGGTGGCACCATTAACAGAAACAGGGGAGAGAGGAAAGAGAGCTGAGATTGGAGGGAAATGCAAAGGGCTAATTTAATTTGTTGGTAAGGCTGTGTCTAGGAGCAAACTAGTAAAATTCAGCAAGACCTATTAACCTGGGAATCAGCCTCAGAAAGATGCTTCTTGATCAATATTCACTCTCTTGAGCCCTTTTTGCTAGAGAAAACCACAGTCAGGCTACTTTGGATAGGTATGAGTAAGCTCTTCATTTAAGAGGCTACATAATCATGGAAACCATGCAGCGAAATGAGTGAATGCAGAAGTCTGCTAATGGACTGGATCAGGGTTTTTCAAACTTCATTCATTTATATCATTCCTGTTAGTGAGTGTAAAAGAGGTGGTAAGAGACATACTAGCAACTAACCAAGAAGTTGTCCTTGAAAGATGAAAGAAGAATTCAAAGAGAGGGACTTCCCTGGTGGTCCAGTTACCTTCCAATGCAGGGGGTGCGGGTTCAATCCCTGGTCGGGGAGCTAAGATCCCACATGCCCCAAGGCCAAAAAACCAAAACATAAAACAGGAGCAGTATTGTGACAAATTCAAAAAAGACTTTAAAAATGGTCCACATCAAAAAAGTCTTTAAAAAAGAATTGAAAGAACGTATACCTGTGTGAGTTAAACATTACCTATGTTAGGTCTGTGTGCCCCCCAAAACCCATCTATCAGACCATGTAAGTTTCAAATCTTTGAAACACTGGACAATGCATAATTGGCTAAATTTTACTGAACCTGGACCGGTCACCATATTAAAAGCTTTATATTCCAAACAACTCCAGTTTATATATGAGGGAAAAAATGGGATGTGAGGTTAAGAAATTTTCCTGGGTCATACTACCAGGAAATGGTTGAGCTGGGATTCAAACCCAGTCAGCCTAGCTCCAGAGGCCATCCTCTAACTAGAACACTATGCTGGCTGGCCAGAGACTGAAGCATCTCTGTAGAGTGATGGGGGAAGGTTGACCTCACAGGTTGCTGAAGGTGTCAGGGACAGAGAGGAGGGCCTCTGGAAATGCAGAGTTTTGACGTATTGCATATACCCCACAGCTGTAAGAACACAGAGAATAGCATTTAACTAATAGAGAAAGTTAAGGTAGGGCCTCCATGGGTAAGAACACCATACGAATAGACATTTTCAAAGAACATAATTTAATATAGTGTATTAAATACAAATTCAAGATTGTGTGATTGACTATATATATATCACACATACATACATACATACACACGGGGTGGGGAAGGAGGGAGAACGTCTAAGGTAATATTTATTTACTGGTCGGAGTTTAGTGCAGGAAGCAAAAACCACTCTAGATATCTTGAGAAGAATGAGATTTAAATCAGGAATTAGATGCTTGCAAAATCGGCGGAAGAGTTAGCTGAATGGAATTCAAAAGGTTGCCTCTAGGTTCCTGTAGGAGTATAAGAACTGTTCACCAAGTCTTTCCAGCTTTCCACCTTCTGGGAACACTTCCTAGCCCCTTTGTGGTTAGGTGGGACTTGTGACTAGTTATGACCATTGGATTTTGAGAGTAAGTGACATGTACTGCTTCTAGGTCAGAGCATTTAATTGCCAGCACAATATCCCTACACCTCACCACCCCTCGGTACCCAGCAAAGATGGAGCTAATGGCTGCTGCATCAGTGTGGATCCTAGCGTGAGGAGACACGAAGCACAGCCCCTCAGCAATCCACAGCCAGCACATAGCAGAAACAAGAAATAAAGCTTGATTGTAAGGGAAAAAAAAAAAAAAACCACTTAAGATTTCGAGGTTGTTTGTTACCACAGCAGCACCGTGCCTACGCTGACTGAAATGGGTTCTGACTTCAAAATTATAACTCCCATAGCCATGATCCAGAGGGCAGGGACTATTACTGCCAGTGAGGTGTCAGGTTATTGCCGTTTCCACAGCTATCACCACTGCTGAAGCCACAGCTTCTCCAGATGGTGAAGCTAAGTAAACAGTGACTGTGAAGTCCAACTACTGCCAACATTCACATATATCAGCAGCATAAAATCTCAAGGGGAAAGAAAAAAAAGGAAAAGGATGGTCTTTGCCTCTCTTCTACCTTCAAGATCTCAAGGGCATCTCCTTACCAAAATCTAAACTGCATCCAGAATCCTAGTGGCCAAAGAGTCAGGAGAATGTGGTTCTTAGCCTTCTAGCCCTTGTGATGGAGGGGTATGGGGACACAGAAGTTGATGGAAACAGATGTTGAGTGCCAAGACACAATATCTAGCACAAATTCTCAAAGTGTGCTCCAGGGAGGCTCTGCCTCAGAACTGTTGGGGGTGCCTACCACCAGATGCCAAACATATACAGTCAGAATCTCTGGGCATCTGCATTTTGACAAGGGCCTCAAGAATCCTTCAACACACACTAAAGATTGAGATCCTCTGGATTATAGCAAAAGGAATTTACCTATAAAAGTGATGGGAGAGGTGGGAAGAAAAAGATTCAAAGCAAAATGGCTCCTATGTGAAAATTGTTTTAATATTTTAATGCCCACTATAAGGCTCGTGTTTCTTGCATAGTTTTAAATCACATTAAAGTTGCAAATCATAAAAGTTAGATTTAGACTTCACAGAAAATAAAACCCAACACCTTCATTTTAAAAACTAGGAAAATGAAACACAGACAGGTTAAGAATTTTCCTTAAAATACTTTTAGTGAGAGAGAATTTTGTGGACCAAAGAAATGATTGAAA
Source organism: Balaenoptera borealis (assembly GCF_965194805.1). Taxonomy (NCBI): domain Eukaryota; kingdom Metazoa; phylum Chordata; class Mammalia; order Artiodactyla; family Balaenopteridae; genus Balaenoptera; species Balaenoptera borealis. The sequence continues at coordinate 124,745,116 of NC_138867.1, read as the reverse complement.
ACCAAATAAATCAGATTTAACCTCAGAAGGCAAGTCTATTCACCAGCCACCTGAGTATTACCCACAGATCCCAGAAAACCCTTAATGCAGAAGTTACAAATGGGTAGCTCTCAAGCCACAGCGGTATTCTTTTATTGATATTATACACTGTGTATTCTTTTAACATTTGAGCTAACATCTAAAATTTGGGAGATTTCATGTAAAAATCTATCTATCTGGTTTCTTTTGAAAAAGTAGAAGAACTAACCATTTGGGGACCACATCCCCAACTGACAGCTGGCTCCTCTGGGAAGCAGATGTCAACCCCTCTGCTTTACTACAATCTCCACCCTTCCTTACTGTCTCCTGGAATTTCAGGCTGAGGGTCAATGGCCCTTATCACCATGCTTGAAATAGTCTTTCTTACCATAAAGAAAGATTTCTTGAGCAGAACCAGACTCACAGACATAGAGAACAGACTTGTGGTTGCCAAGGGAGAGGGGGCTGGGCGAGGGATAGACTGGGAGTTTGGGGTCAGCAGATGCAAACTATCACATAGAGAATGGATGCACAACAAGGTCCTGCTGTATAGCACAGGGAACTATATTCAGTGTCCTGGGATAAACCACAATGGAAAAGAATATGAAGAAGAATATATCTAGATAGAGAGAGAGAGAAGAAAAAAGAAAGTTTTCTAGTAGCTCTACGTTGATCAAAAGCACAGAAACAAATATAGACCAGTGAGGCTGTGTGAGGTCTTAGACCTTCCCATTTCATCATTTTTATGGGCAACCTCACCACCGCCCCTCCCCACCCCCCAATAATTTGCTTCTCTGGCCTTAGACCAGGCGGTAGCATTTAGGCCCTGAGGACAGCACTGCGGCATAAGCTCTGAACTCCAATTGAGGAGAGCCCTCACCTGGCCACCTGAAGAACAACACCCTGGAGAGCTCGCTATTTTTATATTCTGGCACGCAGGGCAGTTAGAGCACGTCTCCATACAGGATACCACAGCGCTGTGTGTTTGAGGTAATTAGCTAGGCTCTAAAATTAGCAGTTAAATAAATGTTAATGAACAGCTGTTCCCAATAAACAGGATAAATTGAAATTAATAATTGCTGTATTCATTTAACAAATGAATTACCCACTTTTTAAATACAACGACCTCACATGTGTGATCTCCCGCCAAGCCAGCCTAGGAAAATTTATTTAGTGGTGAAATGGGACAGACTGGGAGCTGAGCAGGGCAGATGCTGTGCCGCCCAGTCTGACAATACCAAGAAAACATGTGACTGCTTTGCTTGCTTTGACTTTAAAAGGTAAAAATAGCTGAGAGACTTAATTGCTTATGGATCTTTAAAGAACCCAACTGTGTTATGTCCCAGGAGAAAAAAAACACAAACCTGCTAGCAACATTGAGTTCTTGGGCAGTGAGAAGGGCATGAGCTTTGGAGGGACAGATCTAGATCATGTAAGTCAAATAGTTAGCACGATGTGTGCCACATAACATTTGCTTATTACATATTCATTTCCCTCTACATGGTAAAGGAAAAGGCAGATTCCAAAAAGGAACCAACTTACAGGTAAACTAAACATTGATCCGCCGGAGCCCCAGCTTTCATCGTTCACGAAATGGCCATCTATTGTGCCAGATGCTGTTCCAGGCGGGGATGCAGTGTGACAAGGGCTCTGCCAGGTGGAGGTCCCACCCAGGCTCCTCGTGAGGCATGAGAACTTTCCAGGAAGTGCCCTTAGAGACTAGAGACAGCGGGGGAGGGACTGAGTGGCTCCCGCCGGGACCACAGAGCAAGTGAGGGAGAGCTTCCCTGAGAGGACATTTAAGCCAACACCTGCAGGAGAACCGAAGCCTGCCAGGAGAAGATCTCCAGGAAGAGCATTCCAGAGAAAAAGCAAAGTGTCAAGATGTTAAAGTGGGAAAGTGTTCTGGCATATTCCAGCAGGAAGATCAATGTGGTTAGAGCACAGTGATACTATCTGATTTTTGTTTCTAAAAGATCACTCTGCGTGCCATGTGGGACAAAGGCAGAAGGGGGGAGATGAGAAGAAAGGTCTGGAAGACAGTGGCTTCAACTAGGGTTTGCCATAGATTGCCCAACCTACCTCTTCCTATGCAAAGGCATCTTCCCCACCCCAGAAACTCACATAGCACATCGTGTTCATCACAAACTACAAGGTCATGACTGACAGAAGGGTTACAGCAACAACTAATGGAGTCCTACACGCTTTCCCTCTGGCTTGGAGCTGGGCCTTGAAGGTGATGATGGGGCTGTACGTAAGATCTTCCCAAGCTTTCTCCATTCACTCTCCTGTCCCTCTCCCTACTCCCAATATCCACACTGCTCGTTATCAGAATGCTTTGCATGTGGAGGGACTCAATAACAATCATGTGTTTAAAATATTAATCTACCACGGGCATGTGCAATATTTCAGAATGATTAAGAGATCTTAGCCTGGTCTGAATCCCAACTCTACCACCTTCTGTGTGTACAATCCTGGACAATTTACTTAACCTTTTTCATGTGTCAGGAGAAGATCAATAATGGGAAGATCTTTGGACATAAGTGTGTCAAGCAAGTCAGTCAGTGCTCAATGTCAGCTCTTAGTAATAGGCCCCTAATACACAAAGGTCTTCTCTCTGATTGACACAAATCCTGTTCCACTGATGGCCAACATGTGGCTGTAAAATAGTTCCATTCAAAATGAGAAACAAAGTTGGTGGTAAAATTACTTAATAGACAGGACATTTGAAGTTTTAGATAAAAACTAATTTATGAATCAAATTAGTGGCAAACTCATTAGTCTCAGCAGGCATGTCTTTGGATCCAATAGAAGGTGCTCAAAACTTTACAGTAATAGAACGTCAATATAGGCAAAGTTAGGTGAGACAGAACCCTCATCCACAGATGGAAAGGGTATAAAATCATAGAGCCAGTTTAGAGGCAAATTTGGCCGTATCTGAAACATTTTGAATGAGCATAAACTTCAACCCACCAGTTTCACTTCTCGAATATCTCTTCTGGAATATGACACCCTCTATGGTCTGAAGGTTTAAGTACTCCCCCCAAAAATTCACGTTGGAATCCTAACATTCCATGTGATGGTATTAACTGGTGGGGCCTTTGGGGGTGACTAGGTCATGAGGGTGGAGTCCTCACGAATGGGATTAGTGGTCTTATAATATACAACCATGGAGCTCCCTAGCCCCCTTCCAGCCTGTGAGGACACAGCAAGAAGTTATCAGTCTGCAAACCTGGAAGAGAGCCCTCACATGGCCATGCTGGCACCAAGATCTTGGACTTCCAGAATCCAGAACTGTGAGAGATACATTTCTGTTGTTTATAAGCCACCCAGTCTGTGGTATTTTATTACAGTAGCCTGAACAGACTAAGATAGCAACAAAGTGTGCACAAGAAACACTGTCCAAGGGTATCCATCACGGTACTGTTTGTAACAGTGAAAAGCTGGAAGTAACTTAAATGATTACCCGTGGAGAAGTAGCTGAACAAATTACAATATTTTCACAATATGGAATACTATGCAGCAGTGAGTGAAATGCAGTAGATATGTACTAACATGCTAAGATCTCTAAAACATATTATACTGGGGAAAAAAACAAGTTGAAATATTATATGTGGGGAAGATGTAAAAATAATGCTATGTAATTTTATATACACATTTGCACGACAGAGATTGCTAGTTGCCCAGTCTACTTGTTATTTAATAATAGAACCGTGATTTTATTGGTTTGTAGCAATTAATTCAGCCAAAAGACTACAGTTCCCAGGATCTCTTGCAGCTAAGCATAGCATTATGACTAAATTCTGGTCAATGAGATGTACTCAGAAGTGAAAGACCTCCTTCCTTCTATGTCTGGCCTGGGATGTGGATAGAATGGTTAGTGCTTTGCCACCAACATGGACCAGGAGGTGACCTTGAGGATGGAGACAATGGAAAGAGGATGGCAGACTGGCGCCTGGATCCCTGACAACATCCTGGAGCCACCATGCCAACCCTGGCATGTGAAAAAGAAACTTCTGTTTTATTTTAAGCTATTCTTATTTGAGGTTTCCCTATCATACACAGCCAAATCTAATCCTAAGTAAGAGAGTAGGCAAATCCAACTGTCTGCAAAGATACGCACTAAACTAATTTCAGTTATCATCTCTGGGGAGAGGAGGAAAGGAGTGCAGTTACAGAGAGAAGTCCAAGGAAAATAGGGCTCTTTCATACTTGATTCTTTAGAATTCATTCATGTGTTTGTACATCTAAAAACTGATTTTAAAATAAAGGGGAAACATTCATGTTAAATTAAAAAGAGAAAGAGTCTGAGGAAGCAACAGCTGGCAGAGCCCAGGGCCTCAGCAGCTCCAGAGCTGCTTTTTACCAAGCTCGCCTGCTGCAGCCCCAGAAAGGCTGGGCCATCATAGCAACCACCCCTCCAGAGGACTCTTACCTGGGCACCCCCATCACAGACATTTCACCTGTGGAATGACCGCTTAAAACCATCCAGCAGGCAATAAGCCTGGTTCCCTCCCAATAAAAACAAATACCAGATGAGATATTTGTGGGGCTCTGTAGTCACTGAATCATCAGACTCCAGAGGCAAGAGTTAGGTTCAATGACTTTCCCTGTCGGAGAATTGTTTTTTCTTTCGAGATCAGTATTTATAAGGTGGGAGGGAGCTGTACGGAAGTGACAGAGATGATGCTGTTTCGGCATTCTTCCGTGTGATAAGACTGACGCCATACAACTCCATCCTGTGTCAGCAAAGAGCCCAGGATAAAAGCCTGACTTACAAGTTCTGCTGGTCTCCAAATAACAGAGTGACAGGAAGCTAATTAGTCAAGTGTAGGAGGACATGGGACATGTCACTAAGATTTTAAGTCCATATTCAACTCACATTCACCAGCTTCACATTTTTAGCAAGATCAGCAAGAACTCCCAGATGTATCACAATGGGGCACAAATGGAGAGAGAGCAACCCTTCCTGATTTCGACAGATCTGTCCTCATTTACCTGCAGACTTGGCCAAAGCACAACCCTGAATAGCCCAACCATCAGCTTCCTCTATGCCCACACCTGTGAAGCCTGGCCTGGGTAGGTGGGTATCATTATAAATCAGCATCCTTAATTTCAAATAAGCCTTCGGCCAGACCCACCAATTCTGCTCTTTCCAGAGTAACAGGTCTTAATTTGTCCTAATTCTCAAACCTTCCACACTCTGTCCCCTGTTACTTACTGGCTGCTATCAAGCAAACAGGAGTGGCCACCTCCAAACAGCAAACGCTCCCTGTGTCTGCACCCATCTGCCACCTGCCCTCTTCCACAGCAGAGAACTAACTGCCCTCCTCCTATTTAAGGCCAGTCCCCAACATGGGATCTGGATCCCCTGCCTCCCGACTTCCCAAAGCAGTTGCCACTCCTTAGGCTGTTTCTGTGTGTCTGGAGTGATCAGTCTCTCTTTCACCTCTGCATCATTCTCTCCAACACACACGTTGGCTCTAGTGAAGAAGAGGGACCAGTGCTGTTAAAAGGAGACACAAGAAATATCAGGAAGGTTTCCCAGAGGAAGCAGTTGTTGAACAAGATCTGAAGAATGAGAAGGAGTTAACTGGGAAAAAAGGGAAAAAATAATATCCCAGGCAGTGGGACCCTGCTTGTTCACAGATCCTATGAAAAAACAGAGTTCACATGGTACTTTGAAATTCAACTGTTAGAATCACCTATGTATTTTTATTTGCAAACATAAATTCTGAAGGAGGATAGTCTTCCAGATACATAACAACCAAGTAATCTATATCTGTTAGCTGTCTTGATCCATTCCGGCTGCTATAACAAAATCCCACAGACTGGGTGGCTTAAAAAAACCAGAAATGTGCTTCTCACTGTTCTGGAGGCTAGAAGTCCAAGATCAGGGTGCCAGCATTGTCAAGTGAGAGCCCTCTTCCGGGTCACAAACTTCTCATTCAATCCCCACATGGCAGATGGGGTTAGGGAGCTCCGTGGGGTCTCCTTGAGAAGGGTGCTAATTCCATGCATGAGGGCTCTGCCCTCATGACCTAATCACCTCCCAAATGCTCCACCTCCTAACACCGTCACCTTGGGGGTTAGGATTTCAACATATGAATTTTGGAGGGACACGAACACTCAGACCATAGCAGTAGCCAATATCCACATGTGGCAATTTTAACTAAAATTAAATAAAATGAACTATCCAGTTCCTCAGTTGCACCAGCCACATTTCGTATTGGACAGTACAAACAGAGAACATTTCTATCATCATACAAAGGGCTATTGGACCTTGCTGATCTAAACCACTGGAAGCAGGGAGGTGAATATGAGTTTGGGGTTCTGTTTGATTTTATTTGTAAATACGTTTTTTGGATTAATTATAGAAGATCAGTAAACTAATGATCTGTGGTTAATATTACAATTTTGGTGAACAATATTCTTCAACAAACATGTCAACAAATGCTGTTTTACTTATAAGCAGCTTCAAAGTTACAGGTCTACAATCCTTGGAAGATAACTATTCAACCCAACCACTGAATATTACTAGAAGGTTCTTTGCTCTTTTTAAGTAAACACTTAGAAACGCAACTTTTTACTGATAAGATAATCAGTACATATTTAACTCAAATTTTATGGTTCCCAGTTTGTCAATATTCCCTATCCTTTTCCCTTATGTCTCTAAATAAAAGATAAAGAATAACCCTAACTCGAAACCCTTGTGTCTACACCACCTTTACTCAGTGCTTCTCATCCGGTTCCACAAAACTTGTTGCCTGTGTTACCACAGGCAAAGCTCTCTTGGGAGGTTTAAAATAGTTTTGTTCCAAAGCTGTGAGGTGAAGGAACATGGTAATTGCAAGGCCAGGGTGGCTGGAGTGCAAAGAGGAGGAGATGCTTGAGATAAATCAGGAGAAACAGGCATGGAAGGGTCTATCTTTAACCTAAGGAACACTAAGAGGGCCCTGGAGGATTATAAGAGTACAAAGAAGACCTCCTAGAGAAATGGAAATAAAAACAAAAATAAACAAATGGGACCTAACGAAACTTAAAAGCTTTTGCACAGCAAAGGAAAACAAAAGCAAGATGAAAAGACAACCCTCAGGATGGGAGAAAATATCTGCAAATGAAGCAACTGACAAAGGATTAATCTCCAAAATTTACAAGCTGCTCATGCAGCTCAATATCAAAAAAACAAACAACCCAATCCAAAAATGGACAGAAGACCTAAATAGACATTTCTCCAAAGAAGATATGCAGATAGCCAACAAACACATGAAAGGATGCTCAACATCACTAATCATTAGGGAAATGCAAATCAAAACTACAATGAGGTATCACCTCATACCAGTCAGAATGGCCATCATCAAAAATTCTACAAACAATAAATGCTGGAGAGGGTGTAGAGAAAAGGGAACCCTCTTGCACTGTTGGTGGGAATGTAAATTGATACAGCTACTATGGAGAACAGTATGGAGGTTCCTTAAAAAACTAAAACTAGAACTACCATACGACCCAGCAATCCCACTACTGGGCATATACCCTGAGAAACGCATAATTCAAAAAGAGTCAGGTACCACAATGTTCACTGCAGCTCTAGTTACAATAGCCAGGACATGGAAGCAACCTAAGTGTCCATCAACAGATGAATGGATAAAGAAGATGTGGCGACTGCTGGATAGGAGCTAATCAGAGAGAAAGAGGAAGAAGATGGAGAAGGAGGGCATCCAGGGCTTTCCAGATCACAAATCTCACCTCCACTCCAACTCTCTTTATACTTTTCTTGCAAAAATACTAATAGAAATGAGGACGTGGTAGGGTTTCCAAAAACAAAAATCGTAACCTTCAACCATCTGGGGAAGGCAAAAATCCCATCCACCGCAACTCTCAGTTCGAAAGTAAAGATTTCTCAACAGTGATGTCACAAGATTGACCATACTGATCACAAGCCATGTGGATGACAGGCTCTTGGTGCTCCAGCCAGGCATCAGGGCTGTGTCTCTGAGGTGGGAGAGCCAACTTCAGGACACTGGTCCACAAGAGACCTCCCAGCTCCACGTAATATCAAACGGCAAAAATCTCCCAGAGATCTCCATCTCAATGCCAACACCCAGCTCCACTCAATGACCAGCAAGCTACAGTGCTGAACACCCTATGCCAAACAACCAGCAACACAGGAACACAACCTCATCCATTAGCAGAGAGGCTGCCTAAAATCATAATAAGGCCACAGACACCCCAAAGCACACCACAAGAAGTGGACCTGCCCACCAGAAAGAAAACATCCAGCCTCATCCAACAGAACACAGGCACTAGTCTCCTCCACCAGGAAGCCTACACAACCCACTGAATCAACCTTAGCCACTGGGGGCAGACACCAAAAACAACGGGAACTACAAACCTGCAGCCTGAGAAAAGGAGACCCCCCAAAACAGTAAGTTAAGCAAAATGAGAAGACAGAGAAACACACAGCAGATGAAGGAGCAAGGCAAAAACCCACCACACCTAACAAATGAAGAGGAAATAGGCAGTCTACCTGAAAAAGAATTCAGAATAATGATAGTAAAGATGATCCAAAATCTTGGAAATAGAATGGAGAAAATACAAGAAACGTTTAACAAGGACCTAGAACGAAAGAGCAAACAAACAGTGATGAACAACACAATAAATGAAATTAAAAATTCTCTAGAAAGGATCAATAGCAGAATAACTGAGGCAGAAGAATGGGTAAGTGACCTGGAAGATAAAATAGTGGCAATAACTACTGCAGAGCAGAATAAAGAAAAAATAATGAAAAGAACTGAAGACAGTCTCAGAGACCTCTGGGACAACATTAAATGCACCAACATTCGAATTATAGGGGTCCCAGAAGAGGAAGAGAAAAAGAAAGGGACTGAAAAAATATTTGAAGAGATTATAGTTGAAAACTTCCCTAATATGGGAAAGGAAATAGTTAATCAAGTCCAGGAAGCACAGAGAGTCCTATACAGGATAAATTCAAGGAGAAACATGCCAAGACACATATTAATCAAACTATCAAAAACTAAATACAAAGAAAAAATGTTAAGAGCAGCAAGGGAGAAACAACAAATAAAACACAAGGGAATCCCCATAAGGTTAACAGCTGATCTTTCAGCAGAAACTCTGCAAGTCAGAAGGGAGTGGCAGGACATATTTAAAGTGATGAAGGAGAAAAACCTACAACCAAGATTACTCTACCCAGCAAGGATCTCATTCAGATTCAACGGAGAAATTAAAACCTTTACAGACAAGCAAAAGCTAAGAGAATTCAGCACCACCAAGCCAGCTTTACAACAAATGCTAAAGGAACTTCCCTATGCAGGAAACACAAGAGAAGGAAAAGACCTACAATAACAAATCCAAAACAATTAAGAAAATGCTAATAGGAACATACATATCAATAATTACCTAAAATGTAAATGGATTAAATGCTCCAACCAAAAGACATAGATTAGCTGAATGGATACAAAAACAAGACCCAGTTATATGCTGTCTACAAGAGACCCACTTCAGACCTAGGGACACATACAGACTGAAAGTGAGGGGATGGAAAAAGATAGTCCATGCAAATGGAAATCAAAAGAAAGCTGGAGTAGCAATTCTCATATCAAACAAAATAGACTTTAAAACAAAGACTATGACAAGAGACTAAGAAGGACACTACATAATGATCCAGGGATTGATCCAACAAGAAGATATAACAATTGTAATTATTTACACACCCAACAGGGGAGCACCTCAATACATAAGGCAAATGCTAACAGCCATAAAAGGGGAAATAAACAGTAACACAATCGTAGTACGGGACTTTAACACCCCACTTTCACCAATGGACAGATCATCCAAAATGAAAATAAATAAGGAAACACAAGCTTTAAATGACACATTAAACAAGATGGATTTAATTGATATTTATAGGACATTCCAACCAAAAACAACAGAATACACTTTCTTCTCAAGTGCTCATGGAACATTCTCTAGGATAGATCATACCTTGGGTGACAAATCAAGCCTTGGTACATTTAAGAAAATTGAAATCATATCAAGTATCTTTTACGACCACAACATTATGAGACTAGATATCAATTACAGGAAAAGATCTGTAAAATAATACAAACAGGGGGCTTCCCTGGTGGCGCAGTGGTTAAGAGTCTGCCTGCCAATGCAGGGGACACGGGTTCGAGCCCTGGTCTGGGAAGATCCCACATGCCACGGAGCAACTGAGCCTGTGAGCCACAATTACTGAGCCTGCGCGTCTGGAGCCTGTGCTCCGCAACAAGAGAGGCCGCGATGGTGAGAGGCCCGCGCACCGCGATGAAGAGTGGTTCCCACTTGCCGCAACTAGAGAAAGCCCTCGCACAGAAACGAAGACTCAACACAGTCATAAATAAATAAATTAATTAATTAAAGAACGTGAATTTCTTAAAAAAAAAAAAAATACAAACACATGGAGGCTAAACAACACACTACTTAATAACCAAGAGATCACTGAAGAAATCAAAGAGGAAATCAAAAAATACCTAGAAACAAATGACACTGAAAACACAACAACCCAAAACCTATGGGATGCAGCAAAAGCAGTTCTAAGAGGGAAGTTTATAGCAATACAATCCTACCTTAAGAAACAAGAAACATCTCAAATAAACAACCTAACCTTACACCTAAAGCAATTAGAGAAAGAAGAACAAAAAAACCCCAAAGTTAGCAGAAGGAAAGAAATCATAAAGATCAGAAATAAATGAAAAAGGAATGAGGAAATGATAGCAAAGATCAATAAAACTAAAAACAGGTTCTTTGAGAAGATAAACAAAATTGACAAACCATTAGCCAGACTCATCAAGAAAAAAAGGGAGAAGACTCAAATCAATAGAATTAGAAATGAAAAAGGAGAAGTAACAACTGACACTGCAGAAATACAAAGGATCATGAGAGATTACTACAAGCAACTATATGCCAATAAAATGGACAACCTGGAAGAAATGGACAAATTCTTAGAAAAGCACAACTTTCTGAGACTGAACCAGGAAGAAATAAAAAATATGAACAGACCAATCACAAGCACTGAAATTGAAACTGTGATTAAAAATCTTCCAACAAACAAAAGCCCAGGACCAGATGGCTTCACAGGCGAATTCTATCAAACATTTAGAGAAGAGCTAACACCTATCCTTCTCAAACTTTTCCAAAATATTGCAGAGGGAGGAACACTCCCAAACTCATTCTACGAGGCCACCATCACCCTGATACCAAAACCAGACAAAGATGTCACAAAGAAAGAAAACTACAGGCCAATATCACTGATGAACATAGATGCAAAAATCCTCAACAAAATACTAGCAAACAGAATCCAACAACACATTAAAAGGATCATACACCATGATCAAGTGGGGTTTATTCCAGGAATGCAAGGATTCTTCAATATAAGCAAATCAATCAATGTGATACACCATATTAACAAATAGAAGGAGAAAAACCATATGATCATCTCAATAGATGCAGAAAAAGCTTTCAACAAAATTCAACACCCATTTATGATAAAAACCCTCCAGAAAGTAGGCATAGAGGGAACTTTCCTCAATATAATAAAGGCCATATATGACAAACCCACAGCCAACATTGTCCTGAATGGTGAAAAACTGAAACCATTTCCACTAAGATCAGGAACAAGACAAGGTTGCCCACTCTCACCACTATTATTCAACATAGTTTTGGAAGTTCTAGCCACAACAATTAGAGAAGAAAAAGAGATAAAAGGAATCCAAATCAGAAAAGAAGAAGTAAAGCTGTTCACTCTTTGCAGATGACATGATACTATATATAGAGGATCCTAAAGATGCTACCAGAAAACTACTAGAGCTAATCAATGAATTTGGTAAAGTAGCAGGATACAAAATTAATGCACAGGAATCTCTTGCATTCCTATACACTAATGATGAAAAATCTGAAAGTGAAATTAAGAAAACACTCCCATTTACCATTGCAACAAAAAGAATAAAATATCTAGGAATAAACCTACCTAAGGAGACAAAAGACCTATATGCAGAAAATTATAAGACACTGATGAAAGAAATTAAAGATGATACAAATAGATGGAGAGATATACCATGTTCTTGGATTGGAAGAATCAACATTGTGAAAATGACTCTACTACCCAAAGCAATCTACAGATTCAATGCAATCTCTATCAAACTACCACTGGCATTTTTCACAGAACTAGAACAAAAAATTGCACAATTTGTATGGAAACACAAAAAACCCCAAATAGCCAAAGCAATCTTGAAAAAGAAAAACAGAGCTGGAGGAATCAGGCTCCTGGACTTCAGACTATACTACAAAGCTACAGTAATCAAGACGGTATGGTACTGGCACAAAGACAGAAATATAGATCAATGGAATAGGATAGAAAACCCAGAGATAAACCCACACACATCTGGTCACCTTATCTTTGATAAAGGAGGCAAGCATATACAGTGGAGAAAAGACAGCCTCTTCAATAAGTGGTGCTGGGAAAACTGGACAGCTACATGTAAAAGAATGAAATTAGAACACTCCATAACACCATACACAAAAATAAACTCAAAATGGATTAAAGACCTAAATGTAAGGCCAGACACTATAAAACTCTTAGAGGAAAACATAGGCAGAACACTCTATGACATAAATCACAGCAAGATCCTTTTTGACCCAGCTCCTAGAGAAATGGAAATAAAAACAAAAATTAACAAATGGCACCTAATGAAACTTAAAAGCTTTTGCACAGCAAAGGAAACCAGAAACAAGATGAAAAGACAACCCTCAGAATGGGAGAAAATATTTGCAAATGAAGCAACTGACAAAGGATTAATCTCCAAGATTTACAAGCAGCTCATGCAGCTCAATAACAAAAAAACAAACAACCCAATCCAAAAATGGGCAGAAGACCCTAAATAGACATTTCTCCAAAGAAGATATACAGATTGCCAACAAACACATGAAAGAATGCTCAACATCATTAATCACTAGAGAAATGCAAATCAAAACTACAATGAGATATCATCTCACACCGGTCAGAATGGCCATCATCAAAAAATCTAGAAACAATAAATGCTGGAGAGGGTGTGGAGAAAAGGGAACCCTCTTGCACTGTTGGTGGGAATGTAAATTGATACAGCCACTATGGAGAACAGTATGGAGGTTCCTTAAAAAACTAAAAATAGAATTACCATGTGATCCAGCAATCCCATTACTGGGCCTATACCCTGAGAAAACCATAATTCAAAAAGAGTCATGTACCAAAATGTTCATTGCAGCTCTATTTACAATAGCCAGGACATGGAAGCAACCTAAGTGTCCATCATCGGATGAATGGATAAAGAAGATGTGGCACATGTATATACAATGGAATATTACTCAGCTATAAAAAGAAACGAAATGGAGTTATTTGTAGTGAGGTGGATGGAGTTAGAGTCTGTCATACAGAGTGAAGTAAGTCAGAAAGAGAAAAACAAATTCAGTATGCTAACACATATATATGGAATCTAAGGAAAAAAAAAAAAGGTCATGAAGAACCTAGTGGCAAGACGGGAATAAAGTCACAGACCTACTAGAGAATGGACTTGAGGATATGGGGAGGGGGAAGGGTAAGCTGTGACAAAATGAGAGAGTGGCATGGACATATACACACCGCCAGACGTAAGACAGATAGCTAGTGGGAAGCAGCCACATAGCACAGGGAGATCAGCTCGGTGCTTTGTGACCACCTAGAGGGGTGGGATAGGGAGGGTGGGAGGGAGGGAGACGCAAGAGGGAAGAGATATGGAGATATATGTATATGTATAACGGATTCACCTTGTTATATAGCAGAAACTAACACAACATTTTAAAGCAATTATACTCCAATAAAGATGTTAAAAAAAAAAAATAAAGAGTACAAGGAAGAATGCGGAAGCAGGAAAAACTTAATCAAATTGGAGTTTTCAAAAGATGACTCTGGTTGCTGTGCCGAGAAAAATTACGAGAAGAACCTGGATGAAGACCAGAAAAATTCAGACAGACCTCTTAGGAGGCTCTCTCTCAGAGTAGAACTTGAGGGCGGGCTGTGGGTCACCAGCCAGAGGGTCACTCCGTCTCCCAAATTAAAAGTAAGACACCATCCTCACAAGTGTGGAAATAGTTATAGGGAATCAAGGCAGAATATTTAGAAGTCCAACAATCCCACAAAACCTGGAGTGTGTGGTCATTCCTACAGCAGTAGGCTTACTGTAAGTACTTATTAAAAATATTTTTATTATAGATACTCAGAGTAATTTATTACTTGAAGGAGAATTCTTGTTTAACAAGCAGGTCAACTCCTATCAGGATTCCAAAACAAAAGCTTCTTGTCATCTTGAAATTTTTTTTTTTTTTAAGATTTATTGATTGATTGATTGCTATGTTGGGTCTTCGTTTCTGTGCTAGGGCTTTCTATAGTTGCGGCAAGCGGGGGCCACTCTTCATCGCGGTGCGCGGGCCTCTCACTATCGTGGCCTCTCTTGTTGCGGAGCACAGGCCCCACACGCGCAGGCTCAGTAGTTGTGGCTCACGGGCCTAGTTGCTCCGCGGCATGTGGGATCTTCCCAGACCAGGGCTCGAACCCGTGTCCCCTACCTTAGCAGGCAGATTCTCAACCACTGCGCCACCAGGGAAGCCCTCATCTTGAAATTTTAATCCAGTGGAGACTGCACAACTTCCCCCTGAAATATTAAAGCCACTCTACCTTTGTTGTCTAGACTTCACTCTCCCCCCTTTTAAAGAAATACTATGGAAATGTCCTTTTAGAAAAAGAGACAAATAAGACTGGGCCATTTATAATCCTGGGATCCTACAGATTTTTTTTTTTTTTTTGGCCCTGAATGATGCTTTAAAAGAAATTAAGCAATCTTTTTAAATCAGAAAATTTCAGAGAGAAATCTGGAATGTTTTCTCTCCTGAAAAATCAGACCTGGCAACACGAGGGCTTTCTTTTACAAGACAACCATCAGAAAACTGAGTGCAAGTTTGTGCTTTCAGACCTGGAACCCCTCTCCAGCTCACTAACATCTCCACCACCCGTACCATCTAGGCGTCTGAATTCATACACGCTACACCTCCTTGGTGTTAGCATAGGCAAGGTATGTTAGTCTCTCGCCCTCTGCTGACGATTCCATGCAACTGCACAAAACTACCAAATTATTCCAGCCTGCTGATTGGAATAATTCGGTAGGTCAGCCGCTCAAAAAACAAAATTCTTTACCAAAACCAAAACAAAAATTCCTGACCTCCTCCCAACATCAGATGACATGTATTCAAAAAATGCAAACTGAAATTGGTTTCCACAGAGCACGATTTGAAAGGTGCACAGGAATGCCAAACATCAAATACAAATCGCTTATTTCAGTTTAGATTTATTTGTGAAGAGAATTCAGAATTACTTCATTTACATAACAAAGCTTTAATTTTTTCCAAAAATAGCGTATGCAATCATTTCCCACCATATTCCTGAATATGATTAAGGCACATTAATTTCATCCCGAAGTTTCCGTGAGCTACACTGCACTTAATCATCCCAAAGATTGTGATGCTAAACTAATGTCATAACTCAGTGCTCACAGTAGCCATCACAGGGGTCAAAACAAGAGGCTCTTTGTCACTGAGTTGCTGCCAAATGCAACCCTCCAAGCAGGGGAAATCACCACCTCACAAGGCATCCGCAATCTGCGTGCAGAGATTTTATAGCCCACTGCAACTTGGTGTACTTCAACAGCTCTATTTGGAAAGTCATATATTCAATTAAAGAGATCCCTACTCTATTTTTTACCACCATTCTCTTCTCTCTAAAAGATAAAGTATGACAAGAAAGCAATGCTTTGATCATACCCTGTAAGTTAATCACCAATTCCCAACTAGCAGCAGGAACAGCCAAAGAATACAAAATGTTACAATTTTTGCAGCTGAATTGGAAGTCTAGGGGTAATTGCCAAGTGCACCTAATCAAAGACTCCCATGGAAATATGATAAAAACCCACAGGTGTGTATGACCAATCCGAATTAGCAAAAACGGAGAATTATCATTCTTACAGAAATTCTGTTACATGCATTTCAAGTACAGCGTGGGATCCCAGCAGAGCTTTGCCCTATTAAGCAATTAATTAATGTAGAAAATAAATACTTCAACTACATATATTTGCTTGCAATGAATGTACTTTCATCTTTTAAATCCCCAGTTTCCTGGGAGTCCCTGAGACATTTTCAGGGGGTCTACAAGAGCAAACCCAATTCTTAGTAATACTAAAATATTATGTGCCTTTTTCACTCTCATTTGCTCCTGAGTATACAGTGGACTTTTCTAGAGGCCACATGATGAGTGATACGTCCACAGACTGAATGCAGAAGCAGACCAAGAGAATCCAGCTCTATTCTATGAAGCCAGGCTTTAAGGAGATTTGCAAAAACGTGGAAAAATACCACTCTTCTCACTAATTTTGTTTTCTCTTTTTGGCCACGCCACGCGGCTTGCAGGATCTCAGTTCCCGTTGAACCCAGGCCCAGGCAGTGAAAGCCCAGAATCCTAACAACTAGGCCATCAGGGAACTAAATTTTTTGTTCTAGAAAGTATAGTTATTTCTTATAAAAGTATTGCTTAACATTAACATGTAGTGGGTTATTATTTCTTTTAAATTAATTAATATTTTTAAATGTTCTCAGCTTTAGTTTCGAATAAGGTCAATTTCCATAGATATAATCACATAAACAAAAAGCTCTGTGGGGTCCTCAATAATGGTAAAGGGGTCCCCTCAGACCAGAAAGTTTGAGAACCACTGTTTTAAAGTTTTCCTGCTGCTTCCTAGATTAAGCAAACTCTCAGAAAACTGGTTTTACCTTAAATAATCCTTCTTGCATCACTGATGAAAAGTGTGGGTCAAGTGTTCAGAGTTCAGCGCTCAAGGCTCCAGCCGGCCCAGGATCCACCTCCACTCACCAAACCTACAGTCTTCACTTCTTTAGCTGAGAAATTCCATTCCATCCCACTTGCTAAAGGCCATGCTTTAGAGTGATTATAATAATCACAGCTCATCATTTTTTAAGATTTGATGAGACTTACCATTTGCCAGGCATGTACCTTCCCCATCCCATTCATGAATTCTTAAAAAATTGCTTAGAACAGTGCCTGGAGTGTGGTGAGCCCTCATTAAACATTAGCGATGATGGTGGTGATGGTGGTGATGTTGGTGGTGACAGCTGCCTAACAATAATCCTGTGAGGGATGTACTGGTATTATTCCTCGTTTACAGATGAGGAAACTGAGGCACAGAAATATTACCTGCTCAAGTTCACCCAGGTAGTAAGTGGCAGAATTGGGATTCCAACCCAATTCTACCTAAGTCTTAAGTCCACGGGCCAAACACTTCTGCCATGCTGTACACCAGCGTTTCTCACACTTTACCATGCAGATGAATCATCTGCAGTCCTTGTTAAACGCAGATTCCGATTCGAGGGTCTGGAGTGGGACCTGGGATTCTGCATTTCTAACAAGCTCCCAAACAGTACCCACACTGCTGGTCCTCCAACCACAGTTTAGAAGAAGATTGTACAGCTCCTCTCATGGGCATCTTTAACCATTTCTTATTTCCGTGTTCATTTTCCTCTGTCTATACTCAAACATGCTTATCCTAAAAGTATTTTTCATCCACGTCCCATTCAACAATCGTCCCTGACCTTCATTCAACTTTTATTTTGTATGTTAGTCACTGATGCCCACAAACTAACTTTTTTGTTGTTGTTGTTGAAGTATAGTTGATTTACAATGTTGTGTTAGTTTCAGCAAAGTGATTCAGATATATATCTATTCTTTTTCAGATTCTTTTCCCTTATAGGTTTTTACAAAATGTTGAGTAGAGTTCCCTGTGCTATACAGTAGGTCCTTGTTGGTTATCTGTTTTATATATAGTGGTGTGTATATGTTAATCCCAAACTCCTCATTTATCCCTCCCCTCCTTTCCCCTTTGGTAATCATGTTTGTATTCTATGTCTGTGGGTCTATTTCTGTTTTGTAAATAAGTTCATTTGTATCTTTTTTTTTTTTTTTTAGATTCCACATATAAGCGATATCATATGATATTTGTCTTTGGCCTACTTCAGTTAGTATGATAATCTCTAGGTCCATCCATGTTGCTGCAAGTGGGAAAAAACAAAAACAAAAAAACCCAAAAAACTACCTTTAGAACAAACACCACAATCATTCTTTTCTCCATCAGCTGAACTAGTGTTTTGAGCTGTCCACAAGGGGCACTGCCTGCGCATCAGTAGTTCAGGTTAGGCAGCAGGCTTGGTAGAGTTGTGGAACTGCATGATTACATGAACATATTATTAAAAATGGATGGGAATTGGAAAAATTAAATTGCAGGTGGTGACCAGAAGCATAAGTCTCAAACAGAGCACAACTGATACAGCAATAGCCTTGATTAAGTAGGCCAAAATGAAATAAAAATGAAAACTCTTTGGCCTTAGTAGAGGCTTCATGACAATCAGCTGTGTTTGTTTATGAAAAACAAAAAAATTAAGACCTTGTCTGATTCCAAGAAACAGATTGAATATTAATTCTAGAGCCAAGTTATTATTGGGTAATTTATAATATTTATTAATTGCACCTTGAACAGAGCTCTGTCTCATCGTCCCCGTAGGTCATCTCCACACACACCTCTGGCAAAAAAAGTCTCTTAAGCAATGGTATTGCACATAGCACACAGTAAGAAAGAGTGAATTCCTGTATGATGGAATCTAGTAGGATCCCATTTTAAATCACATACATGTATATAATTTATTTGTAAATTTGGATAAAGACATATGGAAGGGTGTTCACCAAACCACTGAGTTATTTTTACAGTAAAGCAGGGCTGCTGTTGAGAGGGGACCCCAAGGAGGACATATCTAGGCTCTGGTCAATATGATGGGAGAAATAACCACTTCAAATGAGAAAGAGAGACAGTGTTTATTACATTTGTCCTATTCACCAGGGGCCTCCCTTTGATAACTCATTACCTACTGTTACCATTATTGGAAAGAAAGTCTATTTTGGAGACAGGTTAATGAGTTGGAGTTCAAATGCCAAAGCCAGAGTACCTGGGTTCAAATTTTAGGCCTATCACTCACTAGCCATGTAAACTTGAATCCATTACTTCATGCAGTGGAATGCTCAAGACTGGGTGGGACAAGACCTTGAAATAGAAGACATGAAGAACTCAAAGCCTCAACGTGATTCAATTATTCATGTAATTCCTGTGCCCACATAACACAGGTAATGCAAACGACAGTAGCAAGATTTAAAGCCAATTCACTGATCTCCAGTGTCATTTGGCATTTATGCACAGGAATAGTTCTTTCTAAAAAATAATTGGCTGGTTCTGAGTAAAGAATATACCCAAGGATGTTGGGAAGGGCCTGGCTTAGATCAGTGACATGAGATCCTAAGGATGCCCCTTTCTCCCCAACCTATGCCCTGTCCCATACAACAATAAAAGAGAACACTCAAGCACCATTTTAAAGATGCAGATCAGGTGATAACACAGAGAGTTACTTATGACATAATAGAAAAAGCAAAAGCAAATTTACAATGGCATCTAGCGGTATCCTTTCAAAATTATATATGTGTATAAAATGTATTTGAAAGTATGCATATAGAGATATCTGGGAAGTATCATGTCTCTCCTTTCCATGCAGCCTTCCCTCAGAAACCCAGGAACACTCCTGCCTCTTAGCTTTTAAACCCTTTTCTGGACCTTGTCAGTGACTTATACCCCCTAGAGTTTCAGGGAGGTACCTCAACGGCCACAGCAGTAAAAGAGGGGGCCTCGGAAAATAGGACCATGATTCCACCCAACACTTGCTTCACACAGGACAGCTCCCCTTTTATCTGTCCAGTTATTGGACTTCTACCTACGATTTCATCTGAAAAAATATTTTCAACAGCTAAAGTAAGTGTGAACATCATTGGCCGTAACATTAACATGGTACTTTCTTTACAACGTTTCCGATGATATAGTCTTATATAACATTACAGATGATCTTTTCACCAAAGTGCATGCTGTTTCCCCAGAGTTTCTTCAAAGACTTGACAGGCCCTTCCTACTTCCTTGATTCTCCCACAATTTCTAGACTATCTTCATACCTTGTGTTGAATGGTTGAAGAGTTCTTTCACTAGGACATCCATCTTTAGGGGAGACTGTCAACTAACCAACACCCCACAAAGTTCCATCAAAGACTAGGACTCAGTGGTCTACAAATCTCCGTTGGCTCTGCCCATGACACCTGAAATCCTGTCTTACTATTATCTCCCACCCCAAAGACACCTCCTTTTCAGAAGCATTTCTTGAAGCTATCAACAACCATTCTTCAAATGACATTTGATACCAAGGAATTACCAAATACAATATTATTCTCAAAAGTAAAGTAACTACATGGGCCTGGGCTAAACTTAAACATCAGATACAGAAGAATAAAGAACTGGGCTGTCCAATTTGGAAACCATTAGCCACATGTGATTATTTCTACTTAAATAATTTAAATCAAATAAAATTTAAAATTCAGTCCCTAAGTTGTCCTAACTGCATTTCAAGTGTTGAATAGCCACATGTGGCTAGCAGCTCCCATATTGGACAACGCAGATACAGAACATTTCCATCGTTATACAAAGTTCTATAAGACAACATTGATATAAAGGCCACCAAGTTTAACGTTTCATAAAGTGTTCTGAAGAACACTAGCCTGGTAAGACGCCATGGCTCTGGGTAAATTAATCTGGAAATTTCTGCATCTTAAACCCCCTGCTTTCCATATTACAATATTAATATTATAAAACTCCAAGACTGGGGTGCTCCAGGATTGTGACGAGTTACAGCGGGGATAAGGGAGGATGGGGGCGTCGGCTGCTTCTTCTAGATGCTAGGGAAGGCAGCTGAACCTGGATCCAAAACAGGCTCTCCATATCGACCAGGCACAGAGGACAACGTCCGGCTGGAGGACTGCTCAGAGCACAGAAGGCCGGCCACCCTGTGCCTTTGGATTGCAGAATTTAACCCATTTACATGTAAACTGTGTGGCTGACAGGGTCTTGGTGCTCTGGCCGGGTGTCAGGCCTGAGCCTCTGAGGTGGGAGAGCCGAGTTCAGGACATTGGAGCACCAGAGACTTCCCAGCCCCACATAATATCAATCGGTGAGAGCTCTCCCAGAGATCTCTGTCTCAGCGCTAAGACCCAGCTCCAGTCAACGACCAGCAACCTCCAGTGCTGGACACCCCATGCCAAACAACTAGCAAGACAGGAACACAACCCCACTCATTAGCAGAGAGGCTGCCTAAGATCATAATAAGTTCACAGACCACCCAAAACACACCACCAGATGCAGTCCTACCACCAGAAACACAAGATCCAGCCTCATCCACCAGAACACAGACACCAGTCCCCTCCACCAGGAAGCCTACACAACCCACTGAACCATCCTTACCCACTGGGGGCAGACACCAAAAACAATGGGAACTACAAACCTGCAGCCTGCGAAAACGAGACCCCCAAAACAGTAAGTTAAGCAAAATGAGAAGACAGAGAAAAACGTAGCAGATGAAGGAGCAAAGTAAAAACCCACCACACCAAACAAATGAAGAGGAAATAGGCAGTCTACTTGAAAAAGAATTCAGAGTAATGACAGTAAAGATGATCCAAAATCTTCAAAATAGAATGGAGAAAATACAAGAAACGTTTAACAAGGACCTAGACGAACTAAAGAGCAAACAAACAATGATGAACAACACAATAAATGAAATTTAAAATTCTCTAGAAGGAAGCAATAGCAGAATAACTGAGGCAGAAGAATGGATAAGTGATCTGGAAGATAAAATAGTGGAAATAACTACTGCAGAGCAGAATAAAGAAAAAAGAATGAAAAGAATTGAGGACAGCCTCAGAGACCTCTGGGACAACATTAAACACACCAACGTTCAAATTATAGAGGTCCCAGAAGAGGAAGAGAAAAAGAAAGGAACTGAGAAAATATTTGAAGAGATTATAGTTGAAAACTTCCCTAATATGGGAAAGGAAATAGTCAGTCAAATCCAGGAAGCACAGAGAGTACCATACAGGATAAAACTAAGGAGAAACACTCCAAAACACATATTAATCAAACTATCAAAAATTAGATACAAAGAAAAATTATTAAAAGCAACAAGGGAAAAGCAACAAATAACATACAAGGAAATCCCCATAAGGTTAACAGCTGATCTTGCGGCAGAAATCGTGCAAGCCAAAAGGCAGTGGCAGGACTTATTTAAAGTGATGAAAGGGAAAAACCTACAACCAAGATTACTCTACCCAGCAAGGATCTCATTCATATTTGACAGAGAAATTAATATCTTTAAAGAGAAGCAAAAGCTAAGAGAAGTCAGCACCACCAAACCAGCTTTACAACAAATGCTAAAGGAACTTCTCTAGGCAGGAAACACAAGAGAAGGAAAAGACCTACAATAACAAACCCAAAACAATTAAGAAAATGGTAATAGGGCATACATATCAATAATTACCTTATATGTAAATGGATTAAATGCTCCAACCAGAAGACATAGACTGGCTGAATGGATACAAAAACAAGACCCTTATATATGCTGTCTACAAGACACCCACTTCAGACCTAGGGACACATACAGACTGAAAGTGAGGGGATGGAAAAAGATATTCCATGCAAATGGAAATCAAAAGAAAGCTGGAGTAGCAATTCTTATATCAAACAAAATAGGCTTTCAAATAAAGACTATTACAAGAGACAAGGACACTACATAATGATCACGGGATCAATCCAAGAAGAAGATATAACAATTGTAAATGTTTGTATTTATAAATATTTATAAACATAAGGCAAATGCTAACAGCCATAAAAGGGGAAATAGTAACACAACCGTAGTAGGGGACTTTAACACCCCACTTTCACCAATGGACAGATCATCCAAAATGAAAATAAATAAGGAAACACAAGTTTTAAATGACACATTAAACAAGATGGATTTAATTGATATTTATAGGACATTCCAACCGAAAACAACAGAATACACTTTCTTCTCAAGTGCTCATGGAACATTCTCCAGGATAGATCATATCTTGGGTGACAAATCAAGCCTTGGTACATCTAAGAAAATTGAAATCATATCAAGTATCTTTTACGACCACAACATTATGAGACTAGATATCAATTACAGGAAAAGATCTGTAAAAAGTACAAACACATGGAGGCTAAACAACACACTACTTAATAACCAAGAGATCACTGAAGAAATCAAAAAGGAAATCAAAAAATACCTAGAAACAAATGACAATGAAAACACGATCACCCAAAACCTATGGGATGCAGCAAAAGCAGTTTGAAGAGGGAAGTTTATAGCAATACAATCCTACCTTAAGAAACAAGAAACATCTCAAATAAACAACCTAACCTCACACCTAAAGCAATTAGAGAAAGAAGAACAAAAACACCCCAAAGGTAGCAGAAGGAAAGAAATCATAAAGATCAGATCAGAAAAAAATGAAAAATAAATGAAGGAAATGATAGCAAAGATCAATAAAACTAAAAGCTGGTTCGTTGAGAAGATAAACAAAATTGATAAACCATTAGCCAGACTCATCAAGAAAAAAAGGGAGAAGACTCAAATCAATAGAATTAGAAATGAAAAGGGAGAAGTTACAATGGACACCGCAGAAATACAAAGCATCTTAAGAGACTACTACAAGCAACTTTATGCCAATAAAATGGACAACCTGGAAGAAATGCACAAATTCTTAGAAAAGCACAACCTTCCGAGACTGAACCAGGAAGAAACAGAAAATATGAACAGACCAATCACAAGCATTGAAATTGAAACTGTGATTTAAAATCTTCCAACAAACAAAAGGCCAGGACCAGATGGCTTCACAGGCAAATTCTATCAAACATTTAGAGAAGAGCTTAACACATATCCTTCTCAAACTCTTACAAAATATAGCAGAGGGAAGAACACTCCCAAACTCATTCTACGAGGCCACCATCACCCTGATACCAAAACCAGACAAAGATGTCACAAAGAAAGAAAACTACAGGCCAATATCACTGATGAACATAGATGCAAAAATCCTCAACAAAATACTAGCAAACAGAATCCAACAGCACATTAAAAGGATCATACACCATGATCAAGTGGGGTTTATGCCAGGAATGCAAGGATTCTTCAATGTATGCAAATCAATTAATGTGATACACCATATTAACAAATAGAAGGAGAAAAACCATATGATCATCTCAATAGATGCAGAAAAATCTTTCGACAAAATTCAACACCCATGTATGATAAAAACCCTCCAGAAAGTAGGCATACAGGGAATTTACCTCAACATAATAAAGGCCATATATGACAAATCCATAGCCAACATCGTTCTCAAGGGTGAAAAACTGAAACCATTTCCACTAAGATCAGGAACAAGACAAGGTTGCCCACTCTCACCACTATTATTCAACATAGTTTTGGAAATTTTAGCCACAGCAATCAGAGAAGAAATAAAAGGAATCCAAATCGGAAAAGAAGTAAAGCTGTCACTGTTTGCAGATGACATGATACTATACATAGGGAATCGTAAAGATGCTACCAGAAAACTACTAGAGCTAATCAATGAATTTGGTAAAGTAGCAGGATACAAAATTAATACACAGAAATCTCTTGCATTGCTATACACTAATGATGAAAAATCTGAAAGAGAAATAAAGGAAACACTCCCGTTTACCACTGCAACCAAAAGAATAAAATACCTAGGAATAAACCTACCTAAGGAGAGAAAAGACCTATATGCAGAAAACTATAAGACACTGATGAAAGAAATTAAAGATGATACAAATAGATGGAGAGATATACCATGTTCTTGGATTGGAAGAATCAACACTGTGAAAATGACTAAACTACCCAAAGCTATCTCTACAGATTCAGTGCAATCCTTATCAAACTACCAGTGGCATTTTTCACAAAACTAGAACAAAAAATTTCACAGTTTGTGTGGAAACACAACAGACCCTGAATAGCCAAAGCAATCTTGAGAAAGAAAAATGGAACTCAAGGAGTCTGGCCCCCTGACTTCAGACAATATTACAAAGCTACAGTAAGCAAGAAAGTATAGTACTGTCACAAAAACAGAAATATAGATCAATGGAACAGAATAGAAAGCCCAGAGATAAACCCACAAACATATGGTCACCTTATCTTGATAAAGGTGGCAAGAATATACAGTGGAGAAAAGACAGCCTCTTCAATAAGTGTTGCTGGGAAAACTGGACAGCTACATGTAAAAGAATGAAATTAGAATACTCCCTAACACCATACACAAAAACAAACTAAAAATGGATTAAAGACCTAAATGTAAGGCCAGGCACTATAAAACTCTTAGAGGAAAACATAGGCACGACACTCTATGACATAAATCACAGCAATATCTTTTTTGACCCACCTCCTAGAGAAATGGAAATAAAAACAAAAATAAACAAATGGGACCTAATGAAACTTAAAAGCTTTTGCACAGCAAAGGAAAACATAAACAAGATGAAAAGACAACCTTCAGAATAGGAGAAAATATTTGCAAATGAAGCAACTGACAAAGGATTAATCTCCAAAATTTACAAGCAGCTCATGCAGCTCAACATCAAAAGAACAAACCCAATTCAAAAAATGGGCAGAAGACCTAAACTGTCATTTCTCCAGAGAAGATATGCAGATTGCCAATAAACACCTGAAAGGATGCTCAACATCACTACTCATTAGAGAAATGCAAATCACAACTACAATGGGGAATCACCTCACACCGGTCAGAATGGCCATCGTCAAAAAATCTACAAACAATAAATGCTGGAGAGGGTGTGGAGAAAAGGGAACCCTCTTGCACTGTTGGTGGGAATGTAAGTTGATACAGCCACTATGGAGAACAGTATGGAGGTTCCCTAAAAAACTAAAAGTAGAACGACCATACGACCCAGCAATTCCACTACTGGGCATATACCCTGAGAAAACCATAATTCAAAAAGAGTCATGTACCACAATGTTCACTGCAGCAGTATTTACTAATAGCCAGGACATGGAAGCAACCTAAGTGTCGATCGACAGATGAATGGATAAAGAAGATGTGGCACATATATACAATGGAATATTACTCAGCCGTAAAAAGAAAGGAAATTGAGTTATTTGTAGTGAGGTGGATAGACCGAAAGTCTGTCATACAGAGTGAAGTAAGTCAGAAAGAGAAAAACAAATATTGTATGCTAACACATATATATGGAATCTAAAGAAAAAAAAAGGTTCTGAAGATCCTAGGGGTGGGACAGGAATAAAGACGCAGATGTAGAGAATGGACTTGAGGACACGGGGAGGGGGAACTGTAAGCTGGGACAAAGTGAGAGAGTGACATGGACATATATACACTACCAAATGTAAAATAGATAGCTAGAGGGAAGCAGCTGCATAACAAAGGGAGATCAGCTCCCTGCTTTGTGGCCACCTAGAGGGGTGGGATAGGGAGGGTGGGAGGGAGACACAAGAGGGAGAGGATATGGGATATATGTATACATATAGCTGATTCACTTTGTTATACAGCAGAAACTAACACACCATTGTAAAGCAATTATACTCCGATAAAGATGTTAAAAAAAAAAAAAACTCCAAGACTCATGCTCTAGCATGAAACAGATCTGAGTTTGAATCCCAGCTCTGCCACTGATTTAACAATGTGAACTTGAGCAAGTTCCTTCACTTTTTTTGTTTGTTTGTTTGTTTTATTGGAGTATATCTGCTTTATAATGCTGTGTTAATATCTGCTGTACAACGAAGTGAATCAGCTATATGTATACATATATCTCCTCCCTCTTGGACCTCCCTCCCATCCCCCCATCCCAGCCATCTAGGTCATCACAGAGCACCCAGCTGAGCTCCCTGTGCTATACAGCAGGTTCCCACTAGCTATCTATTTTGCACAGGGTAGTGTATATGTGTCAATCCTAATCTCCCAATTCGTCCCACCCTAGTTTCTTCATTTGATAAATGGGAACAGAACTCCTTAGTATTGTCATGAGAATGAAATGAGATAATACATGTAAAATTTAGCAAAGTGCTTCACAAATAGTAAAGTCTCAACAAATGTAAGCTTTGGTTATTATTATTTTTTTGATTATATATTTTTTAAAGTGCGAGAAGTCCTATTTAACACAGCATATACCAAATTTACTACCACCAAACTTTTTTAGACTACATGGAGGAGAGAATAATAACTTCCCATAAGACGTCTATTCCTAATCCCAGGAACCTGTGAATATTTACCTTACATGACCAAAGGAACTTTGCAGATATGATTAAGGTAAGGATTTGGAGATGGAGAAATTATCCTGGATTATTCGGTGGGCCCAGTGTAATCACAAAGGCCCTTTATATAAGGAGGAAGTGGTAGGGTCAGAAGCCAGAGTCAGAGAAGGATATGCGATGAAAACAGAAGTTAGAGAAACAGAGAGAGAAAGATGAAGATGATATGCTGCTGGCTTTGCAGATGAAGGAAAGGGGCCAGGAGCCAAGAACTGTGGGTGACCTCTAGAAGCTGGAAAAGACAAGGAAATGGAGTCTCCCCTAAAGCCTCCAGAAAGAATGCAGCCCAGCTGTGACCTTTATTTTAGGACTCTCAATCTCCAGGACTATTGCATGTGTTGTTTCAAGCTGGTAAATTCATGATAATTTCAATAGCAGCAACAGGAACTAAAACAGAATACCTGAAAACATCTTTCAATATACTGATGTCCCACTGGGAGCCTGATCTGGTGGGAAGAAATGGAACCAGAATCAGGAATCCAGGGTCTCTCTCAGTTCAGTAACTAAGAAGTTTTGTAACTACCAGAAAGAAAGTCAAAACCTCTGGGGTGCTTCAGTTTCTTCTACAAAATGATGACATTATCACCTCTTTTACCTAATATTAAAAAATTTTATGAAGGTAAACATTATAGACATTACAAGAATAAATCAAACTTCCATATTTCAACTTCTCAATTACAACTACTGAATAAGAGGTAAAATAATGCATACAGTGGAAAGTTTTAAACTTTTAGAAGAATTTCCTGAACTTTCAACAAGGATTTGTGAGGGATCGAAAAGTGTGAAAAGGTTTTGTTTTAATGCACTCAGCAGAAAAGCTGATTAACAGTGTTTTGTACCCAGGTTGAAACATTTGAAATCAAATTCAACCCCTCCTTCCCCTCCATCCAAACATCTTTTCTTTCCAGGATTTGGAATATGATATTATTGAGGATTTAAAACAATTTTTTTTAAACTTTTTTCCCTCCCAAGAGTAAACATGAAGGGCAAGACCTACAGACACAAGAGCTGCCTCTCCCATTTTAAAAAGGAGGGCAAAGTCGGGGACTTGGGGATGGTGGTGTACTCTCCTTTCTAAAAGGCCCCCGGGAAACTGCGTTAGCGTGGGATCTCTGAACACAGTGCATTCCCTCCCCAGCCCGTCTAGTCCTGGGATGTCTGAGACGTGTGCAACGATGCCACACCACCTGCCGGATTCAGTAGTCATGGAAACAACTCTAGGCAGTGCTGAAGAGAGCATCACATCTACACTAGCCACTTAGGATGGGCAAGAATGTGAAAAGAGTAAAATACCAAAAACCACTGAATTGTACATTCAATGGGTGAAGTGTATGGTATGTGAATTATATCTCAATAAAGCTCTTTTTTTTAAAAAAAAAAGCGTGAAAAAAATTCACTGTATAAGGTGGATATAGCAATAAATTTTTGATTTTTTTTTAACAACTAGATTTTCCTCTAAATGACGGGACATGTCATTCAGTAAGAACCCACAGCAAACTGTACCCTGCAAAAACATGCATCCAAAGCATGATTTTAACCATTCTGGGCCCATATATATATGTTAGTCCTTTACTCGCTGTTCTCCTAGGACTATGGCCTCTACAAAAAGCAGACTGTCATCTTCACTGTGGTGAAATCAACCCTGAGACAGTTCTCTCTAGGGTCATTTTGGACAATCAGCGCCTCTCACTACATTACAACAAAAATCAGAGCTTCAATTACAATTTGCATTCTAACAATGTAAAAAGCAAACAAACTCTTGCAACAAAAAAAAAACAGAAAAGAAAATACATCATCATATTAACCACAGCTGTGTTTTGATAGGACAAGAAATTTGTTTTTTTCAAGAAAAGAAAGTTTAAGTTCTACATAAGCTGGTGCAATGCAGCTACCTTATGTTCTCACCAACCTCTTGCTTTCCAAAGAGGCTTCGCATCTACATCCAAATTTTATCCTCCATAAAGTCAAAACACAAGTTATTAACAAAGGCAAAAAATCCAGCAGGAAAAAGTCCAAAACAGTATGAAGAACAAAAAGCATCCACCTAGCAGCTGAGATTCCTGGATCCCAGCTGGTGCCCAGCTACCGAGGAACCAAGTGACCTAGAACAGGTCACTTAACACTTTCTGAGCATCTGTCTCCGAATCTGGAAAATGAAGTTGTGACACAGACAATCCAAAAGGGTCCCTTGCAGATCTAACGGTCTCATTTTGTAAGGAAGGGTTCAGATCTCCTGACTCCCAGTCTGTGGAATGTGAAATAGACAGGATGGCCATCCAGTGTGGAAACGTGTGCTAACACATAATAAATGGTTATTGATGTTAAATAACACGGCAAGATAATGGTCTATGTTTCCAGACCTGATGCCCGCTTTGTAACTAACAGCACGATCCATCTACTTCCGTCATCTTCCCCACGGTGGGCTTAAGAGCTACCTGACCAACAGCAGAAGCAGGAGGGAGAGGGAAGGGGCTGTCTTGTAGGAGCGGCCACTCAGACCCAGCCAGACCTACCCAACACTTTCCTTAGAGATGGAGCTTCACTCAGCGTTGCACCCGCAGCCTGGAACGACACTCCAAGACACCGGACACGAAATACTGGGACAGGTCTCTCAGGAAGGCCGCACAGCAAAAGATGCTCCACAAAAACAAGGAACTGTGGTCCAAAAAGCAGCACCTTCAGAGGACTGGAGAAAGGAAGCTTCAGCAAAGCAAGACGGTTGTCAAAGAAGGAACCGCCAACTGTGTATTACTGACCTTGGGAGTGGGAGCGCAGGGTGGTAAAGCGCGTGCACATCTGAGAGCTGCGCTCTCTACTGCCCACAGAGACGGA
This sequence comes from Balaenoptera borealis, assembly GCF_965194805.1. Taxonomy (NCBI): domain Eukaryota; kingdom Metazoa; phylum Chordata; class Mammalia; order Artiodactyla; family Balaenopteridae; genus Balaenoptera; species Balaenoptera borealis. The sequence continues at coordinate 124,714,858 of NC_138867.1, read as the reverse complement.
ACTGAGCATGCTCTACAAGCCAACAAAGTGCAGCTGGTCAAGAAGCCCCACCTGACCCACTCTGCTCCTCCCTGAGCTTCGCCTGCAACCTTCAGAACCTGAAAACCCACAGGTGGAAGGAGGTTACTCTCAGAACCCGAAAGCCAGCCATGCTAACTTCTCTGATGAGAAGCAGCTATTTACTGGTGTGTTCGCTCCAGGCGCCCCTCGTGCAGGCATCATTAGCTGATATCTTGCAGCACAGTCATTGCAACTTCTTGTTTGTTCACCTCTCCAACTACATGGTAACTCCTCTAGAAAAGGGACCCTTCTACCACAGTGGGTTCCCAGGGGTTGGCATTGTGTTTGGACCAGGGGAAGTGGCTCAGCAAATATTCACTGAAAGAAAAGTACACGAGATCTGGGTTAGTGCCCCAGGAGCCTGGGTGGGTGAGCCAGGCACATGCCTGTTTGAGGCGTTGGAGACAGGTACTTCCAGGGGTGGGGTGGCCCGAGAGCGAGAGGAAACCCAGGGATCCCCTTCTTCTCTCTCCACTGACGGATTTAGATCCCCTACTTCTCTTCCAGGACTCATGGAACATCTCCCCTCCAGAACTCAAGGGTCTAGGGCCTTTGGTTCCCTCCTAGGACCAAGGGATCCCAGACTCTAATTCCACACCCCACACCTGCTTCACATAAGGTCCAAGCTCTGATCCTAGGCCCTCAGCTTCTCTCCTGGACCCAGGCATCATCCAGGCTTCCAATTCCCATTCAGGACTGGGGGACCCAAGGTACCCATTTCACCTCCAGGACTGAGGGATCCCAGACAGCCAGCTCGCACTCTAGACCCAGGAATCCCATATACCTATATAGCTGGGATCCTCTCTTGGACCCAGGTGTCAGAAGCACCCAGCTCCTCTTAGACCCAGGGTGTTCCAGGTTCCCAACTTACCGCCTAGACCAAGGTATATCAGATCCCCAGCTCCTGTCCTACACTCACAATGCCAGGTCCCCAGAAAAGAAGAAAAGAAAAAAGAAAAATACACGGGCTTTATATTCCCAGTGCCAAAGGGCTCAATACATGCTTGTTGAAGTGACCAATTTCATAATCACAATGCTTAGAGAACAGTGAGTATCCCACAACGTCCTTAGTGGGGCAGGACAGCACACAGCTTATGAACACCAGCTCTGGAACCCCGACTTGGGGCTCAGACCCATGGGGGTCTCTATACCAACTCTCTCATCTGCTAGCTGTGTGATCTACATTCTCTCATCTACTAGCTGTGTGATCTATAGCACAGAAGTTGGCACTGAGGACTCACTCAATAAATGATTGTTTTCATTATCTCCCCTTCCCTGTAACTGAGCTATAGGATAAACTTTACCTAGTTAACTCTAGTTTAAGAGCTCACACCTAGTTCTGCTTTTATCAGAAGCCACTTAACAATCTTGGCCACTAATTTGCTTTGCCTGGGTTCTTTTGAGGATTAAGTTGTCTGAGGTCCCTTGTAAATTAAAAAAAAAAAAAAAAAGGAGGTCTATGGCTCAGATTTTCCATTGTTTTGTTACTGTTTGTCAGTTTCCAAGGGTTACCTCTTGGCATCATCACTGTGGGTGGCGTCCCTGTCAGGGAAAGGAAAAGTAGCCTGGAACCCAGCTGAGGTATTGGGGTGTGACAGCTGCCCTGTTGCTAGTGTCTTAGCAGGAGTGTGGAAGCAGAGGGCGAAGGCTCTGATGAAAGCCCATTTCCAAGCTGGGGAAGCCAGGCAACAGGGGCAGCAAGTTCGGAATCCCAGCATTCTGAGTCTCCCTTCTCCCCACTGCCCTTTCCCACCTAGTACTGTCCTTTGGCTTCATCCTTCTAGGTCACAATCTCTCCCTGGTTCCATATATATATTTTAATCACAGTTTCAGAATGGAATCTCCCCTCATACTGGAGGTTACTCAGCATTCTAAGAGCAAAAACATCTGCGCTTTACCTTTTCTCCATCCCAAATAACTCTTAAAAAAAAAACAAAACAGTTTTATTGAGGTATGATTTACGTACCATAAAAATCACTCGTTTTCAGTGTACAATTCAAGGTTTTCAGTACATTTACAGAGTTCTATAACCATCCCCACGATCCCAATTGAGAACATTTTCCTCACCCCAAAAAAGGTCCTTTGTGCCCATTTGCAGTCACTCCCATTTCCCACCCCTAGCTCCAGGGAACCACTATTCTACTTTCCATCTCTATAGATTTGCCTTTTCTGGACGTTTCATATAAATGGAATCTCACAATACGTCATCTTTGCATCTGGCTTCTTTCAACTGGCATAGTATTTGTGAGGTTCCTCCATGTTGTAGTATTTATTCCTTTATATTGCTAAATAGTAGTCCATTGTATGAATACATCCGTTTCTTTATCCATTCACCAACTGGTGGATAGTTGAGTTCTTTCCAGCATTTTGGGGTGAGGGTAAGGGGTTGTTTCCAGTTTTCATCCCAAACACTCTCAGTCTTTTTTCTGTATTGTACTTCTCCATCCACCTCACCTGTATCATCTTCCCCCAGGATCCCTTCTATCAAATAAGAAAGGGGGGGCTTCCTTGGTGGCGCAGTGGTTGAGAATCTGCCTGCCAATGCAGGGGACACGGGTTCGAGCCCTGGTCTGGGAAGATCCCACATGCCACAGAGCAACTAGACCCGTGAGCCACAACTACTGAGCCTGCGCGTCTGGAGCCTGTGCTCCGCAACAAGAGAGGCCGCAATAGTGAGAGGCCCGCGCACCGCTATGAAGAGTGGCCCCCGCTTGCAGCAACTAGAGGAAGCCCTCACACAGAAACGAAGACCCAACACAGCCAAAAATAAAAAATATAAAAATAAATAAATAAATAAAGGATTACTATTAAAAAAAAAACTCAGTGTGTAGACACTTACTACATACAAGTTCATTTCATCTGATGCAATATTGTAGGAATTTATAGAAAAAAAAATAAGAAAGGGGCAACTCCCCAAAATAAATAAAAATAAGGAAACCTAACAAATGTCCACCACGCATATAATTTAATCCTGTATTTTAAATGACTATGCTATCAAGAAAGATCAAAATAACTTGAATTCATAACGTAAATAAGAAAAATTCATATGATGTAATTCTTCTTTTAGGTTGGCTAAATTACACTTATCTTTTAAATGGAAATGATGTTAAAACGAAGAGCAGATACAAGCTACATATTACATTTGTCAAATACCTACATGCACAAGTGTTGATATATCAAAAGATAAACAGAAACTTGGATTGGGTAATGAGGATTGCCAAAGGAGAGAATTCCTTTTTGCTACAAGCACATAGTCTCATTTTGATTTTTATATCTAATGATAATCCAGGAAGAAAACTCAAAAATTCATTTCCACTTCTCAAATGGTTCAGAAAACAATACATATGTTTATGTGTGTATATATATACAAGTAAGTGTGTGTGTGTGTAGAGAATGTGTGCACAAACTGTTCATAATTAGAAAATCCGAATGAAGTGTATAGGATAATTCTTTGTACTATTCTTGCTTTTTTTTTTTCCTATAAGTTTGCAATTATTTCAAAACAAAAAGTTAGAATCAAACTTTCATGCTGTTAAAACCTCCTTGAATCATTTAGCTTTTTGTCTTCTGTATCTTCAGGAGCCTTGAGCATGCCAAGTTTATAAGCCCTAATGTAAAGTAGCATTTGTTTTCTGGTCCTGAACTCATCTCTTCCACATACATCAGGTAGGACTGGCTCTGCTGTAGCCTATAATTCACAAAACATTCATTTGCTCTAAGTAGCACTCAACGTGTTTCTCTGCATACTGCCCCCCGCCACTGTTTGCCTTCCTAGAAGATGGTGTGGGCCTCTTCACCCTCAAAAGTGGTTCTATTGAGGCTTAAGGATATTTCATTGTCCACAGCACTAACTGGGGGTTACTGTGAATTGCTGGGACAAGACATTACCCCTGTTTACTGTTTCATAGATGCAGCTACTTCCTGCAGGGAAAGGGAAAGAACACAGAAAAGGTAACCCAGCACCACAGACAGCTTTCCTAATGTTCACTACTTTTTTATTGAGTCAATACTTATTTGTTGAGTTCTGGGTCTTTGGGGAGATTTTAAATGTCATCCTTAGTTTCCAGAGAAAAACTGGTGAAAGCAGAGTTAGAACCAGAACCCAGTTGTCGGACTCTGAGCTCAGCACACTTTCCATTATATGACACTAAGCATTTCTGATTCAGCACAGAGTAGGACACAAAATCCTTTCAATTCCACAAACCCTTTTCCCTGAACAATTCCAGCTCCTCTGACCTCCTCCAGAGTATCCTTCCACTGCCCATTATAAAATTTCAAGACTGGTTCTAGAATCATTTTATCCAAGAATTTTTTCTTTTCCCAACTTTAAAATGTCATTTTCTTTAAAATCTCGTAAATGTCTTCTGCATAGAAATGATTTTCCTTTTATTTCACTTGTCAGTAAATCCTTTAGGAATTCTCTCTGAAAAGAAGCCTAATTCATCATTTGGTTGCTTTAATCACCATCACTTGTTTAAAAGTCTTATTAGTATGTAAACTCATTCCAATGCAGTGCTCCAAAATACCTCTAAAAAATTCGCAATAGACTAAACTTAGAGTAACCCATAATTAGATTTTTTTAATAGGACTTCTTACCAGCAGCTTTTTTTCATTATCTAGCTCTGTGTGATTGACCTCAGCCAGCCGTTGATGGGGCTGAAGTGGTGGTGAGGGTTTGGTAAAAGAAGAGGAAGCTCATCCCTGCAGAGGGGAGGGGGAAAGCAGTGTTGGTTCTTCCTTTAAAACAGTGTGGTTCCCCCAACCCGCATCATCATCATCCCCTGGGAACTTGTTAGAAATGCAAATTTTAGGGCCCTACGCCAGACCTGCTGGATCAAGCCATGCAGCTGATTCTGACATGTGCCTAAGTGCAAAGGACTCGGTTATTCAGATGTGGTATTGCCGCCGTATTACAGACAGAGGTCTAGCTTTAGAAACAGCTAGTTGAAAGTAATTGCCTTGACTGGCTCCAGTGACCACCCCCCCACCCCAGGAACATCACTCACGTACATGTACGTTCTCCTCATTTATCACTGATGGGTATATCGGGGAGTTTTTTACTCCAAAGAGCTGACAATCTGATTAGACTTGCTAATGAGCAGCAGCTATACTCTCCTGCTGCTTGTCACTCAGTGCAGGCAAGAAACAGCACACGCAGCAGACAAGAGCTTAGCAGTCAAACTTCTTCCACAGTCTGCAAGGGGAGGGTCCAGAGGTGTCATTTGACACTGACGATGACGTATTTACCTCTTACACAAAAGAGCCAAGGCAGAAAGACAAATAGAAGCTAACTTCTGCAAGTAGAAGCTGGATGGAAAGGGGAATGCTGACAGCTGCCTTGGCAGACTCCAACTCCAGCACCATGAACGGGTCCTTTGCTCACCTCCACTTTGCCGGCGGGTACCTGCCCTCTGACTCCAAGGACTGGAGGACCATAGTCCCAGCTCTCTTGGTGGCTGTCTGCCTGGTGGGCTTCGTGGGGAATCTGTGTGTGATTGGCATCCTCCTCCACAGTGCTTGGAAAGGAAAGCCATCCATGATCCACTCCCTGATTCTGAATCTCAGCCTGGCTGATCTCTCTCTCCTGATGTTTTCTGCACCTGTCCGAGCTACAGCATACTCCAGAGGTGTTTGGGATCTAGGCTGGTTTGTCTGCAAATCCTCTGACTGGTTCATCCACACGTGCATGGCAGCCAAGAGCCTGACAATCGTTGCAGTGGCCAAAGTATGCTTCATGTACGCATGTGACCCAGCCAAGCAAGAAAATATCCACAACTGCACCATCTGGTCGGTGCTGGCAGCCATCTGGGTTGTGGCTAGCCTGCTACCCCTGCCAGAATGGTTCTTTAGCACCACCAGGCATCACGCAGGTGTGGAAATGTGCCTCATGGATGTACCCGCTATGGCCGAAGAGTTCCTGTCCACGTTTGGTAAGCTCTACCCTCTCCTGGTATTTTGCCTTCCGTTATTCTTTGCCGGCTTTTATTTCTGGAGAGCTTATGGCCGATGTCAGAAACAAGGAACTAAGACTCAAAATCTCAGGAGCCAGATGCGCTCAAAGCAACTCACAGTGATGTTGCTGAGCATTGCCATCACCTCCGCTATTCTGTGGCTCCCTGAATGGATAGCGTGGCTGTGGATGTGGCACCTGAAGGCTGGAGGCCCGGCCCCACCGCAAGGTTTTATAGCCCTGTCTCAAGTACTAATGTTTTCCATCTCTTCAGCAAATCCTCTCATTTTTCTAGTGATGTCAGAGGAGTTCAAGGAAGGCTTAAAAGGCTTATGGAAATGGATGATAACCAAAAAACATCCAACTGCTTCAGAGCCTCAGGAAACACCCGCCGGTAACTCACAGGTCCTTCGTGACAATGTTCCATCTCCAGAATCCCCATCATCCATACCAGAGAAAGAGAAAACTGGCTCTCCCTCATCCAGCAAAGAGAAAACCGAGAAGGCAGAGATTCCCATCCTCCCTGATGTAGAGCAGTTTTGGCATGAGAGAGACACAGTCCCTTGTGTACAGGACAATGACCCTATCCCCTGGGAACACGAAGATCAAGAGACAGGAGGTGGTGATAAATAGTTTCAAAGCAAAACAAATTGCGATTACTGTTATTTATTTGTAATGCTGCTTATCAATATTGTTGACTTTGCCATATGAAACATAATAAAATTACCATTAGGAATTACAAAAATGCTTCGCAGTCTGCATTTCCAAAATGTGCAATTTGGTAAGTAGGACACCATATTAGAAGTAATAACTATGTTATAACCTGGTTATCCAGAGAATTAACTGTGTTGTTTGAAGATGCTTCTGTCACAAGTGATTAGAAAGGCCAGCTGTTTTGTCACTTGTCCACAATGGCTGTTTTACTGGGTAGTCCTTAGGACCAGCCGTGTACTGGCTGGAGTGGAGCTTATCTGTCAAAGGTTCAATCTCTTTACATTCAGTTTCTTCCTGAACCTGCTAACTCTAACTTCACTTATCAAACCTTATTGCACATAACCAGAGCTCAAAATCTACTTCTACTTGAGATTTTTAACACATAAATTTTAATGAGTTATCTTCATTTGCTTAAGAAATGTTCATTTACTTGATGAAAATCCATACAGAATTTCCATGACTGAAGGTTGAAGAATAAGGAACATCACCTTATTCCAACTCTGGGCTAATTTCAAACCATGGCTTATTTTGGCTAAGTTTAAGTAAATTCAGACTTTGCCTTATACTAAAATCTGCTTCACTGATCTTTTTAAAGCACCTCTGTGAGTCTTCAGTTTCTAAGTCTGGGGATTTTAGCAGCCTATCATGATATTCTATATTCTGATTTTGAGAAAGAACTTAAAAACCACCCTTAATTCTCTTCCAATTAACTCCTCTTCCAAAGAGTAGCAGGAGACAATCTTCTACAAACTGAAATCAATGTTTCTCCCAACATCTTCTTTCTCTCAAGATAAACTATAAGCTATGTTAACCGTATCATTATGGTTAATGATAAAGGTATTAACTGGTGAATGTAACCCTCAAATATTAAGATGGTGATCTTTCTTGTTAAATGAGCATTAAACATAGCCCTAACAATGAACCCTGCCCAACTTTTAAAATACTTCAGGGTTTTTAAGTTACAAAGACTATCAAGAGTAACCAAAGGGGGGGGGGGGGGGCGGGGAGTGGGGAAAAAGAGAGAGAGGAAGAAAGGGAGGAAGGAAGAGAGAAAGAGAGTTAGCATGGAAAAGAGAAAATTCAATGGACACAAGACAGAGAATCTGGCTAATAGTAAACAAGGCAATGCAGAAAAAGCAATAAAATTAAATTTTGTGTTCCCAAACATATTACCAGTATAATTTGAGTAACAAGCAATAACTTCAATTTACAGCATGGTAAAGCATACCCAATAAAACAATGATGATGATAACATTTCTTCCCCTATTAAATATAATAAAGACATTTATCCATGATTCTTGGTTACTCTAATGGAATTCTGGGATATTTTCACTGAGGGGTTCTCTCTGAAAAAACAAACAAAAAACTGCATTTAGGGCAAGCAGTGGAGAAAATATAAAAATATGCTGTGGATGGAATTTTTTTTTAATGTATAGTCTGTGGGTTTTTTGGTTTGTCCTTTATAAATGGTCATGATTTGCTTTTTTAACACAGAAGGTAAGGCTTTTTGCCTTGGTTCATAACATATTTCATTTTAAGGCTCACAAGAGGACATAAAGTACAGTTAACCCAAGTACCTAAAATACTGTCTTGTGAGACAATAGCTATATAATTGGATTACCTTTAAAACTGTGATGAACTATTTGAATTAAAGATTTTTATGTTCATTATCTATAGTAAATGTAGGATGTAAGCTTTCACTGTGTGACATTTTAACTTGTAATCAAATAAAAACAATTGTTTTACTTCAGATAGTTTTGGAGACTTAAAGCTGTCTTTGTCTTGAATGCTGCTTTCGAAATCATCATTGCACAAGGGGGCTTTACAGGGAGGTCAGACCTTAACACTTGCACAGGTATCAGAGCACAACGAACCATGTATTTTTAAAGAGCTTGCTGATAAGCTCCATATCAAAATGAAAATATTGAAAACACAATGTAATTAAAATGACCCTGTCATTAAGAACCTCATGGGGGGTAGGGGGGTATATTAGGAGTTTGGGATTAATATACACACACTACTATATATAAAACATAAACAACAAGGGCCTACTGTATAGCATAGGAAACTATACTCAATATCTTGTAATAACCTATAAGGGAAAGGAACCTGAAAAAGTATATACATATGTATAACTGAATCACTCTGCTGTAACCTGAAACTAACATGACACTGTAAATCAACTATACCTCAATTAAAAAAAAAAAAAAAAAAGAACCTAATATACAAAGTCCTTGCTCCCTTAAAGAAATCTGCACAGAAAAGTTTGATTTACACCTTAAGTGAAAAATCAATCCCAAATACTTTACAGCAAAAGTAGGAAACTAAAATAGGTATCACCAAACCATTTTCTTCACACTTTTCTATGGTGAGAAACGGAACATAGTGAGTAGGCAAACAATACTATGTGGAATTCAGAATAACAAAATAAAGCATTCTAGAAACTTCACCTTTGTAGGACAGTCCTATTCTATAATAGTTGTGTTCCTTTGGGCACGCATTTTGCTTCACTTCTGACAAGCTTCAAAATCACTCAATGGATTTATTAAAGAAAAAATCCTGTTAATTACCAATTTTATAGGTTAGACTTTAGTCAGATAACCCACTCCAGGTTGCTATATAAAGAACTCACATCATTTCTGTGGCGCTTCATATATTTAAGCTAAGCACTAAGTCACAGAGGTGTGACTGTATTTTTGTATGTGTGTGATGCGTGTCTGGGTCTGTATGCATACAACAAATACAAATACCGTAGTCCCTTTTTTTAGGTTTTGTTGCAATCACAGCAGGTGTGAGTTAACAGGGAAAACAATTTATCCTGTTAACATATATTTTTCTTAAACATTTTATTTATGTGGTAACTCAAACTAGCAATCTATGAAGTAATGAAATAGAGGGATCTTTTTAAACTGGGGAGGTAAAGCTAGAAAGAGCAATTGGGAATCAAAGGTAAGTTTCACGGTATGATGTGCATGACACATTGAAAGGAGTCCAAAAAGGCATTCATCATCAATATGTTAATATAAAAGACAAAAACAAGAAAACAGACAAAAATCAGCATCTTCTTGCTATGAAGCACTAAGGCACCGCTAAGAGACTGAGCACCAAAATGTCTCTTCACAAATTCCTTCCCTTTTATGATGCAAGTGATTTATTATATTCAAGCCTTTTAAAATGATGCGATATTCAAAATTTAAACTTTCTTTGTGCCAAATTACATTTGCTGCTGCTTTTAAGAACAGGTTTAAAAGAAGTATTTATAAATTATATAACAAAAATCATATGCAATCCATGTATATAAAAAGGGTTGGTTTATTGTAGTTCAAATACATAAACTGAACATTCAAACATCTTAAAATTAAACTTTAGAAACAAAAATTTAACATTCAAATAGGAGTACAGTTTACAGGGAACACCCAAGAAAGGTAATTTGTTGTCTAATCCAGAATATTGATAAAGATCGCTTAATGGTGAATAAAATGTGTTTAACAGCAGTCCTAGTCTGGTCAACATGTTAGTTATGACCGTGGTTCCATACCTGAGAAGAAATTACTAAATAAATCTTCTCTTAGGCTAAACAACAAGACTTGGCCTATAATTCAAAGGGGATAATCAAAGCACATAAGTGAACAAATAAAACTAAAGTGTTCTTTAGAGACAAAGGTAAAAGTATGTCCATTATAATAAGCTTAGCCTCTGGAAGATAAGAATTCAATTTTCAGTGTTTTGTCTTTTACCCGCTTTAAAAAACAAAATCAAAACAAAACAAACCCCAACTTAGGTTTTTCTGGAGTCTGTGGTATCTGCATCTTGCAAGTTCAAACCACAAATGCTCTTACGTCTTGCATGTATTATAACACTGCTAGAAAGAACGTCACCAAAAGTCACTGACTTCCACACCTCATAAAAGGATAATTTTTTAGCTTCAAGATTTTAGATTTACTAGAGACAGCCTGTATTTGAGTATGCAAGTCAGTCATGCCACACAAAGAAAAGCATAAATATTTCCAAAGTGTTCTCTGTTCAGAAACTGTTCACGGATGCTTCTCCTTCTGTTCATCAGATGGTTTTGCAATAGTTTGACTAATGCACATACATGTAAAAATCTGAAAATTGGCTCATGCAAGCGTTTTGAATTAACAGACACCCCTGTGGAAGAGTATTCAGAATTATTTTGTTGATCGTCTTGTGGGCTCTGATGCTGTGGGAGGTGGGGGTGGACCCCGGCGATCCAGGTCATCCACATATGCCACAATCAGTTTGCGCCTCTCCTCTGGCACACAGTCTAGTACTAGATACCGTTTGTCATTCTGCAAAATTTTTTCTACATCTTTCAGGTGCTGATCAGATTCCTGGATTAGCTTTTTGGATCTGAAATAAGAAAAGAAGTCCAAGAATTACTGACTGCTGTTCATAGGTCTTTCAGAAATGAGCTGGAAATGTCCATCTAGTTCCTAATTGTGTTTCCATTTTTTTTTTTTTTTTTTTTTTAAGAAAAATTTCACTGCAGTGGTCACCTTTGTAAGTCGCCTCAGCAAAGACTCCAAGGAGTGAAAGGGCCTCAGAAGCTGAATTACCCTCCCACCCCTACTGGTGGTCCCTCCAGATCAGGGCTGAGGGTGGGTGGGTAAATCTTGCCCGTGCTGTACCTGTTCTGTGGATGAACAGAGGACTTCAGTCTGCGGGGCTGCCAATCCCAGCATCTTTCACAAGCTTTCACTTTCACATCTGTCACTAAATTAACTATAAAAATGTAGAAAGAAGTCTTACTTCACATCTAATTTAAAAGCCCAAGCTGATGCAAAACATTAAGGATCCTGACCAAAAAATCCAATCACAAAATACCTAAAAACCACACCCTCAGCACTATCTATCCTCCCGTGCACATACCCTTCATTAAGATGTTTCAAATTTTTCTCTTAAAAGAAGAAAAGCTGGAGCATGAAACAAAAATGGTTTCCTGCATACTGATTGCTAAGCAATGTAAAATTGTTCTCCCGATGACAACTTGCTGGGGGTGGGGAACTACTGGGTATGTTACAGAGAAAATTTGTTTTAAAGCTCTGATTTTATAATTTAAAGTTTTAATTTAAAAGTATCCAGCAAACTGCTTTCCTCTGAGAAAAAATGTTTTTGCTGAGCTCAAATAAGATGATTTCAAACTTTAGAATGAACACTGAATAGTCTTCAGAGGAGGCAAAGATAACTGATAGTGAAAGTTTTTTTTTTTTAAGTCTCTTCATGAAATACAATTCTTATATATTTGGAAATACTTCTAAAAAAGCAGTGAAGTGAAAACAAAAGTATGTTTAAAAACTGGATGGGTGGGTAACACAAAATAAGAATTAACATCTGGGCCCTTTCTTTGAAAAAAAAAAGAGAAAAAAGAAAGAAAAAAGGTAAGGGTAGATATGGGCTGTATTCAATCTTTGATAAAGTTGCCTTCTTCTTACTCCTAAAAATTAATAATGTCAACATGTGTGTGAATGCAAAGTATGCTTTGGCCATCAGAGTAAGGACTAGTAAAGACAATGACTGCTGATATGAAACATTTCATTGCACACACCTATATGTTATAAATTTGGTCTCTTTCAAAAGCGTCCTGAAGTCAGCTTTGGCTGTGATGTATTTGTCTCTGATGTATTCTTCAAACTCTCTTTGTTTTTTCTGCAAAAGGACAATAAGATTAGGGGGGAAAATTCTACTAATTCCAAAATTAGTATCAATTATTTATTAAACAAGTAACCTGTAAGTCACGACATAAAAAAATTCAAAAGAAAAAGGCAATAAGGTATGTTTTGTCCATGTAACATTCATTAAAAAGGAAAATCTGCAGTGTACATTTTTAGGGGAAAAAGCAAGAATGAGGAACCATATATTAGTAGTAGCTAAAACTTCAGGGCTTGCTATGTGCTACATTGTGCTGAGGGTTTTATAAGATATCTCCTTTACCCTTCATAACAACCTCAAGGGGTAGACACTCTGAAAAATAAGGAAATTAAGGGTTAAATGTGCATTCCTAAAGACTATTTATATCTTCAAGCACAAAAATAATGTGGCATAATTTATAAGATAATGCTCAGAACTTTAATAAGTTCAACTGAGCGTTTAGCTCAGTAAGGGAGCTTGGTAAGGGAATAGCAAAAATAAGTATAAACTCTGAGCTTTAAAAAAAAAAAAAAAAAAAAAAAGACCTTATTATCAATTCTAAAAATCAGAAAAGTTAGAGACTGAGACTGGATCTCTCAGCTATCTGTCTACCACTCTTTTCCAACCACGTATATTTTGTGGTCCACACATCTAAAATTCCACCTAATGGAGTAGGAGGGGGAAGAATATTATTAGATCATGGGCTTTCTGGACTCTAGACCTAGAGAAACCAACCAGGACAGAATGATGGGAAGAAGGAACATATGAAGGCTGAGGGACAAAATGGACTGGAATGAGCTACACTTTCCTTGACATCATTCACTATTTCAGACCCTTGGTGAGTTCTTCTCCTACACAGGAGCCAGAGTGCACCAGAAGAGAGCTCAGCTTCTACAAACCTCACACATCTGAGGTTCCCCTACTCCAAAGTCTCTGGAGCATATAAGAACTAGAGATCATGTTATGTTTTTCTGCTAGCGTGGCTGTAAGAGTCAAGCACTTTGATAGCCTGGTACCAATTGCCAGGCTCAATATATCTATCTAGTGGGACCTGACTATACAATAAATAAAACCTATAGCTTCATTAGTCTCTTAGAAGATCCCAAAACACAGGCTTAACCCCAAGGATTAAATTTTTAAAGTTCCTCTTGTGCTGTCTTGTTAATATACTGTACAAGACAGAAAATATAAACTTGAAATTCAGATTTATTTCTCATACACTTAAAAGTTATTCACTTAAAACCATCAACTTCATTTCAGTCAAGATACTAGTGCTGCTGATTAAGCACCCAATTAATATTTATAAACTGAAAGTAAATCTCAGACAAAATTTTCTTACCCTGTCACTGGAGGAGAACTTAATGCACCGAGGATCTTCCTTAATGATTTTTTTTACTTCTTTCCATGTGGATGTTAAGGTGATCTTTGAAAGACAAGTGAATAAAAAACATAAATAGAACTCACTTTTACTGAGGGGATCAAAGTGCAGCACATATGGTACATAATATTACACTGACCTGCAATCTCTTGTAATGCCCAAGCATAACCGGACTAAGTTAGGGACAGGGAAGCAGCTTTAATGCAGTTTCTTTTTGTTGGCTTACCACAAGAGTTATGTTCATGGCCATACTTTCAAGGTGACCTAAGACAATCACCTGCAAACCCTGTATCTCCATGGGCAACATCATAACTTCTGAAGAAACCATCACCAAAGAGAGATCAGATAAATAGGAGCAAAACCTGAACAAAGGGTACAAACTGCCAAACAAGAGGGCCACGGTACCAAATTGAAAATGGAGCAAAAGAAGGAATCTATTAACTCTATCATCAGGAAGCATCAATGATCACACACAGCTAAGGACATATGGAATTACTAAGGGAGCAGATACGAACTTAAAAACTGCAAAAGGAAGTAACTTCTAAACAGTGAAAATACCATCAACATTTTACTTAAGCAAACGAACAAAAAAATCGGAGAACAAAGTATCATAAAACCCATGAACTCCAGTAATGGGTCTAAAGAGAAGGACATTAAAAGTCATATCAATGTTTTACTTTGGGAATTATTAACAAAGATTCATCTAGATTAAAGTAGGAAAGTAAGAGCCGCTTACTGCAGAAGTTTCATCCAAAAGTTGCCTAAAGTGCTCCCTCTTCTTTTTGGTAAGTGCTTCAATGTGTTCATTAAAAAGCTTCTCTTTCTCTTCTCTTTCCAACAAGGATCCAGATTCCCAGCGGTGATCTTTCCGAAGAGTCCTCCGAGTATCAGACCAGGACACATCTGAAGAACGTACCTAAAAATAGAGAATGGTATCTATCACCAAACAGACTTACCTTTTCATATTTCATCAATAAAAGAATCATTTATTTGGTTTAGGAACAATACACTTATTAATAAAAGAAGTTTCTGATGACTCCATCTCAGTCAAGCAGTCACTGAAAATCTCACCTCCCAGAGCTCACCTAAGCTATGTAGTATGGGTTTAGAGGTGGCAAGGATGAAGAGAGGATATCTCCCATCAACCATGGTCCCTAAGAACTTTAAGTACCTAGGTACTCTCCTGAACATCTTACCAACTTCTGGTAGTAGCAGAAATGGATATAAATAAAAGAGGAAATACACCATCTCACAGCACAAGCAGCTCACCAGATAAAAAAATTTTTTCTTGAGCTCAATTTGGGACTTAACTACATCCTGGAAGTGACACTTTCACACACAAGCAGGAATTAACTTCATTAACAAGATAACAGGTCTGGCTGGTTCAGCAACCAGCAGAAAGGTATGCTGCATGGATGGTAATGGCATTACAAGTTAAGTCACACCTCTGCCAATGCTAAGAAATATGGGATGCTGAAAAGACAGAAAAGTAAGAAAGAAGAAAAATATAAAAACATTTATTTAACCAACATTTATCAAGCACCTAAAAACATGTCAGGTGAACACTGAACTTGGCACTGGGAATACTAAATAAATAACACAGTTATGTCCTCCTTCAAAGGGCTTACTTTTTGTAGGGAAGATAGGCATATAAGCAAAGAACTGCACTAACATGTAATAAGTGCTGCAAAGGTATATGCTGAGCACAAGTTTGGTAAATGGCAACAGTGAGATCAAATCTGCCTAGATGGGTCAGGATCAGCCTTACAGACAGATACTTGAGTGTGCTCCTCAAGAATGACAAAGTTTGCCACTGTGGTGGGAAATTTAAAAGCATTATAGGTGGAGGGATTGGCATGTGTAATGACAGCATTCATTAAACGTTAAGTATGGTTCATTAAAGGTAAGTTCAGCAAGGCTACAGCTTAGGGGGCAAGAGAGGAAACCAAAAAGGATAAGGTAATATGAAGGTAGGAAGTCAAGGAATGAACAGTTTTTTATATTATGCTAAGGAGACTGAATTTGAAATGTAGGCAACTTCCAGAAGTAGGGAGGACCTTAACCTTCTTCAAGTAACAGGGAGAGTGACAAGATCACCAGATTTGCTTTTTACAAAGACTTCTGTGATTGCAATAAAGAGGATGAATTTGGGGGAAGCAGAGGCAGAGAGAGAAAACAAGAAACAACTGTAATTGTCCAGAGAACAGAAAAAAGTCATTGAAAACAGATCAGCAGAAGCAAGGGAAGAAATCAGAAGAAGCAACAGGAGTGATGAGAAGAGACTTGTTGAAAGAAAGAAAAGAAACAGTAGGAGAGACAGTGACAAAGAGAAGAGGAAAAAACAAGTAGAACAGCAGAGTGGTCTGGGGGCATTCGGTGTAGGGACAAAAAACCCTACCTACCTCAACAACCCTGGATAATACAGAAGGATTTTAAAAAAAAATCCCAGGGGTCAGTACACCTCCAGTCCTACATTCCATACTGTCTACATGTACAATAACTGATCATTACAATGATGACCCAAATCATCAAAAGATGAACTTATGTTCACAACACTTTATTACTATGACATGCAAGTGTGATGATTTAAGATGACTTCATCAAGGAAAATTTTTTTAAAAACTTTGAGACTAAAAGATCATGAATTTTCATACAAAACATCAAACCTCTGAAAATTTTAAATAACTAGGGTTTTCCTATTCTAATGGTGTTAATACCAAGTATTCAATTTAAAAATACTTTATAGGTAACTTACTAACTTATATCTCTGAGTCAATTTAAAGAATATTAAAATGTCCACTAATGAAGTAATATAATAGATTTCTAATATCCAGTACTTCAGAGAAAAAAGCAAAATAGTAATACCATATCAGACAGAAGAGCCTTGAAATTCTGGATAGCTTCTTCTCGTTTGTGCTGTTCTCTCTCTCGATCTATTTCTTTTGTTTGCTCTGAACGAGCCTTCTGCACCTCTCTTTCTCGTTCTCGAAGGCTTGCCTCAATGCGGGCTTGCCTTTCAAGCTCCTTTTCTTTTTCTGAGTCTAAATTCTGTAAAAGTGAAATTACATTAACCTTCTTACTAACTCCATCAAAATATGACTCCACAGAATAACTAGTTTGCCAAATACAAAATTTCAAACCTAGTTTTTAACCAATATACCTAAACACTCATTTCAAAGTCAACTACTAGAGAGTCTATTAGGAATACCAACAAGAAAAATTCTAAACCCAAAACAGTAGCAAATGCCTTTATACTGCAATTAAGAATTTTACTATTCCATGGTTACTATATGAGTAAACACAATGGTTACCTTGGCTATTTTTTCAATGTACTGTTTGAAAAGGTCTTCTCTCATTGATGAACTATCCACTGCTTTGTAACGTGGATCACTTTCTACTTTGTCTTTTACTTTGCTCCATCGAGACTGACTGTCCAAGTGATGATTAGATAATAGTTCAAAGAAATCTGATTTTATCTGTATTTCAAAACAGGTGTGAGGTGGGAGGAAAACAATATGCCATAAGAAATTCCTCATATATAAATGTTTACAACTAGAAAAAAAGTTCACTTACCTTAAAGATGAGAATAACTTTTTTAATGCAGTTAGAGCAGAATTTTAGTAAAAAAGATCAGAATTGCTCTTTTACGAGAAATATAAAAATCAATACACATACAGGCTCTCATTTAAAATCTACCAAATTCAAAATAAATCATATTCAATGAAATTATTCAAATATAGAAACAACTTTTTTATGTTGTTTGTAACTTTTGATCTCAGAACTGCCACGTTTTTATGAAGAATATGAATTTGCCATTTGCCATAAGATTCAGGCTTATGAACTAATGGCAAAAATACTTTAACATCAAGATAGCAAGAATATTTTTAAAAGTAGATGAATAAAACTGTTTGTTAAAATTAACAAGGGAATTTAGAACCAGTTGAGCACAAAGAGCAAGTCTTATTCATTACAAATCTGAAATGATACTGTCAAATGTGTAAAAACAAACAAACAATAAACTTTTACATTTTGGTTTTAATAAAGAGCAATGTTTTTACCTTTATATGTAAGAAAATTATAGAATTTCGATGGTCATAATTAGTCATTTCTAAAAAAACCACTACATTCAGATTTCCTGTGCTCTTTAGCCATTAAACATGTATGCCTTCACCAGAATATAAGTGTCAATGAAATTAACGTTCTTAACAAATCAAGTACCAAGTTAGTAACATTATACTAAAGGTATTAAATAATATTAACCTTTTAGTGTCAACATATACAATACTTAGAACGTCTCTTCCAAATTGTTAAAACTGGAAAAATTTGTTAGAATTGTTAAAAATTTTACCTTTTTAATAAGAGAAGAAAAGAATAAACAAGGCATTTGTTTTCATGCACTTTGAGGACCTCTTCTAAAATTCAGTCGCATTTAAATTATTATGTACTGCTACTAGGGAAGACCTCCAAGGTAGCTAAAGTCATTTCAACAGAGGATTCTGACCAGGTCAAGAACCTCTCCTCCCCATAGGAATTAAACATGTTACCTTCCTACTTGACCAAGGGAATGAGAAATGAGAAATGGAATCAGAATTTTTGTGTGGGCACAAAATAAATGAATCATTCCTTCTGCCTATTTCAACCCTCTCACTTCTCACTGTAACCTCATTTCTCCTAATAGAGGATTAAAAGGGAGGTAAATGTCCTTTCTAGAAAACACTTGTAAGGTTATAAAAAACAGAGCTTCTGCATTAGAGAACTTTTTAAAAGATGAGCTATTCAGCTGTGGATTTCTCCACTCACCTAACTTGGCTCTTGACTGTTTGGATTAATGAGAAATAACTCATAAGCCCAATATTTCTAGATGGCAATAAAGAAACTACTTGAGGTAGCGGTGTAACATTACTTTTCTGTTCATCTGTCTAACTTTGTATCTGACACAATGAACACCAAATTCCCAGATGCATGGGATAACTAGAAGGCAAAATTTACGTTAAATGAAACATGTAAGCTGTATCAAATAGGAATCTTTCTAAGCCATAAGAATATACATTAACTTAAAAATATTTCAAACATTAGACATGAAGCCTATAAAGAATTATCATATAGTTAAAAAAATATATGATGTATAAACAAAGTGAACTTTAAATAAAATTTAACTTCTTTCACTGTAGATATTACCATGACAGGTTACAAATGGCTTACCGAAGCTGCTTTTTATATGAGAATTATTTAACAACTGCATAAATGTCAATTTCCATTAGCAACAGTTCAAGGTCTACTGTCCCTATTTTCTTCTCTCCAAAAATGGAAGTACCTTACCAACTAAGCTGTTTAGTTAAAAAGGGAGAAATAGTTTCCTCAGCCTAATGTACTGAAACAAAAATTGCTCAGCAGCTAATTCAAAAGAGAGGGAAGAGAGAAAAATGCCAACGTCATAAGAGGATTAACTCCATTATATGCAACTTCAAATCTGTTGTTCCAAAAAATAAATTATTTGAAACATAATTTAATAAAAATTGGTTATAATAATAATAATAAATTATAATCAAATAAACAAAAACTAGAGGGTAGCTACTTTGGTAAACAAAACAGTCCAATAAAACAGCTTTGGGGGCATTTTTTATAAAACTACCAGTGAAAAGCTACATGAAAATGATGATTGCACCCTTTAGCTTGAAAATGCCTCCTAAAGGGAAAAAAAAGGATTTCACCAAAAGTCAATGCCCTTCACAGGTTTTTGACTCAGCAAGTAATTAGCTTTAAATTTTTACTATTCAGCTATTGATTCAATTGTCTCAATGTTACAAAGACCAGTTAGGAATCTTAAGAACAAAGAAACTCCAATATACCAGTTTACCATTCAATTACACATAGCTAAAATGCCATTCTTAAAAAATGTACTGCCAATGTACTTCATAAAAATAAATACACAGTGAAAGTCATGAAGTGATAAAACTTCATTAACCAGATACTTCTCAAAATTTGAGTATAAAAAGTACATTTAAACCTTTACAAAGATTTCTGCTTTCATAACCTAGTTAGCAATTGATTTTTCATTCTTTAAATTGACTGAGAAAGTTTTACTTTGGTAATTTCCTTTTTTTTCAATGTAATAGTACAAAGATAAACCTTTAATTTAGAGAATTCAAATTTTACAATCAAAAGAAAGTAAAGCTGAATATATTAAGTTTATTTAGATGTAATGTCTATTTAATTTCTTATTTTAATTAACACATCCTGGGCACAACTCTCATTACTTCATAAGGAAAAAGACTAAAAAAAATGTAATGTACCGGAACTGTGGGAGGCTAAAGTGACCACACAGAGAGATATCAATGCTTTCCTCACTAGAGAATCCCATAATACTTTGCGTAGCAGTGACTGACAGCTCTCAGACCAAACTGATTGACAGGCCACACAGCACAAAACTGTAAAGCCTATCCACTTGTTATAAAACAGAATACATAAAATAATTACCAAAAAAAGTGTTTAGAAAAAGAACATCAGTTACAAATGCAAAGAGAAAAACATTCAATTTGTTTAAAAGCAATCATACGATATCAATCATTTATTTACTTGGTTTTCTTTAAAAAAACAGGTTCTTACTAAAAGTCAAAAGTAGCAAACAATTCACTGACATGATTCTAATTCAACAGTCAAAATGTTTATGCAGAACTCAACCTTGCACATTTCCTCTGAGAAGCATAATCATTTACCAAAGACAGTCAACAGTGAAATAATTCTGGAAAAATCTACCTTGAAGCATAATAAATCAGATAATCAGGAAATTTCAGTTATTTCTGACAAAAGTTATTTCACCTAATACTGTTGCTATTTTCAATGAAAGAGGCTTCCTCCCAACAAAAGTGGTGTTACTTCCATAACAACATTTCTTAATAGAATCTGTAATATTTTAACTTTCTAGAATAAGAGGCAATTTTAAATGTCAAGAATGATAAAGCTTCAGAGGTTCTTTTTCTCTATTCACAAAGCAGACAGGGTCACTAAGGAGAGTGGCTGTTATGTTTTGATGGTTTACACACCACTGGTGCCACCTCCCTACCAGTCTGCCTCCTCAGTGGTGAGCTCCTCTCCACTCCTGACACCACTATCAAATGACATTTGGAATTCATTAATCTTTAATAGCTGACCTTTAATTCTGATAAGCAATAATTCATATGTAAGATATGTTTACTAAAAGATTAGAAAGTCACTAAAGTGCTATCTTTTAGAGGGCAAAAAATATAAAGAAGCTTTTTGAAAAACTTAAATGTTACTACCTATAAAGAACCTTGAAATCTTAGGCAGGCACCAGTGAAGAGATAGGCCTAATAACCAGTTCTGGGTTTACTGCGCATCCTAGTATTAATAAAATTTAAAGAAAATCTATGCAGCTTAGTGACACTACTAAAATGTATGCATTATGGAAGTAAAGTGATATTATAAACAACTGTAAAAGTTAACTTAAAAAGCTAAACAATAAATGTGCGTCCTGTTATTTATGCCCATGAATGAGATTAGAAACACAGCACCAGCTCAGTCCCTTCCCATTCACACTCCCATCAATCACACCACTGGAACTAAAACCATCTTACCTTCTCACCTCTGGTCTTCGAATCTTCTTTCTCTTTCTTCCTTGCAGCTGCCACAAATTCATTAAACAAGGCTTCTCGATCTTTCATCTTTTCAATTGCTTTGAATCTTGAATCTTTAGCATGCTTGGCTGCAAATTCACTAAAAGTAGCTCTGTAACAAAATGGCAAGTGTGCTAACTTTGGTAGAGCTATTTCTACTTGTAGAAAGGTATAGCAGACGATACCATCTTCCCAGTAAGAATATGTGCCAACAAGACAATGAGTCCCAACATCTGCCTACAGAAAGGAGTGAAAAGGGCTGAAGAGTGAAAATGTGGTTAGAGATCTGTATACTATCAGCATGATGTTAGGGGGATAGACATCTGAGAGCAAAGAATTTGTGTGCTTCAAGAGACTTAAAGAGTCCATCTATTTCCACCCTAAGATGAGGCTGAATTCTTGCTTCCAGCCATGGTGGAATAACTCTTACTGAATTAGCTCTCCTTCCATAAGCAACTATAAATCCAGACAAAATATATGAGGCAACTGATTTCAAGCAGTGGACAACAGGTAGAGTAAGACTGAGGTAAGAAGCCCCGTGGCACTGTGCCTCAGGACAATTTCCCAAAATGCAAAGAGGTAGAGTCCAAGCAGAGTACAGTGGTCCCAATGAGCTAGAAGCAGCAGAGATCAGAGTTTCGGTGCTAAAATGGCAGGGGAATAAGCTATAGAAAGAGGGTACTACCCCAAAAGAATACCATTTTGAAATCCCTCATGCATAAGTAGACAGCCAAGGCCAAGCTATAAACCAGCAGAAAGACCACTCCCGGTACCAAACTGCTACATGCTTAAGAGCAAAAAAGAGATACCAGACACTGAGTAGTGCTGGAAAAAGAACAATATTAAGACAACAAAGCCCACAAAAGATTCACAAGGGAGACAAAGTCGGAAGTTTGACAAAAACACCTCCCACTTTCTGAGATCCATACTAACAAAGCATAAAATCAAACCTAAAATTAAAGTGACTGGCCTGTAATTGGCCTGCTAAAATAAGAATACACACTCTTGAGAGAAAGGTAACAGATTCGAGTCTCTACCTATTATCCACAATTTCTAATATTCAATTAAAAATCACTAAACATACAAAGAAACATGGAATCCATACGAAAAAAAAATTTTAAGCCAATAGAAATTATCCCAGGATGCCCAGATGTTGTTTTAGGTATAGACAAATCCTTTAAAACTATTACAATTATATTGGAAGAATTAAAAAATATGTTCAAAGAATTTAAAACATGATCTTAATGGATGAACAATTAGGGAGTTTCAGCAGAGATATGGAAAATTAAGGTCTATGGGGGCTAATGAAACTAAGTATTAAAAAGGTTTCTTCATGAATAAAAGGCATTTATAATGCTTTCATATATTTGGATATATTTCACCTTATATAATAAGAATTCACTCTTATAATAAACACTCCCATATTTAGCATGTTTTTAGAGGTGAAAAATAAAGCTTACTTTCCCCTATAAAACTACTTATCTCAATTCAAAAATAAAACATCTCCTCTTAGGTATTAAAACAAAGATTAAATTACTACTTTAATTATCAAGAAAAAACTGGCTGGTTAACTTTAGAATTTAGAGTTTAAAACATCAACTGAAGACTAGGCGTACTACTCACTGCTAACATTTGCTATTTTTAAGCTTTGCTCACCAAAGCCAGATTCTAACAATCTTTTTGTATGCAACTGGTATTACTCACAATATCTAACGTCATTAATTCAACATTTTTAATAAAAGGATACATTGCAAAACTGGGTATGTCACCATACATATACATACAATGGATACATAACCATAATAAAATTATATGGTAAAATAAAAATGCATACCCCAGAAAAGGGATCATATGTAGTCCATTAAATCTATTTTCTTTTCATGATAAATTAAGTATACCTTGCTTTATAATTTTAAGACAAAAAAAGCAATTATTACTGATTAAATAAACTTTTTAAAATGTAAAATCAATGTATAAAAGTGAGAAATTCAATTATTTTATACATATTTATATTATTTAAAATAGGTTAAAAAATATGTAAAATATATTTTTTACGAGAAGAGACTAAAATGAAGTTTTAGCATTAGATTCCCATACAGATGTTTTCATATGACTCATCTTTTAATTCCAAAAATGCTACTTTATAACAGACAAGGTATAAGAATCCTTTGCAGGAAAAAAGTGAGGTGGATGGTTGGTTGGTGGTAGGGGATGGGAAAGAGCATAGTGACTCGGAGTTGACCATAGGAGGTATACCTGAAATTTCCATTAAAAAAGAAAAAAGACATAGAAGAAATAGGCACTAAAGTTAGGTAATTCTCCCCAGTCATTCTTTCCCTTGGAATAAACTCCAGTGTTTTATATCTATGAACTCTACTGAAGAACTTTGTGCCAGTGGCCTTTTCCCAATTCAAAGTAGGTCTATGGACGGTATTTTCTCAACTTTAAGTTTTTCCTCTTTGTTTTCTACTACTTACTAAAATCGGTCCTAATCTCTATGCTAGTATTAAAATGCATCAATTTAGCAATACAGCACAATGCCCCAAGTGCTAAGACTTCCAGTTATGTGCCTGATGGCTTTACTTTCTGAAGCAACCTGCATAGTAAAGATCACTTCAACAATTCTATCTGCCCCAAAAGAATATCAGTAGGGTATTGTGATACAGCAAGACTTAATTTGTCAAATCCACAAAAGAGAAATCTCATTGGAGTCTCAATTATTCCCAGACCCATAAAGGGTTTTTATAGATACATTTTGCTGAATCATTTGAAAATAACCTGTAGACATCATGAGACTCCATCTATAAACATTTCAGCACGCATCTCCTGAGACTAAATCCTTTTTCTTCCATAACCACAATATCCAAGAAAATTACTAATCTCTAATATTATATAATACCAATTCATGTTCCAATTTCCTCAACTGCCTTCCAAAACGTCTTTTATAACCCAGTTGCAATTACACTGACCCATGAACTTACCCTTTTGATTAAGAAAAAGCCCAAGACCCCCTGGAGAGTCTGAAACTCTGTTAACCTCTGAAGAATAT
Organism: Balaenoptera borealis; assembly: GCF_965194805.1. NCBI lineage: Eukaryota > Metazoa > Chordata > Mammalia > Artiodactyla > Balaenopteridae > Balaenoptera > Balaenoptera borealis. Next base: position 124,690,424 of record NC_138867.1, on the reverse strand, counting down.
TACATTCTTTATGCTCACAAATACTCAGCTTGCTTTTATGAAATCTGTATTAATAACACTGTTAAGTTTCTCATTTTTCAAATATACACTTTTGAAAAAGTGTACCAAATACACTTTTCCAAACAACAATACTCTTCCCTGTCTCCACTGACAAAAATAACTGTTTAAACAAGATAAACTTTTATAAAAAGTGCCATTTAACCCAGAGACTCCATGATTCTACCCCATAGTTTTAGAGATTCTCCATGTTCTGGTATATTCAAAGCAACTTAATATCTCTACAAGAAAGTGATTCTCCCTGTCTTGACTATTCTGTGTAATACTGGAACCTAGCTGAAATCCCACATTCACTCAGGGAAGTTACCTAATTTGCATAGATCTTACTTTCCTTATCTGTAAAATAGGTAGGATATGAGCACCTAAATCACACTGGTTGTTTTGAAGACTGAATGAGATAATATACATACACATATGCATGTACTTTAACTGCATATATGTGTAAGTTCATACATCTATCTAAAATATCCAATAACTGATGCTATTATTGTTATTATAATGCTAAGCACATAAGTTTAAAATGTCTCCTTTTCTTTAGTCCTTTACATATATTCAATATATATTAACAATTAAATGAAAATGTCAGACAAGACAATCATCTAGACACTTAGAAATTTTTGAAATGGAAGGTCCTTCACCACTTCAACTCAATCAAAATAATGTTCCCACTCTGCAATTCATTATGTGTAAAACTTTAAGAAGACAGGGACAGATATTTAATCATTTACCAGTTTCCAGAGAAGGAAACTTATTCTCAGAGGGAAGCTTTTAAAACAAAGGTACCTTTTCTTGAAAACCAATGCCTCATAGAGCACCAGGGATTCCCTCCAAAGAACGAAGATTCTTAGAAAGGCAGAAACCAATAATGAAACAAGAAGTTTTTCATGTCCAGAAGTCCAAAAGATGTGTGTGTGTGTGTGTGTGTGTGTGTGTGTGTACACACACATATATATATTCAACTGATCTAGGAGAAAATATATACATACTTTGATATTTGATAGTAATAAACCATATACCTTGGATTAAATTTTGCTTCTTCCATCATTTTTTTGAAATCTTCCTTGGCTTGCATTATTTTGTTTTTCTTTTCCCTGCGTTCTTCCTCTGCCCTGGTCTTTACATACTGATCAAATACCTATTACAAAAATAAACCAATTTGACAAGTTAGTCTTTCATATAGGTAATCTAAATACCAAAGTGTAGAATCTATTAAAAAAAATACTAAGTCAGTATCTTTGTCCAAAAATAGGAGAAGTATATTAATCATAGGTAACTCAATTATATGCAGACGATCTATAGCAAGTCTAACCTTAAAGCTTCAATTGACAGAACTACACAAGCATACACGCCCTCTGTTTAGGCTTCCAGAATAAAAGTTAAAAGCCCCTTTAATTTTCATTTTCTCTGATTACAAATTGAATACAGGTTTAGTTTTAAAATTTCAAGCAATATAAAATGTTTAAATCAGTCTTCCCAAATCCCTTCTACAAAAAACATTAACAATATGGAACCTATATTTTATTTCTTTGCTTATCTTTAAGACATAATTATTTTCACCTAAAATGTAATCTTGCTTTACACATATTCTATATATTTTTTCCCACTTAATAATGTATAGTCAAGATGATGAACTTTTAAAGTCACAAACCAGTAAGAACACAGAAATGTGCAAAAAAGAAACAGCAACTCTGGAAGCTGAAAAGCACATGGAGAGGTGATAAAGGATTTGGCAGACACAAGAAAGCTGACCCTAAACCAGCAGTCAAGAAAACAAAGCAACCAATTTTTTAAATTAGAGAATTCTCAAACAGCTCCAGAATTGATAACACCAGATACCCATGAAGTGAGGATAGGGTAATGCTACAATAAAGCTTTTTAAGAAGCAGTTTAATCACTAGATCCTCCTTGCCAACTTTATGTATCTGGGGCACTGCCACTCCTAAAACTCAGTAAGGCAAGGGGTTATTCTCTAGAGCAAGGGTTAATTAGCAAATCGCGATCTGCTGGCCAAATCTGGCCTGTTGCCTGTTTCTTTACAGCGCAAGAATAGTTTTGATATTTTTATATGGTTGGGGAAAATAATAGAAAACTTCATGATACACGAAAATTAAATGTAATTTAAATTTCAGTGTCCATAAAGCTTTATTTGAACACAGTCATGCTCATTCCTTTACATAAATCTGTGGATCTTCTCACACTACAACAGTAGAGTTACACAATCATGACGGAGACCACATGGCCCACAAAACCTAAAATATTTATTATCTAACCTTTTATGTTAAAAATTTTCTGACCCTTGCTCTAAAAGGCAAAACACTGTCTCTGGTCTGGGGGAACATAAATTAAGAATGAGGCGTACCAGATTGAGAAAACAGGGAATTAAGCAGTTACATACCACATATCAAGACACAGTTCTTTCAGAACCAATGCAGCAAGAGCAAGGAGACTAAAAGTCCTTATCCAGGATCTAACCAGCCTAAAAATTACTTGCTCTATAGGATCTCAACAAACCAGCCTAAACCACCTTACAGCAAGGGGCGGGGGGGGGGTTCAACCTCAGCACTTTTGACATTTTGGACCAGATCATGTTCAGCAGCATCCCTGGCCAAAAGATGCCAGCAGCACTCCCTCAGTTGTGACAAACAAAAATGTCCCCTAGGGCAAAGATGCTCTGGTTGAGAACCACTGTTCTACAGTAAGGCCAACAATCATGAGAGCCCACCCAGATGCTAAGAATGCCCAAATAGCATCTTAGCGCCTTGTTCTTAATCATTAGCAGTTAGGGTCCACAAAGACATCTAAGGATACTCTCCAACATGAAAAAAGAGACCAAGACAGAAAAAACTTAGGGGAAAGAGAGACTATACAGGAAAATGAAAAATAAGAAAAAAATCCTAAACAATCTCATAAAACTAAGACATTGCAACCATGAAACAAGAAAACTCAAAGAACAAAAAAAGAACTACTAAAACGTGACAAAGAAAATAAAAAATCTAACTGAAGGGTTATTAGACAATAAAGTTGAGAAAATCATCCAGAAAATTTTTTTAAAAGACAGAAATAGAAAACAAGAGAGAAAAGATAAGAAACTCTGAGGACCAGCCCAGAGCACAAATGCTCTGGGCCCAGAATGGAAAAATAAAGCAGCTGGAAGCAAATCAAAAAAGCAATGCAAGAAAATCTACCAGAATTGAAAGATAAATGTTTCTACATTGAAAGGGCCACCAAGTGCCTAGCACAAAGGGCCCTTCCACCAGCCATACATAATCACCATGAAATTTCAGAACACTGAGGACTAAGAGAAGATCCTACATGTTACAGAAAAAATAAGAAGGTCCACATACAAGGGAACAGGTAATAAACAGAAGTTTCAAAAATAACACTGAAAACTATATGCAGAGCAATGCCTTCAAAATCCTGAAGGAACAAGATTTTCCAACTTCAAATTCCTTAGCAAGCCAAACAATTCCAAATAAGGGTACAATAAAAGTGTTTTCAAATATATAAGGCCTCAAAAATTTATTTCCCATGCACGTTCTCTCAGGAAGCTACTACAGAGATGGAATGCATTAAAAGAGAGTAAACCAAGAAAGAAACGACATACAATGCAGGAGACAGGTAAACTACCCCCTCCACAAAAAAAGAGAGATGAAGGAATCCCCAGGATGATGATCAAGAGCTGTCATCCTCAAAAATGACAGCCGTACATCAGGTGAAGAGGGCAACCAGTCCAGACTGAAGAAAGTCAGAAGGCTCTGAAAGAAATGTCTTCTGGAAGATAAAACACTCTAATATTTTTCCAAACATATCTTAAAGAATTCTGTGGCCCCTTAAAAATGTGCATGCACATCTTGGAAAAAGGTAAAATAGAAAAAGTTTTTATTTTTTAATACTTAAGACCTCGGGTTCGATCCCTGATCAGGGAACTAGATCCCACACGCATACCGCAACTTAAGGAGCCTCCCTGCCGCAACAAAGACCCAGCGTAACTAACTAACTAAATACTTAAGACCTCTTTCCAGGTAAGTTCATATATATCCACAAATCTTTAAAAGCTATATAGAAATATATACAATTATCTCACCAGTCCCCTGCTAGGCATGTAGGTCATTTTCAAAACCTAAATATAGCACTGTAGTAGCTCATGAAAGTATCTGTAGGCTGACAGAAGTGGGGAAGAGTGTTGTTTCCAACCCCTCTCCTATCTCAGTGTATACTTTCTTACCTGTAAAAGTACTAAATTATAAATAAAAGCCAAGTGAATTTATATTGTTTCCTTTCAGAAGCTGAAAAAAACTTCATATCCTCTCCTCTAGGATATCCCACACCAAGGTTAGGATTCACTCTCTGAGATGAACATCTCATAGAAAATTAGAAATTCTGGTATGCTTCCAAGTTTCTCCTAATTATTTGTGCCATGCCTCCCAATACAATTGGCTTTACGTTCCCTCATTCCTTATACTTCAGTTTTAAAAAGACTTTTACTCAAAAAGTATGAGAACCTTTGAGTTTTTATTTAAAACAGAATAATGCTTGATACTTTTTCTCTTTCTAACTGTAACTCTATTAAGGAGTTAATAATACCACCAGCTTATAAAATGCCTTCAAAATTAAAAAAGAATTTTAGTTCTCAATACGCACTTGTAATTTAACTCAGAAACTGCAACACTCAGTGCCATGAAGAGTAAGTCATAAAAGTTTTAAAAAGTCTTCAGGGATATTCAGGTTAAAGCACCACATACAGAACAATGAACAAAACAAAGTTCCTGCCCTCTGTGGTAGGAAAACACGGATGGTTAAGATAATTTTAGATAGAATTCTGAGTGCTACAAAGAAAGTAAAGAAGGCAAAGAGACAGGTTAATCAGAAGGCACCTGGTCAAGTATCGGAATGTAATGATTTAGTCAGCTATGCAAACACCTAAGGGAAGAACATTCCAGGAAAAGGGACTAGTAAGTACCCGAATATGCCTGTATTGGCCAAGGCATATCAAGGCCAGCGTGGCTAGAATAAATGAACATAAGAAAAGAGGCTTGAGAAGTATGCAGACATGAGTGTATGTAGAATCTTATAAGCCATGAAAAAGAGTTTCAATTTTACTCTAAATGAAATAGCAAGCAATGCACATTTTTTAAGCAAGGGAACACTGCCTTAATTTGTCAGTCAAACTTTAAAATTAGTCTGGCTGCTGTGTGGAAAAAGAACTTGACTACAGAGGAGAGCAAGACTGGAAGGAGGCAAGGAGATCAATTAGAGGCCACACAGATGATCATGGTACCTTGAATTAGGGTATAGTGAGAGAAATGGTAAATAAGAGGTAAATAAACGGTAAATAATTTAGAAAAAGTTTTGGAGGTAGATTTTGCTGATAAGACTTGAAATGCACAGTGGGGAAAAGTAAAGAATCAAGCTAATTTATAGGTTTTGATAGGGCCATCAACTGAGGTGAATATGAGACCATCACACACAAATAGTTTAAAATAAAAAAGACTACAGTGTATGAAACACAGATGCAAATACATATGGCAAGTCATGTCTTCCTATTATGAGTCTAAAATACATGTCTGGCACACTGTAACTTTCATCTCTTCATAAAATGTCTATGATTAGACCTACATGCATAATGGTACAAACTGTGCAGAGAATTATTACAACAATTAAATTATAAATATGGAAGATGGACACTACTTCTACCAAATGAAATCGTGTAGCTCATCAGCACTATAGCAAGTGGTTCGACATACTCACCATTTTACAGAAATGAGTGTCAGGGTGGTCCAGGTAATTCAGGAAGTATATAAGTTGGAAGTGTGCAATGCTTTAGAGGAAGCAGTAATCACTATGAGATGGTATGTGTCACTGAATCATCGTGGAAATAAATGGCAGCTCAGTAACAAGTTAACTCTAGTTCTTATAATCCTAGTTCAGCAGAGACCTTGAAGCGTCCATTATTACTCTAAGTTTACAATGAGAAGACATTTTAACAGTTGCCACTTAATAGATGTGGACTTTGTGTGGGTAGCATGTGTGAGATAAAAACATGCTGAGTCTTGTCTATCTACGATACAGACACATATATATGTATATGTATATTAGCACATAACAGTTGGGATGGGTCAAGTGTTCAACAATGGGCCTATCAGTTGGGAAGGATTGGAGGTAGGTTTTATTCCTTTTTACTCATCTGTATTTTGCTACTTTTCTACTCTAAATTTGCATCATTTAACCAGTAAAAACTAAGTTAATAAATGCATGTGAAATGACCCTGAAACCTTGGTATAACATCAGTATGTATGAAGCATAAGGACAAAATGTGCATGAGGCAAAGCCATGTCCACAATGGCAAAAAAATCCAAGTATTTCTGAGGCAGAAATGTCCACACAAAGGATCACTATGTTCTAAGGTATGAAACTGTTCTTAAAGTACTATGTTAGAAAAAAAAAAAAGGATCGTACTTTATTCCTTACAATATAAAAATTATACTGGGGACTTCCCTGGTGGCGCAGTGGTTAAGAATCCACCTGCCAATGCAGGGGACACGGGTTTGAGCCCTGGTCTGGGAAGATCCCACATGCCGCGGAGCAACGAGGCCCGTGCGCCACAACTACTGAGCCTGTGCTCTAGAGCTCACGAGCCACAACTACTGAGCCCGCGTGCCACAAGTACTGAAGCCTGCATGCCTAGAGCCCATGCTCCGCAACAAGAGAAGCCACCACAGTGAGAAGCCCGCGCACCACAACAAAGACCCAACACAGCCATAAATAAATTTATATTAATTAATTAATTAATTAATTTAAAAAATTGTGCTGGCAAGGGATATACATTACTTAAATACTGTTATTTTCCTTTTACCTGTTTTCTCTCTTTTGGATTAAGCAATAAGTACCGAGGATCAAAAACTATCTTGTGTAACTCCTTCTCCCATGTTGAAAAAGCAGACACCTTTAAAATAAAAAAATGTATTGCCTCATAATTAAGTTGGCTCTAAAAACAGAAAGGTCACATAATATTGCTTGAAATCTACAGGACATCTGCTTAAAAAGGACACATAATAAAAACCATACTGCCGTTTCCATCACTAATAAATGACAAGCAGTGGGAGGCTAGCAATAGCACACTTCCACACTAATTGGCTCTGAACATTTCTATATTATATAGAAATAACACACACTTAATTACTCATTAAAATAACCACTACTGTGTGACATTTTAAAAATCAGTACATCAGAAAAAGCCTTGAAGATTTGCATTTTGATTTCCCAAGCTTGCTCCAACCTTGTGAACAATGTTGGGATTTAAAGTTGAACAATTTTACTTACTCAAATGAATCTGTGAATATAATCAAAAGGTTGAAATCCCTTCTCAATTAAGCTTCATTAACAGTAATATCATAAAGTACCAGTTCTCCTTTAACCAAAAGCCATTCTGTAGATATTAAAAGAATCACATATACCTTACCTATTCCGCGTAGTCCGCCATTCTGTAATGTTAATATTCGTCTTATATTACTCACCAAAATTTAATGACCCAATAAATGTTAAATGTTATTTGTACTTAAAAGGACAGTAAAATGGCATCTAGTTAAACATGATATTAGCCAGGAAAAAGGCTGTTTGAAAGAGTACAGTGATTTGACAGGCTTCCCTTATCCGCCCCCCACAACATGAGCACTAACCTTAGATTTGACCTTTTAGCAAGACATATTTATATACTTATACAAAACAGAAATATCTCCCCCAAAGATTGTTTTCTGACCCCTCTCTCTAGCAGCATGTCCTTGAACTGCTTCATTCGGGCCTCCAGAGGGACAATGGCCCTTTCTCGGGCAGCTTTAATTTCAGCTTCCATGGCAGCTTCTTTCTCTGAATCAATGTCTTTATTATCGTCTCTCCTATAAAAAAGAAAATATAGGCATCAACTGACAAAATATTAATAAGGAATCTTATTAAAATCTTAAAATCATTGGAATATTCAAGACTCACTACTGAGCAGCATATTTGTGGCAAAAAAGAATTATATTGAGGGTTTCAAATAAACTCTAAGGGATAAGCAACTTTCACTATAATAATAATAATAAAGTTACAATGAGCTTCTAATGATGTTACAGCGGCTGCATTGTTAGGAATGAAAAATACCTTTAATGTGCTGTCTCTCCCTGACACTAGCTGATACACAAAATGAACTACCTTACTTAAAAACAGAAACAAAAACAAAAAACTTATCTAATATTGCACTAAAACTCTATGTGCTAAAATCAAACAGCACAGAATATAATTTTTAGTTCTTGAAATGATACAGGAAAAACAATATTTTCCAAAATGTTTTACATTATAAATGCATACAATTTTTAATCTAATAAAAATTGGTATAAGTCTTAGTAATCTCAAATATTTATTTTGAAAATAAAATGAAAATATCTGCAAACCTGGCCAAGTGGATATGTGAGATATATACCTTACCTACCTGACATTTTTTTTACTCACTTTCTGGGTGATAAGTTGAGATTTAAGTTGAAGGACAGGTCCCAGAGAGCAACATAGGCCCCGGAGTAGTTAGGTGGAATTAGAACTGCTCATCAATGACTAAACTACTTCTTGTTTCTCCAAAAATGCACCTCAGGGCTAAGGGCAACCCTGCTGCTGTACGGTACTCAAGTGAGATTGTAAACATGCAATTGAGTCACCTCTCAAACCTCTGCCCTATGAAGAAGGACCATTCATGTGAATAATCAAAAAAAGTAATTCAGTAACATTCAGGTGTGTTTAAGCAGATCTTCCTTCTTAAATTTGATCTGCTAAGTATAAAAATAAAACTGCTTCATATTTCCTGCATAAACTTAAGAGAATTAGGAAAACAGAACATCAGGAAACTCAAAAGCATGCCATATAGGAAAATGAAGGTAGCCCAGGAGATGAATGGAACTAATAAGGCCAGCCCACAAATATAGTGAGAGGTAATTGGCAATTTAGGGAATGAATCAAAAATAGAAGATATAGTCCGTGACCTGCAGGAACTTAGCGAGATAGTCTGTGACCTAAGATATGCACAAAACAAACAGGTAAAAGCAATTTGCCAAACAATATACCCTCTTATAATAATTCATTTAAGAACTATTTAAATAAAGAGTTAAAAGACATCCAAGAAATACAACTAATGAAAACAAATAACCTTTATAGAATTATACTAAATGAAAATGTCACAATACAAACTATCACTATCTATCTCAATAAAAGAAATAAAGAAAAACTAAGCCAGGAAAAATAGGCTTTTAGCTTTGTACCTAAATAGAGAAGCTCGGGCAATCCACATAAAGGACTTCTTTGACATTCTCCTGATAAAAGCAGTTAAAAACCTTACAGAGTTGTCTATAAGAACAAACAATTAAAAACAACCTGAAAGTTTAACATTGTAGGAACATCCAAAATTATGGTACATAAACAGAATGAATACAGTCATTTATAATAATTAAGAAAACAAACGTCTTATCCTCCTTTTTTTAAAAAAAGAACACAAATTCAGTTGATTACAACCAATAAAAATACTTATACATTTGGTCAAGAACTAAAAAAGTCAACTATAAAAATTCAAACAGCTGTTGTTACTGTGGTCAATTATGAGTGACTCTTTAATATCTTACTTTCTTTAACATTGTTGCCAATAAAGAAATTTTTTAATAAAAGAACCACCCTTGACAGGGGTTGTCTTACTGATTTCTTTGCCATAATTTGGCTGCATTCAATCTGTCCTTTTCAGATAAGGACTACGATAAACCAGTCCATAGTAACATCTTCAAACTTTCCTTTTTGCTGCTAAATAATGGTCCCATGCCTCCCCGGCCCATACACAAACACCCTCTACCCCACCCTTTCACCCCCCATAGTTAGTAACATTCATATTTTACCAAGCATGGGTCAAGCTAATACTTCCACTTATACCACTCTCTTTCTCTCAGAGCACTTTCTAATAAGCTGATGGGTTCCCTCCAAGTAATGACCACGGACACAAGGACTAGTGAAGTGACCAGTATATAAAAAGAGAGAGAAATCTGGGTCTACATTTATCACATTTTTGGAATGGTGTCTGTTGGGGTCTACATTAGGGAGGAAACATTTTTATAAAATTCAGGCATAATGAATGTCTGAAAATAATTTATCAACTAACTCCTAGAATGTCATTTGACTTCATAATACATATTTAAATAACCAAATCTTTTGCACATCTAGCAACAGAAGGGACACCATTTCTACATCCTGAAGCAAAGCTTTTTAATAACAGGCCTAAAGAGAGCAATCATGACTTCTGTCTCCTAACACACACATTACCTGTCCCAATCATGAACTGACTGCGCCTAAACACAGCTTCCAAAAGGTAAAAATCTACCTAAATTACATAAACTGTTAAGTATTACTTACTTCCGTTTTTTGGCTTTAACAGGTTCATCTTCATTCATTTCTTCCATTAATTCTTGTTCTTCTTTAACTATAAGAAAATTTAATTAAACTATCAGAATAAAAATAAGCAAGCCAAAATTTAAATAGTTAGGTATGAATCCTTCCACTAACCACTACTGGAACACTGGTGTTAGCAGCATTTTTTTAAAGCTGCAACTTATAGTTCACTCACTTGCGCTCATAGAGAACTGCCACTTTTGGATGGACAGCATTGTTGGGGTTGGGTGCCCTGGCAAAAAAAACATTTCAAATATTATGAATAGTTATATGCACATGGTACACAATCTTTTCTTTTAAAAAATTACTGTTTATATATCTATCTCATAACACTTCTTTATAAAACATTAAACAAAGCATGATAATTCTACACCTCCTCTATTCATCTTCCCTTTACATTAAATCTTTGATTCATTTTGAAATGTTTATTAACACATGTATTTATCAAATAAATGAATCAAACCCTTATATCTTCTGCACCGGGTAGATGAAGTTTCACTAATTTGGAAATCACTAGTAAGCAGAAAATGTTAGTACCACGTATATATAATCTACGAAGATTTCTCAATTATTATAAATGACATACCAGGATTTGTTTCAATTCAAGTATTAAATGATTCATTTATCATGCTTCTATACTACACAAGGGGGTTCTTTAAAAACACAATCATAATCTGCCTGCCAATGCAGGGGACACGGGCTCGAGCCCTGGTCTGGGAAGATCCCACATGCCGCAGAGCAGCTGGGCCCGTGCGCCACAACTACTGAGCCTGCGCGTCTGGAGCCTGTGCTCCGCAACAAGAGAGGCCGCGACAGTGAGAGGCCCGCGCACCGCGATGAAGAGTGGCCCCCGCTCGCCGCAACTAGAGAAAGCCCTCGCACAGAAACGAAGACCCAACACAGCCAAAAATAAATAAATAAATAGTTATTTAAAAAAAAACCACACACAATCATTTCAATACAATGGCAAATTACCAATAAAACACATGCAATAAAAATATGTACAAATATTTCTATTTATTATATATCATATATACTGAAATGCTATCTGAGCATAAAGTAGATTAAAAGATTATCTCTTAATAAGGTGCAGGAGTCTCCCTAGTCTCAGGAATAAGGCTTATCTTCCCTAAATTTCATCAAGTTTAAAAGACCTTTGCATTTTTATTTTACAAAACTTTAGTAAACTTTATTTTAAAAATACTCTATACAGTTTATTTCAAAATATACATTACTAATCACAAAAGGTGCTAAAAGGCTCACTGAAGAGCATTTTAATAAGCATGGAGCAAGCATGAGCAGTACCTACATATCTTGGACTGACAACCTTGAAAAGGACAAGAAGTTAAAAATATATATATATAATATTTTACAAAACATAATTTTACCCAAATTCTCTACTTTTTAAATTACTGAACTCAACCTAGAAGAGCAGTCTATTTTCCATTTCTCAAATATTTCTTGAAAACAGAGAGGATTTCTAAATTGCCTCACATTTTCCATAAAAATATTAAAAGAGTATTAAAATTAGAGGGTAACTCCTAATTTAAAACTTACTCAGTTTCTTCACTTCTTCCATTCCTTTTTTATGAGGGGGCTCCTGAATAATTTTGTCAACATCCGCCCTTCCAATCAGATCATCAGGTCGGTCCCACATAGAAAGACGGGTGGTAGGATTATAAAAGAAGACCCTCTCATCACCAGTCCAAACAACACACCTATGAATTGATTCAAACATTATTTTCTTATGTAATGGAACATTATTTTATAGTTAGGTCTTTTACTACCATCCAACCAAAAGGGGAAGTGATGGTGGGGAAGGACACACTCATATTATTATTACTTACAGAGAGCAAAATATGATTTTTAGAACAGAAGAGAGCTGACTGGCTGAGGGTAAAATAGCAGCTCAACATACTAATGGAGAAAACCAGGAAAAGCAAAGCAATTTGTGATCAGAATTTAGAGTGCTCAGGAACTGAAGTTTGGCACACTCAATTTTAACCTATCACAAAAGATGAATTTACTAGCAAAAAATAATGCTATTAAGCAGTTCTGAAGCTAAAGAACAGACCATGGCACCCTATGTATTACATAATACTTCTTAATATTTCTTACCAAACCAGATTACAAACTCAAATGCAATCATTTATGAAGGCTTTAATATTTGACTATATCAAATATTAAAAAATAAAGAGAAGTCCCCATCGTGCTATGGCACTGTAGCCCACTACAGCCCACTGTTCCTATTAATTACAACTAGAAACTCAGCAACAATATAGAAAAAAACAAGTACGTAAGAACTCTGTAAGGTTTTTTTAAAAAAATAAACAGACGTATGGAGTCAAAATTTAGAGAAGCAAGGGTATAAATTTCCCCTCCTCCCTCAAACCTCTGCCCTGAGGTGGCCCCTGGTTGCACAGTGATAGTAGCACAGGCAGCTAAAACTCTAAGAGAAACCAGGTCTTTATGACCAGATAATCAAAAGTTAATCCACAGCTGCCATCAAGGTGACCTAGATGCTGAAATCATCAAACAAAGCCTCTATTGTTGAAATAATCAAAGACTTTACAGCAGCAGTTATAATTACGTCTGATGAGATAAGAAAAACAAAAACAAAGATGAGCAAAAACTTGAAATGAATGAAGACAGAAGTTCTAAGCAGAGAAACTGTGAAAAAAAAGAATGAATAGTGTCTCAGAAACCTATGGGACTATATCAAAATGCCTAACAGACACGTCATTGGGATCCCAGAAGGAGAAGAGAATATTGGGGCAGAAAAAATTTGAAGACAAAATGGCTCCCAAAAATCTCCAAATTTGGTAAAAGACATAAATACTAAGGAAGCTCAGTGAACCCCAAACAGGATAAATTTCCAGAAAATCATTTTTAGACACACATAATCAAACAGGTGAAAATCAAATATAAAGAAAAATCCTTGATAGCAGCTAAGAAAAATATGGCACAAAACAAACAGGGAAACAAGTCCAATGATCGTGGATTAATTACCAGAAATCAGAGGCAAAAATACAGTAAAACAACATCCTTAAAAGTTCTGGAAAAAGGAAATGCAAACCTAGAACTCCATATACAGCAAAAATATCCTTCAGGAACAAGGGAAAAGAAGACAATCCCCAATGAAGGGAAACTAAGAGATTTCATCTCCATCAGAATTGCCCTATAAGAAAGTTTTTCTGAAAGGAAATGATTCTTCAAAAAAAAAAAAAAAAAAAAAAAACCCTGGATCTTTAGTAATGAAGGGAAAACAACAGAAATGGTAAATATCAAAGATATTTTCTCCTCTTAAGTTCTTCAAAATATGTACGAAAAATTATTCAAAATGAACCTATATGGTAGCAAGGTTTCCATATTTTATGTGAAGTGGTACAATAATAACTCTAAGTAGGCTATAATGGTTAGGTATGTACAATGTAATCCCTAGAACAACAAAAATTAATGCAAAGAGATATCACCAGAGAGCCAACAGATAAATTATTAAATGGAATATTAGAAAATGTTCAAATAATTCAAACGCAAGTAGTAAAGGGGGAACAGAGGAACAAAAACAGAAAAGACAGAAAAAATAATAGATCTAAATCCAACCAAAAGTTACATTCATGTGGTTGTTCTTTCTGTTTATTTTTCTCAGCCTTCTCAAATGTTTCTTCTTGTTCTTGACTATGTACCAAGCAGAACCTGTTCACCTTTCTACTATTTCCAATGTGGCTTTAATTTCTGTTATTATATTCTGTTATTTCTGATTTCATATTTCTCTTCCATTTATTTCATGAATTGCATCAGAATTGACAGAGTGAATAAAAACACAAGACACTACTATAAGCTGTCTTAAGAGACAAACTTTAAACATAAAGTCATAGAAAGGGTGAAAGTAAATGGATGGGAAAAGATATACCATGCACACAACATTAAGGCAGGCATGGCTATTTTAATAACAGATGAAGACAAAGGGTATTATGAGATAAATAGGGTCATTTCATAATGATAAAAAAAAGACAATCAGGAACACATAACAACTGTAAAGTGTATATAAGCCTATTTACAGAGCTTAAAAATAGATGAAGAATGGACCAATTAGAGAGGAATATGCAATCCCATTATAAAAGATTAATAGAACTCTCTCTCAACAACTGACAGACCAACCAAACCCCAAAACTAACAGTACTAAAGGCCATCTGCTGAACAACAACAAAAAGACAGTGACTTTGAAAGTATCAAAACCAAAGAAAGTGCATGCTTTGACCACAATTAAATCAGTAACAGTGAAATACCTAGAAAAACCCCAAATTAAGGAAATGAAATGACAGACTTCTAAATAATACATGAGTCAAAGAAAAAATCAAAAAGTAAATTTCATAATAGTAAGAACTGAATGGTAATGAAAATACAACATACCAAAATCTGTAGGTTGGTGCTAAAGTAGTGCTTAAAAGGAAACTATGTTAAGCTTTAAATGATTATATTAGAAAAGAACTAACACTAATGATGTAAGAGGACATCATAAGAAGCTAGAAAAAGCATAAAGTAAACCCAAAGTAATTAGAAAAAAGAAAATAAGAGCGGGAAAAGGGGGAGGGGCCTAACCACCCCAAAGCTGGTGGTCTTTACGAAAGACCACAAAATTGGCAAACCTCTGGTTTGACTGATCCAAAAAAAGAACACATCACCACTATGTGGAAAGAAAAAGGGGTTATCACCACAGATCACAGACATTAAAGGATATTAAGAGAATAATTAAGAACAAAGACATCTAAAGGATATTAAGAGGAGACTTCCCTGATGGTCCAGTGGTAAAGAATCTGCCTTCCAATGCAGGGGACACAAGTTGGATCCCTGGTCGGGGAACTAAGATCCCACATGCCGTGGGGCAACTGAGCCCACACGGTGCAACTAGAGAGAGAAAACCTGCTAGCCATAACTAGAGAGAAGTCCATGCACTGCAAGGAAGACCCAACGTAGCCAAAAGAAAAAATAAAGAAAATATTTAAAAAAATAAAAATATAAAAAATAAAAGATATTAAGAGAATAATTAGAACAAATTCAACCTAGATAAAATAAGCAAATTTCTTGAAAAACTTACCAAAGCTGACAGAAGAAACTACAACAAAAATAACTGAATAGTCCTATAATTATTAAAGAAGTTTAATTTGTTATCAAAAACCTTCCCAGGGCTTCCCTGGTGGCGCAGTGGTTGGGAATCTGCCTGCCAATGCAGGGGACACGGGTTCGAGCCCTGGTCTGGGAAGATCCCACATGCTGCGGAGCAACTAAGCCCATGAGCCACAACTACTGAGCCTGTGCTCCGCAACGGGAGAGGCCGCAACAGTGAGAGGCCTGCACACCACGATGAAGAGTGGCCCCCCACTCGCCGCAACTGGAGAAAGCCCTCGCACAGAAACGAAGACCCAACACAGCCAAAAAAAAAAAAAAAAAAAATCCTTCCCGAAAAGAAAACTCTGATCCCAGATGGTTTACTTGTTAATTCTATAAAACCTTCAGGAAAAAGTACTTACTATCATCTTACAAACTTTCAGTAAACAGAGGAATGGAAATCACCAATCACCACCCAACTCATTTTTATGAAACCAGCATAAGCCTAATACCAAAACCTAACAAAAAACATTACAAAAGAAACTTACAGATCCATATCCCACAGGAGTATAGATGCAAAAATACTTAATCAAACATTAGCAAATCAAATCCAACAATATATTAAAAAGATTAATCTACCATGACAAGGCTTATTCCAGAAATGCAAAGCTAGTTTAACATTCAAAACTCAGTGTAATTCACCATATTAAAAGAATGAAGGAGAAAAACTCATTTCGAAAGGTGCAGATTTATGATAAAAACACTAGCAAATTTAAAAAAAAAAAACCTATAGCTAGTATTATATCTGATGTAGAAGACTGAATTTTCGGAATTCCCTGGTGGCACAGTGGTTAAGAATCCGCCTGCCAATATGCAGGGGACACAGGTTCGAGCCCTGGTCCGGGAAGATCCCACATGCCGCGGAGCAACTAAGCCCGTGTGCCGCGACTACTGAGCCTGCGCTCTGGAGCCCGCGAGCCACAACTTCTGAGCCCGTGTGCCACAACTACTGAAGCCCGCGAGCCTAGAGCCCATGCTCTGCAGCAAGAGAAGCCACCATAATGAGAAGCACGCGCACCACAACGAAAAGTAGCCCCCACTCACCACAACTAGAGAAAGCTCACATGCAGCAACGAAGACCCAACACAGCCAAAAATAAATAAATAAATTTATATTTAAAAAAAAAAAAGACTGAATTTTCTCATTCTACATGGCGAATAACGCAGGGATGTTCACCTCTTCTATTTAGCATTGCTCTGATATGATAGTCCTAGCAATAAGAAGAGAAAAATAAGTGGCATTAAAGATCAGAGAATAAGAAATAAATGTGCTCCCATCTGCAGGTGATAGAATTATTTACGTAGAAAATCCCAGAGAATCTACAAAACAGTAATAAATGCATTTAGCAAGAGTCTAGTCTACAAAATTAATATATGAAACCTTATCACATATAAATTTTATATTTTTATGAGGTCAAATTTATTTATCTTTTTATTTACAGTTTCTAGGTTTGGTGTGTCTTTCTTAGGAAGCACCCCATTCCTTCTCCAAAAATGCAACTATATGGTCCTAGTGTTTTTACAGTCCATCTGAATACACGGAAGATAACCACTTGTCCAAATTATCTTCCAAGTTCTGTTGATGAAGGAATGTACTATCAGCGTAACCTTAATTCCCTAATTTATTATTTTCTATTTCTTATAAGATGGGTAAGTGCTAACTCTAAGTTAAACAAATTGTTCAGCTAAGCAAGTATGCTACTTCATTTGGATAATCAAATTTTATTAGTTTATTTTTTTGATATCTTTAGATGTTGCTCTTCAAATTATTATTTCTTTAGAGATAAGCTAAATGTAAAACGTGAAGTTCCATGTTTTCCTTAATTATACTAGAATTCTTTTCCTGGTATCTCAGAGCATCAATCTGACTTTTTGTTTTTGTTGTTTTAAGAATAAAGAGAGGTCAAAATTAGAAGCGTTTTATATTTCCTAGATCAGCAAGCTTTAGTTTCTGGTTCTAAGAGAGTTTTTAATGTTTTGACAAAAATTTTTAAGGTCATTGAGAACTATAACTTTTTCCATTGCTTACTAAGATTGCATCACAAAGATTTAGCCTGCCATAAATTTTTTACAGTCCCGTACAAAGTGCAAATTGAGGGCTGCCTGTATTTGCCATGTTTTATTTGTCTGTAATCTGTGTTGGGTTTTAACTTATTAAAAATTTATCTTTGAACTTATAGTATTTAAACTTTTGTATTTAACTATAGTGGCACAGGGACTTTATTTTTATTTATATATATATTTATATCAATTGACTGCTGCTTTTTTAGGGTTTTTTTTTGTTTCCATAGTTTTTTACCCCCAATATTATGAAAAAAATTGAAACATACAGAAATATCGAAAGACTGTTTCTAGAACAATGAACACTATATACTGACCACCTAGATTTTACATTTAACATTTTATCATATATGCTTTATCACTTATCTATCCTTCCATCAATGCATCTGCCAGTCTTATTTTTCTTGATACATTAAAAAATGCAGATTATCAGTACACTTCACCCCTAATCACTTTATCATGCATATTATTAGCACAGCGAGTTTTGTGACACAAGAATTCTTTGTCCATAGTTTTTCTATTAATGCTGAAATGTCCTGACAGTTTCTCACTCCACATTTATCACTAATACCATTGGAGCTGTATTAGCACACCTAGGTATTCTGAAGCCAACATGAGTTAGTAGAATATCACCTCCATCTCAAAGTAGTTATTGCTATTAATATGGATCAAACAGTGTTTCAGAAATTGGAATCGAAAATTTAGGCTTAGTTTTTTCCCAATAAAGTTAAACATCTAACAAGATCGCTTAAGTGTCTCAGGATGGTTCTAATGGAAATTCTTGAAGAGAACTCTGCACTGAATAATTGGATGAAAATGTATTACAGTCACCACCCCCCAACTCCTGCCTTTAAATTAATTATAAAGAGAGATCAAAACTAGAAGTATTTTGTATTCCCTAGGATCAGTAAGCCCTAGTTTTTGGTTGGATTCCATGACAAAAAAGACTTCCACAAAAGATTTCACCTAGCAATAATGACTTTGAGATTCATCTGTGTTGTTGAGTGTATCTATAGTTTGTTCCTTTTTATTGCTGAATAGCATGCCACAATTTGTTTATCCATACACCTGTTGATGCACATTTGGGGTGTTTCTAGTTTTCTGTTTTTCCACTCCTAGATACCTGCTTATTTGTAATAGCCAAAAACTGGAAACAGCCCAAATAAATTACAAATAAAACTGTTACGAACATTCTTGTAAAAGTATAGACATATGTTTTTGTTTCTCTCGAATAAATAGTGGAATGGCTGAATTATTTATTATATATTCTTCCTAGGAAACTGTCCAACTGCTTTGCAAAGTGGTCCTACCATTTTGAAATTCCCATCAGCAGTGTATGAGAGTTTCAGCTGCTCACCATCCTCTAAAACATTTGGCATGCTCAGTTTTCAAAACTTTTAGCCATTCTAATAGGTGTGGTTTTAATTTACATTTCTCTGAGTACTAATGACAAGGAGCTTCCTTCACATGTGCTGCTTGTAAAGTACATGTTCATGTCTTTTGACTACTTTTTTGTTGGATTGTTTTCCGTATTATCGAGGTGTGCGAGTTCTTTATGTCAGAGTTAACAGCAGTATACATAAAAAGCTCCCACATACCAATAAGAAAAAGACAAGTCCATAAAAAGATGAGCAAAAACTGTAAAGAGGCAATGCACAGCCAATAGACATAAAATAGGTTCAATTATACCAACATTCTGGAAACATACAAGATTTCTTTTCTTATCAGAATACTAAAGATTTAAAAGGAATATCCCTACACTGGTGAGAGTGAGAGAAAACTGGTACGCTCAGGCTGTTGCTGGGAATATTAACTGGTACACCCCCTTCTTCCCACAAAAAAAACCCTTTCTGAGGTCTATTTAGCAATATTCACCAAAATTTTAAATAGCTGTATCACTTGATTCAACAATTTCACTTCTAGAAATAAATCCTACAGAAATACTTGCATGTGTTCCCAAAGAAATATGTATGTATAAAGGATGCCCTAAACAGAAACTTTCGTAATGCCAGGGCAAAAAAACCAAAAAAAAAACCAAACAAAAAAAACCCACAAACAATACAAAAACAGAAGACCACCTAATCACCCATTTGTAGGAAAATTACCTATTTTCATACAACAGAAAACTATGCTATCACAAATAGATTTACATGTACTAAAATTGCAAAATGTCTAGGACATATTTGCTAAAAAATTCAGAAATAATATACTTTCTAAAGACACTGTAATGTGCATGTATAACACACACACATCTCTACACACATGTGCATAAAACACAATATAGCAAAAGGTGCAGAAAGCATATGTACCAAACTTTTACTAACGAGGAAGGGCTTGGTGACAGTGGAATTCTTCTATGAAGTAATTTTTTACTTCATATAATTCCTTTATATTGTATGCTTTTTTTTGTATGCATTCATCTAATATCATATCAGGTCAATGAGAAAATAAGCAAAGCACAGGAATTATAAATATAAAGCATAAGAGAAAAAGTAAGGGATTTAGAATAAATACAAGATACTCAACAAGCAAGTTACAAATGTTCCAGAAAGGGGGAAAGAAACAGATGAAGAAAAGCATTAATTAAACAAATCCCAAAAGAAAATTTTACTAATCTGAGGAAAGACCCAAGTCTGAAAACTGATAACGGCCACAAAACTCCAGACTGGTAGGGTTTGGAATTGGTTACCGGCTTTTCATGTACAATACTCAGAGAAACCACAATCTAGAAGTACATTCTTTCAAACAAATTGTTTTCATAACTTTGATTCTAGAACTGGGTAAATATTTTGCACAATTATTTTTAAAAGGGAGCCTGTGTACCAAGTTGGTAGAATAACTACATAAAAAACAACTATTCCAAAATGCTTTTAAAACACAATGATTTGACTATACATCCCTAGAGTAATATACCCTAAACATAAAAATAACTGGAAAAAAAAAGCTTAAACCGTATTCAGTAATCACACTGTCGGTGATAGTACTGGTCTTGCCTGTGAGAAAAGCAAATGAGTAATTATGTTGCTATCACTCAAAGATGGTTTCCAGAAGAAAAGGAGATACTGAATTAAGATAGATGATGAGAGTCAGTAAAAATCTTGTAGTAGACTTGAACTGCAAGTAATGGTGTGAACTTAAGATGTATCTTTAAATGTATGTATCTTCCACCTCTGTCTACCAAAGAGGTCTAAAAATAATGACTAATTCAGTAGTAACAACTATCCCTAGATCCCACATGGCCTATAAATGCCCCTTCTCACAAAAAGAAACCAGGGCTCCTTGGAAAATAGTTGAATCTAGGTCTGAAATAGGAAATGTATGAGATAAAGATCAAACATGAATCCGATCACATCTCTGTAACTGCCTGCTAACTTGCAGGAAATTCAGGAATGGAGGATTCTATTAAAGAGCACCATGAGAATGCAATAATAAAATCCAGACTGTGGGACTCTATAGAACAAACACATTTATTTTTTCAATATAAAAGCAAGGAGGAAAAAGCAAGGAAAACAAGTTGGAGGGGAATCTGTAGATTATAAGACTTAAGAAACAAGCCAACTCATTGCCATGTGTAGACTGTACACGGATTAAATAAGTTAGAAAAGGAACAGGAGAGAAAGCCCTGATGTGGGGAGAGGAAGAAAAGGGAAAACCAAACATAAGAAGGAAAGAAAAAATAGACTATTCAATGCTAAGATAAAAAGACATAATTTTACAAAGTTCTATAAACATAATCACATATGAGAATATATACACAAAAGCAATTTTAAAACATTTTAAACAATAAAAAAGTAGATTCAGAATCTTAGTG
Organism: Balaenoptera borealis; assembly: GCF_965194805.1. Classification (NCBI taxonomy): domain Eukaryota; kingdom Metazoa; phylum Chordata; class Mammalia; order Artiodactyla; family Balaenopteridae; genus Balaenoptera; species Balaenoptera borealis. The sequence continues at coordinate 124,668,878 of NC_138867.1, read as the reverse complement.
GTTCAAATCTATAATTTTAAACAATAAATATTAATGGCGAGTTCCATGAAGGGAGGAAGACACTGCAGCAGTTGAATTTTGAGCACCCAAAATACAATGAACAAGAACCAAAAAATATTCAGTAGATAAAAACAGGTATTTGAGGACTTCCCTGGTGGCTCAGTGGTTAAGAATCCGCCTGCCAATGCAAGGGGCACGGGTTCGAGCCCTGGTCCGGGAAGATCCCACATGCCGCAGAGCAACAAAGCCCATGCGTCACAACTACTGAGCCTGCGCTCTAGAGTCCGCAAGCCACAACTGCTGAGCCCACGTGCCACAACTACTGAAGCCCGCACGCCTAGAGCCTGTGCTCAGCAACAAGAGAAGCCACCGCAATGAGAGGCCCGCGCACCGCAGCGAAGAGTGGCCCCCGCTCACCACAACTAGAGAGAAAGCCCATGCACAGCAAAGAAGACCCAATGCAACCAAAATAAATAATAAATAAACAAACAGGTATTTGACACATGCTTTTTTAAAGTACTTTTTCTTCCTATTGGATAATAATCATCAAGCATGGCGATCGATCAGTCAAACAGCTTAAGGCAAGTACATACCATGGAGTACCAGGAATAGGAGTAGTAGCCACTGGTTTTGCCTTCTGGGCAGCCTTTTCTTCTTCAGTCATCTCTTCTTCTTTGGGCTCCTATGGGAAATGATATTACTCCCATTAAATTAATATCACAAAACTATACCTGAATATCCCACAAATATAAGGAAGATTGCAAATACCTTAAAGTACAACCAACATAAGGTCTGTTGCTAGCATACAGAGGAGAGACTCAGAGTCAGAATTTCTAAATAAGTTCTAAATCCTTGCCCCCTAGACAGAGCCGAATTGCATAACAGTAGACCCCATCAGCAGCAGGTCCTATCTTACAGACTCACTAACCATCTGTTTAAGAGTAGAAAGAAGGAAAAGGGTATAGAAGATTAGAGGAGACCTCTTCATTTAAGGTCGTTTCTTTTTTCTGCTAAATTCCTTACTGATAAGACAAGACTACCATTGGTCCCTCATTGAATAAAAAAAGCTTCCAAAAAGCAGAGCTCTTTTAGTGCTGTAGAGAGATTATTCCATGCCACGAGAGGACAAATAAAATGCAACGATCATTCCCCAATATGAAGTTGTACTTCTAATTATAACATGTACCAGTCTGTAAGTCAGGAGGGGACATCAGCTCTGGTCCAAGGTCCTTTCTTTCTAGGGGGGTCTTGGTTTAGTATAAGAAGTAATTTAATGAAACTTTCAAAGGAAAAACTGAATTAGAAATTTCAAAGAACCCTAAAATTTCAGGTCAGATTTACAGCAATTATCTAAAACTACAGCAAATGGGTTTCCCTGGTGGCACAGTGGTTAAGAATCCGCCTGCCACTGCAGGGGACTCGGGTTCGAGCCCTGGTCCGGGAAGGTCTCACATGCCGCAGAGCAACTAAGCCCGTGCGCCACAACTACTGAGCCTGCGCTCTAGAGCCCGCGAGCCACAACTACTGATCCCGCATGCCGCAACTACTGAAGCCCACGCGCCTAGGGCCCGTGCTCTGCAACAACAGAAGCCACCGCAATGAGAAGCCCACGCACTGCAACAAAGAGTAGCCGCCGCTCGCTGCAACTAGAGAAAGCCCGCGCACAGCAACGAAGACCCAACACAGCCAAAAATAAAATACATTTATAAAAAATAAAAATGAAACTACAGCAAATGGATTTTCAGTTACAAGTAAACTGCACCCAACAATCAATGCCGGCTCCCAGGGAAACAGGTAATGGCCCTTTACCTCTTTTATCTCCTTTATTGGCTCTTCTTTAGGATCCTCCTCCTCCGTCTCCATTGGCAGAGGTTCTTCAGAAGGTTCTTTAATTGGCTCTTTAATCTTCTCCTCTAATTTTTCTATTAAAAATTGAGATAACATCACACAGTGGTTCTGATGTAACTTCTGATGAACTTTCAGAGACTAAGCAGTTAAGATATTCCATTTCTAGTTATTAACCACAAAAATAAAATGTTCTTCCTTGTAATATCATTGATTTGAATCTAATGTAATGTTCAACTTCAAATACCTTGCTATACCAATTAGGAAACTGTCAGCAGAAAAGAACTACTAGGATTTCAGAGGGACATAAAGTCTTTCAGGTCATTCACATATCATTTGTAGCAATCATTCATTCTGCTGAAAGGGATAACATACTAAAAAACAGAAACAGGGACTTGTGAAATAGAAAATTATGAGTCCTCTTCCCCCAAGATTCCAACAGCCTAAAGTTTTTCTTCAGAACACATACAATAAACACATTCCTTCCTGATCATTACTATCAATCTCAATAATGATAACGATAATTATTCAGTAGAATAATTATGCAATTCCTGACAAGAGTAAAATATATATATTAGTGTGTACATATAATTTAACTTCTCCAGATGATAAAGTGATGGACAAACACGTAAGTAGAAGAACTGGCTTTTTAAATAAATACATATTTATCAATTCAGAGGAAATAAATAATCCAACACTATGTAACTAGAAAATCCCTCAAACGTTTTAAAAAAGGAATTAACTCAGAATTTCAAATAGCATTTCTATTTATACTATGTCCCACCACGTCATTAAAACTATACCTTTTTCCTTTAGCTCTTGGGGTTTTTCCCAGGTTGATTCTAATGTTCTATTATTATAATAATATGTCTTCCCATCTGCTGTTTTATATTCAGTCCACTCAGAAACTGCTGTTGCTCCAGCTAAGGTAGCAGGTGAAGCTGCAATAGCAACCTGGGGGTGTATCATGGGTACAATAGGAGGGGCCATTCCTGGCAATACACCTAGAAGAAGAATAATAAAAAAATTAGATCCAAGTATCAAATTGTGATACAAAATAAAGCTTTAAGATATGAGCTAAATCTTTCTATTAAACATTAATAATGAATGAGCCAGTTGAAACAAAAAAAATCATATAAATTATGATTTAATTACTTAAATCTATATCCCTGGCTTACTTCTAATGCCTAAATTCAATTAGGTTCAGAAATTGAACCCAAGAAGTACCTTAAGAACAGTCAGAAATTTGGGTCACAACTATAAGTGAAATCTTAATAAATTATAACATAATAAATTATAAAAATAATGGTATATTCTCTACTTATTAATAGAAATATATTTTTATAAAGAATTTCCTCAAATTCTAATGAAATCAAGGCAACAAGCACATTTACTAAGCATATTTCCTGAGGCAAAATTGTTTTCTTGTTCTAAGGTACCTAAAAAGGATATGAATTCTACTTTAAAGTAAATGACTGAAAAAATAAATAAGTAAAAATAAAGTAAATGACTGAGTTTATTATCAAATCAACTTTAATATACTAAGTGATTAAGTGAGATATGCCTGTAAACTCTTTGACAGTTTATTCTTTTCCGGAAAGAGAGCAATGTTTCTTTTTTTTTTTTTTAAAAGATAAGCCAAGATTTATATTTTTCACCAGACAGCTAAACAAGCTGGTATTATAAATAAAATAATCAAAAATGTGAATCAAAATTGAAAAAAAAAACCCTCAAATCCTATATTAGAATTTAAGTTTCAGGTAATTAACTTCAGTAACTTTAAAATGCAAATTTATACTATACACACAAATATTCACACACATATACTCACTAGCATGCAAGCATAATCACATCACTTTACACATGGAAATGATTTTTTTATATTTAACTTAAAAACACATCAAAAAATAAAATTAAATGTTATGAATATGAGAATGAAGTTGTTTACACTTATTACAAAAATTAAGATATAAAGTGATTTGACCTTATTTGCTTTTGTGAACCAACGAAGCTAATACTACAGGCAATTGGGAAAATTAAGTGTTGGCCAAATATGACAACTGCATTTATACTGCTCATTAAAAAGAAAAATATAAAAAAATCCACTCACTTGGGCAAAATAAATAAATAAAAGGATAAACAACAACATTCACTACCATGCCAACTTACAGACAAAACAAACTAAGATGGTTTTAAAAATTACCGGTCTTGGTGGTAGCGACTGTCTTTACATACGGGCAGCTGACTATTTGCATCATTGCTACACCTGTAAAATGGATAAGCAAGCATACGTTGGAAAGCTGCCATTGTATGTCGGCTACCACTGGGATTCAGGGAAATAATTTACCACTACAATTTAGAATGTTATTTCCAATGAAAAAGACCAAGGATGGAGTAGAATTTCTTTTTGTTTGACATTTTGTGGGAAGTGGTGCCAAATCCAATGATAACTAATTCTAAATTATAGCATCAATTACCTTTTTATCAAACCAGCTGATAATATCTGAAGGAGTCTCAAGAGTTTAAATTCAACAAAGGAAAGCCCCTTCATTACATATGCATAACAAGTTTTCATGTTTTCATGTGGGACATTTTCCCACAGGACATCAAACCCATGCTGCTTAAGACACCAGTGAAAGGCAGACGCAGCATGACACTAACAAGACACTTTCTCTGTGCTGCTGCTAAGTGGGAACTACATGCAAAAGCAGAGGCATGGAGCATAACCATGCAGAAGTAGAAGAAGAGTAAGATAGGACAAAGAGGGGCGGGAGGAAAAGGAAGAAAATAAAGTATGAGACAGATCCAAATATACCACTGCACATAATACTTCAAATAAAAGGGCAAAGATGAAGAGGAGGGTAGCATTCAACTAATGACAAAATATCCATGTGTAGTGCCTGCTGTATGGAATGCCATGGGCTTGGAACACTGTGGGGGCAGGCTAACAAATTAAGAAGAAGACAGCCCCTTTAGTATCATTTATGACTACATGGGCTGATTACTTTAGAAACCTCAATCGTTTAAGCCAGCTAAAGGAGTAGCACTTGTATTAAAGCATGGAAATTACGTACAGTTCTTAGAAGAATGAAGACTCATCATGATGCATTACAATGGTGATAAAAAGGGAATGAAAGGAAAAGCTGGAAAACTAAGACTGATTAATTGAGGAAAATCAAAATTAAGAGTGAATGTTTTAAAACTTTTAAAGGAAAAGGCTGAAGGCAAAGGGTTGGGAAGTTAAATTTTATTTTCTATTTGTTTTGGCTAAAAAAAAAACTAAACCTATTTTGGTACTGATAAAAATTAAAAGTAATAAATTCTTTTCCCCACTAAAGTACATAAAAATAAATTTTTCCTAATTCAGAGACAAAAATTAAATTAAACCCTTGCATTTGTAAATAACATACCTATGTTCACGCGCACACACACACAAAATACTGCCAATTTTTGAAAAGTGCCTTAATTTCTTAATTACTATTTTAAGTAAAAATATTAAAGCTAAACTTTCTATTAACAATGAAACTAAAACAAACGCACTGGATCAAAAAAGTATGCTGAGTAAAGTTATATGTATAGTTTTATTTTCCATAATGTTTAAAGAAAGCAATGGAAAAATTCGTTTGATTAAGGAAGTTACAGCATATATTAGGTTTAAATTAGTATAAATACTGCTATCTGCAGGATCACTGAGCCTACTAAGTCAGCACTAGAAATTCAATTCTTAGACTATATGAACTTTACTCTCAAAGACTGTTCTCCAAAACCATCCCCTAATAAGTAATTTCAACTATATAACTTAAACAGAAGAAAGTCAAATATATTCATGTTTAGGCCTAATTGCCATTGTTAAATATCAGCTGCGCCAACACAGAACTCTTGTATTTGACTATCAACATTATAGGCCATAATAAAAGGACATGTCTGTTTCTTCTCATGTTAAAAAGACCAACTTAAGGTTTTCTAAGGGTGACTATATGCATATCATGAAGACTCACAAAATAACCAAACATCTAAATTTTTAACATTCTTTAAAAAGGAGCATTTGTTCAATTTTCCTACAACTCTACCCTCAAATTATATTCTACCAGGAAATTAGAAAATTCCATTTAGAATTCTGGATAATCCTGATGTCACTGACCATAAGCTTCTTAAAATTCCAAATAAGATTTTACAGACTAAGAAGTAGAAATCCTGTAATCCTAATCCAATTCACTATCCCCAACTCCACCTCTTACTCCTATATTTTACCTAACTCTTCCACTCCTTTTCTTCATCTTGTTTGACTATCCCTTCTTTAATCATCCTCATTAGCACCATACATTGCTATTTCAAATAGAATATAAGGCTCCAAGATAAATTACATCCAAATTCCTCCTGTTTACCTTACTGTTGAATTGATATAAAAAAGGAAAAACAGAGATAGATGGCATTATACATAAAACCAAAGATTTGGGGAGGAGAAAAACAGGTCTTCTTTTCCATTCATTTTTTTACTAAAGTACCTTAGATGACTGAATTAAAAGGGGAAATGAGAAAATGAACGAATTCTAATATCTAAGATGCCTCACTATATAAAACAAATATTACTTTCTATAAAACATTAGTTCCCTCTCCAAAGAATCTCTGGTATCTTGCATAAAATTTTACAGATTATCTAACTCAGGTTCTCTTCCAACTGACCTACAAAATATCATTAGTGGCTGCCATTTATTAAATGCCTTTTACTGCCAAACTTCATAGGTACTACCTCATCTGGTAACACAAACGGTTACCATCTGTTCTAAAATTTAACGGTGGGGTGAGGACCAGAGAAGACCAAGACATCCAAAGACAGCTATAACTGAAGGGATTTTACTGTGACAAAATTCCACTTTCTACAGACATAAATTTTGCTACTCTTTCACCCACTGGTCCTATTAAGAACCTCTAAAGCAAAACCAAAGTCCTTTTAGACAACAGCCTTTCCAATACCTCATATATGTTATTATGCTACCTCTCAATCTTCTCTCTACAGAATTAACAACCTCAGCTCCTTATGATCACTCAGAATCCAGGATCTGGTCTTAACACTGTCCCTGACCCTAAAGCAGACCAAGATTGCAAGAGGTTATGACAAATGTCAAGCTTTTATCCATTCATCACTTAATTTTCTACAAAGAGTATATCCAAAGAGGAAAGTATCAGTTGCTTAATCTTAAATTTAATTTTGAAAAAGGGTAATCCCTAGTATTAGAGAAAACATTTTTTATTTTCTTCTTACTTTTAAATGATTTCGGTTTCTTAAACATCACATACTGGTCATTTAATTACCTAACACTATATCGACAATATGTAAAAAGGTTTTCCAAAAAACCCACTAATTCTTAAATTTTTGGTTTCTTTCTTGCTAAGGTGTAATATAGGAAAGTGTTCTTTTCGAAGTAGTTACGAGGAAATAGACAATGTGATAATTAAAATGTGTGCAAATCTAAGAAATAGCTGTATCACAACCCTATTCTTACACAAAAACTAGTACAATAAAGCAGCAATCATAGTGGAAGGAGTGTGAAATTAGGAGATAAGAGGCCTAGGTTCTATTCATCTTTGCTGCAAACTAGCCTTGTGAGCTTGACGTCTCTAAGGCGTCAACATTTTCAACTGTAATTCTAGGAGAACGGACCATGGATTAAGGAGTAAGTATGTTTGACAACAGCAAACACACTCAAATTACGATGCCAAACACTACCACTGTTTAATCCCTATGGGAAAAATTCTACTCCACAATCTTTTAATTCCTTCTCTAGTTGAAATGATTTCCCCTAAAAAAATAAAACACATGAACTCACCATAATTATTTAAATGTTAAAATGGTGCCTGTTCTACTTCACAATTGTTACAAGGGAAACTTATGCTTTGTTTTAGATGATTTTTTTAAAGTTAAGTGACTCACATTTTCTTTTCAGTAAAACGTAATTATTATGAGCATGATTTTTGGATCTGGAGTGCCCAGACTCAAACCCCAACACCATCACTTATTAGCTACGTGACCACGGGCAAGTAACTTAACCTGTGTGTGTATCTACCTCATAAGATGGTTGTGAAAATTAAACGAATTGTTCCATGTAAAGTGCTTAGGCCAATGTATGATACAGAAATCACTTAACTTGTGTTACTTCTTGTGACCTGTGATTTCTCAACTTCATACACTCAATCTCTTAAAATATTGCATTTAGAACATATTTACACAAAAAGATGATCATTTTCAATTCATTGGGGCCATTATCCAAAATGAGTGTTGCTTTAAATGTGGCTCTAATTTTAAGACATGTAAACAACAACAACAGAAAAGGACATTTACCAAAACTGAAGAGAAAAATATTGCAGTTAGCCATGAATCTTTCAAAAATGTTTCAAACAAGTGAGATTCAAGGCAAATTTCAAATGCAACAGACACATGAGAACAAACTAACTGACAATATGAAAACATAGCTGGAAAAACTATTATAATCTACTGGTTTACCTGGAAGTGGAATTGGCATGCCAGGAAGGGGAACACGAAATGGAGGTACCATTACGGGTGGAAAAGCAGGTATTGCTGCTGCTGGCTGAGGTACTGAATGAGGAACAGCAGGAGGTAACGCCTGGGGGTGCGGCTGAGGAACGGTTTGCACAGGTGTGGCTGTAGGAGCAGGAGTTGAAACACTAACTGTAGGCGTGGCAACTGAAACAGCAGAACTTGGGGTCTGATCTTGTGTTGTGGGTGCTGATAAAAGATAAAACAGAAATATGTATCACTCCTTCTTAAACCATTTTACTATATTCATTCATCATTCACTCATTCAGTATGTAAGTATTTAGGGCCCATTCCATGCACTGCAAGGAATTTATAACAAGGTCTCTGTCTTCAAGAAGCTTGAAAATAGTTAAATGAAACATAAACAATAACTAAAACACAAAGTGAAATGGGATAAATGTATAGGAGTGTAACTCAAGATCCAAAGACCATTTCTTACTGTGAGACGGTACAGAAAATTTTATACTGTGGTGATAGGCCTTGAAAGATTAGGATTTCAACAAGGAAAATGACAAAGTGAAAGGAGAAAATAAGCAAGTGGTGAGAAAAGTGAGTAAAAGCAAAGAGTAGGGGACAACAAGGTATTGTTTAGAAAACAGAAGACAAGCAGTCAACTAGTAAAACACTAGGCATACCAACAGAACCAGTGAGTTACAGCTGGAAAGGCAGGCCAGAGGCATAAAGTGGGAGACCTTGAACAGATGACTAAGGAGTCTGCACTTGATTGGGTAGGGAAAGGGAAGAACTTATGTAAACGTAGAGAAATGATCTAAAAGAATGAACACCAAAACGTATCTGTGTACACCTTTTACTTTTTACTACACATGCTTCGTTAGAGTTTGATTTTTTTTTTATAAGAATGCATTCACGTGTTATTTATGTGACTTCATGAATGTAAAAGGGATGTGGGGGAGGTAGAATGAAGGTTTCTTTATGGAAGAGTAACAATCACTGTTCATTTGATGAATTAACCTGGCGGATGCATAGGAAGAAAAGGAAGAACAGAGGTGGGAAAATCAATTTCAACATATCTGGAGTTGTCCAAGCAAGGAAGAACAGAGAGAAAAAGGTATGCAATAACTAATGACTGACTGGATATGAACAAATGGAGTCAAAAACGACTTGGGTTTGTCTATAATTATTTCAAAAGAAAAAGGTAAAAAAAGAAAAAAAACCCCTCAGGTTTCCAGTGTGAGAGACCAGCAAAATGTGAAATTCAGGATAATTTGGTTCTGCTAATATGTTATTTTTAAATATCAAAAATAAAACATCTCATCCCTAGTCATCACACTTTGTGACCCCCGAAATATTTAAAATTCGTATTTCCTTTTTTTTAAGTTTCAGTTCTCAAATATTACAAAACATTTTTTGTTATTTATTCACAACCCATCCAGTTCCAAAACAAAATTCATTTTCATAATTCATTGGTAACTAATACTTTATCTTGATATAAAGAAAAATGCCAAACTTTACCTATATTGGAATAAGAATGAATTTATCAAATTAAGTAAAACAGTGCTTTCCCAATCTTTATGCCAATTTTATTCTAAGGAAAAGCACACTGTTTAATGCAAACCACCCAATAATCCAACTGAAAAAATTTCTCACTGTCTTTCCTTCAGCTCCTAACAATGAAAAACTCACTTAGGCTGGGAAGATGTCAGCAATTTCATACTTGTTAATGAGGGACTCACCTTGGCTAAATAGACAGCAGGGCCAAACAAGTATCTTCAGGGGCCCAGGAATGAATTGGTGGTCTAGCATAGACCTAGCCTTAGGGTACAGTATCATATTAATATAATTTTATAACAGTATGAAAAATACAAATTACATGCAACATTTGCCCAGTCCCATACATATACCATTTAGCATTTGTAATCTACTGCAGTGGCTGAAAATATATCAAGTTATTCTTCCCAACTTCCCTGAGGAGGATTTCATCAGCATTTTTCACAAACTTGCACAGGATAAAATGAGTTTATGCTCAACTGAGGTTAAAATATAAATTCCTTAATTTTTAGTTCAATTTACCCACAGGTTTACACTGCAGTTCACAGAATTACATTTTTTAAAAAATCATGGTAATAGTATTTAGTAATATTTGCTAAACTCACAATACAAAGTACTGAGTCAGGAAAATAAAATGAGTTACAAAGGCATCAAATTTCAGGGGGAAAGGAACACCAAATGGAGATGGCAAAAAGTATGCACTCAACCTATTCCTCTTGCTGACACAGGATTTTCTGAATCTGATTAGTTGCCATGCGTCATGAGAGAAAAGGGACAAAGGCAACAAAAGAACTACCTGGGAGGCTGGGAGAATGGTAGCTAGGACTTTATAGTAGGTAAATTCCTACTAACTCCATTTGCTAAAATGACTAGTGTAACACTAGACCTCAAAATATACTACTAATCCAGCCTCAGATCTTAACTAAAAAAGACAAGTGACTACCTCTAACAGATGGAGAAACATTAAGACTGATAACACTTCTTGACACTGAATCAAGCGAAATAAAAACAGCTATCAGGAATACTCAGAAAGACAACATCAAAATTGATGTTTAAACGCAGTAAAAAGAACAAGATTTTGCTATTCTGTTCTTAGAATAAAGGCCTCCCTATCACTGAAGGGTAGTACAAAAAATGAAAAACAGGAATTCTGAATAGAACGGTTGGTAATGACAAGATACCTATGGGCCTACTGATAGACCACTCCGATATGGAAATGGAATACAAAGAGAACAGTTAAAAGTTTTTGGCTACCCACCTCCCTTAAAACAAAGTACTACTATTTTTCCTTCCGAAGAGGCAGGGAACAAAACAGAAGCAACACAGAGCCTCCACGTAGAACCACACTGCTTTTAATTAATCTCCTTTTCCCATCACCACCACAAGTACCCCATAAAAACTGACTGTTTTCTGCCTTGCCCCACAGGTTTTAGAAGCATTTGCCTATAAAAAGGCAAAGATCCTCAACCAACTAGCTAGTATCACTGTTAATCTGTATTTTCAGAATTCAACTTAGCTACAAGAATCCTATAAAGCATTATTTACATCTTCCTATTAAGTACATTTTCTCCCAAGCCCTCTAAAAAATATCAAATAGGGCCTTTAAAAAAACTGTCTCCGTATCACATGTACCTTACTTCTTCGGTTACTACTCACGTCAATAAAATAAAATCAAATTTGAATTTAAATTTAGTAGTATGACTAAATTTCTCTCATGTACGTATTTCTTACAAGGTAATATACACTAATAATTCCCTAGTCCCTGAAGCTACTGGGGGAGGGAAGAGAGACAGCTTTTTTTTTTTTAATTCTCACCCATTGTCCAGGTAGCAAAATAATCTAAATTATAATCGCCTTGTAGGGATAACTATGTATCTTCATGCCAGTATCATAATAAATAATCAAATCAATAAAATTATTTAAATATTTGGGGGCTCAATCTCAGCCTGTAGAAAAAGTAGCAGCATACTTATATCAAAAAACAAAAACAAAAACAAAATAAAACCCAGAACTAGTAGCATAAATATTAATGACAATCTTTTAAGCAAATTAATATTCTTCTCTCCTCATCCCTGAAATCTATTAATTGTCTCTCATCTTTATAAAAAAGATGTAACCTTCGGGCCTCTGTGTCTTCATACCTGAAAATTCTCTTACCTTTCGAACTGCTTCTAACACAACTCCACATTTCATCTGCCTGCATCCCATTCTGGGACCCATCTACCTCTAAACAAGATTACTGAAAAGTTCCTAAGTTTTCCTGATTTCAACACTACCCAAAAAACGAGTGCCATAAAAATCTTCCAGAATACTGCATTCATATAGACCGCCTAGTGCCTGCCTGCCTCACCCATTTGCCTGGTTCTTAAAACTCTTCATAACCTGGTCTCTTATTCAATATATTAACCAATATAAATCCTCCCACCTAACAATTCATAAACTATATTTATCCTCATTTCCTGATCTACGTTTCCCACTACCTGAAACACCTCTCCGAAACTTTGAACCTATTCAAATCCTATCACACATCCTTTATGATAAACCTCAATACCCATGTAGTCCACTCACTTGTCTCTCCGTTTTCTTGAATTCTTATATCTTCTATTTTCGCTGCATAACTTTGCACGCTATTCTCTAATTGTTTCACATGCATTATTCTTGCCTCCTCAATTAGAAAAACTGGAAACTCTGCAAGATAGGGGCAGGGGCCAAGACTTACACTTATTCTGCAAACCCCACATCACCCAGCATTACTGTTGGCCAAGTTGAATAGCTAACTCTATACTTCCCCAGTTTAGCTTCATGAATTTCAACTGAGCAAATAATTTCTTCTACTAATGTAAATTTCTGTTCTTTTTAGCCAGAAGTCTTAATGTCAAAAACATATTTTAAATAACATCAAGGATAATACCTAAAACACTAGGATCATTTTGGAATGCATTCCCACTTGTCCATTTCTCTAGCCCCTAAATGAAAACACATGCTGACTAGTACTCACTTGATACTGTCTGCGAAACTGAAGAGGCAGTTGTTGTGGTAGAAGTGGTAGAGGATGGGGTTGATGATGACGTTGAAGTGGATACCGCAGGTGCTGGGCTACTGGTTGTAGGGGTGGAAGCTCCCACTGCTTGTGCTTGCACTTGCGCCTGCGCCTGCACCTGGGCCTGGGCCTGGGCCTGGGCCTGGGCCTGGGCCTGAGCCTGTGCCTGCGCCTGCGCTTGCGCTTGTGCCTGGGCCTGCGCTTGAGCTTGAGCTTGAGCTTGAGCTTGAGCTTGTGCCTGTGCCTGTGCCTGTGCCTGGGCCTGGGCCTGGGCCTGGGCTTGGGCCTGAACCTGGGCCTGGGCTGCAAGCATAGGTGTCAGTTCTGACTGCTGAATAACCTTAACTCCGTCTGGCTTGGTCCATGCAGATTCACGTGTCCGAGCATTGTAATAATAAACCTGCAGAGAAAGCAAAATCATCAGTATCAAAGAATCTGCCAACTATCATTTATAAACAATAATACACTATATTTTGTCTTAAACAGTATTAAAAAAAAACCTTAGAAAACAGAAAGTACATCAAAGTTGGCTGTTTGTATATGATGAGACTAAAGGTAATTTTTCACTCCTTTTTTCCTTCCCCCCAGTTTTCTATAATGAGCACACTATATTTTTAACACACACCAAAAAAGGAGAACCAAGGTTATATTTTGTGCACAAAGTTAACATAGCGGGCCTGAGACTGCTATCCTTAGAAAGCCCTGCCCACAATGTTGGTCCTTGGCTGGCATCTGGAAACTTAGATTTCAGGAGGGTTCCCATCATTCCCTAACCGATAAGAATGGCTCATTATGTTTAAACTGTTTATGCAAACAATGCAGTTTATGCTGAATACATGCCTTCCTTCTGGGAGTCTGGAATTTGGTATGTGCCGGGCAGATGGTGCCAGATATGGGACCAGTCCCCAATGAAAACCCTCGACTCCTCAGCTCAGGAGAGCTTTCCCAGCAAACAACACTTCACCTGTGTGTTCACAATGCCATGTCGCAGGAATTAAACACATTCTATATGATTCCACTGAAAGGACTCCAGAAGGCTTGTGCTTGGTTGCTCCAGACTGCAGCCCATGCACCTCTTTCTCTTTGCTGGTTTTGCTTTGTATCTTTTCTCTGTAATTAGTCTTAGCTGCAAATACAACTACATGCTGAGTCCTGTGAGTTCTCCTAGCAAACACTAAACCTGAGGGCTGTTTTGGGGACCCAAAGCACATATTTAAAATACAGGCTTCCAGAATCATAGGCAAACCTATGTAAGTGCTCCAGGCCACCTTATGTCTGTGCATAAGTCCAATCCAGTGAGCCTTTCCAGGAGTCCTGCCCCACCCTGGCTTACCCAAGGCTCATTCTTAATTGGCAAAGATACAGTCACTGATCTCAATCTGCCAGAACTCCTGTTTTACTCTTCTGTTACTAAGAAGTTAACAACCTAAATACATTTTATAATTTACCTTCCCATCTGGAGTTTTATTTTCAACCCATATCTCCTCAGTAGGAGGCAGTGCTGGAGTACCAGGAGCAGTCACAGGAGGCATTCCTGGTGGAAACATCATACCCGGTGGAGGAGGCATGGTTCCCATGGGTGGAGGCATGAAAGGTGGTCTCTGTTAATTCATAAGAAGTAATGTCACTTGTGTTTATCTTTTTTCCTTCAAATTATTACTAAATTCTACCCAAAAGTAAAGCACTGTAAGAGAAACTAGTTTTATAGTCAATTCAGATACATTTATCTAGGTTGTGTAAGAGAAGTTTCTCTGTAATAAAAATGATTACTAAACAGACTAGAAAGAAGTACATCAAAATACTAACAATAGTCATCTCTGGGTTATAGCATTATGGGTGAGTTTTGCTTTGTTCTTTATACCTTAACTGCCTATTTCATACATTGGGCATTAGATTACTTTCAAAAGAAAAAAACTGGTTCTTATTTACAAATAACATAGCAATAACTAAAAAGGAAAAACCAGATATACCTAACCTTTTGTTCTCTTTTCCTACAAGAAAAAAAAGAATATTAGCTAGGAAAATAGTCATCATTTCCTATTTTTCAAATAATAATAATGTAGCTCACCAAAGATGTTAACATCAGTAAGTTTAAAAGATACAATAAAAAAAATTATCCCTTTTACTTTTCGGGAAAACGAGAATTTAAATGGTATATATTATAGTTAAAAAAAAAAAAAAACAACTCCTGGAACCATTCATTACTGATTCAACACTATCTCTGATAATTCCTTCGACGACTGCTGACCCAAGCCAAGATCTTGAACCAAACAATTTAACTGTAACCACTATATCTTACTCACTAAAGCAGAAAAGAGGTCAGCCATTTTGAAAACAGATTTTGAACAGGGATTAAAAGATTTCCTCTATAATCTACAGGTAACATTAGAATTCAATTATCCAAAGCATCTTAATCTGGATAATGGAATTGACATTATGCTAATAATGTGCAACTGTATTTCATTTTCCTAAAAATGTTTTCTTTTCCATACTCCAGTTTTTCTGGATTCAGCTCGCTGTCTTTCAAGCATCAGCACACAGGCCCATGTTCTATAAAATATCCACCTCAAATATATCTCATGCACCAGGAGCTGGAAATCACTTGGATTTACTATAAAACCACACAATCATCCATCAAGACCAAGAAAAGCATCACAACATTAGAAAGTATCCCATTATAACATCTGATATACTTCCATTAGAGGGTTACATTAATCCATTACATTTTATAATATTCTGCAAGGACTTTAACTATTAAAGGCACAAATTAGAATAAATTCACATGTAACAAGCTATACCACAGTCAGCAGGTCAAAAAGTTACTTCCTATTCTAATCCTGAAGAAAACATAAAACCATTTAACAATTTGTTTAAGGGGGGTGGGGGAAGGGGGGGCTGCTCATTACTAGGAAGGCAACAAAATTACTAAGCAAAGTATTAAAACCTGGTGTTTCTTCCATAAATATAACCCTATTGAAACAGAGTTAACATCACTTAAACAGTAGCTCATTATCTCTTTCTATTTTTAGTAAGTTCATTCTTGATTATCCAAGCTAACAGAAGGGAGATGATACTACTGTATTTATTTCGTTTCAGAATGGTACAGGCTGAATAAACTAAGAAAACGCAGAAACATACTCAGTCAAAAAGAATATAATCTCAAAAGTAGGTATTTTTGAGAGTTGATACCTTCATAACCTCATTTCAGACAATAACTGGGTCTATTTACACTTAAGAGGGATATATGCCTCAGGTTAAAACACCAGAAAAGTTTTTATTTAAAGAAATCCCACAACAATTCTATTTCTAAAATTGTAAGATAACCGTACTTTTTTTTCTGGGGAAGGAAAAAAATCCAAATATTGTGCTTAAAAAATGTGTTTGTTGTCACTTTCTAGATTCTATACTAGGCATCATTTCTGGGGAGAACTGCTCAGGAATATACATACATATATATTTAAATTTACTTGCAATATGTATCACTGAAAACAAATTTCCCCTACTCTATACATAAGATTTCAAACTTCATTTCCCATAAAGAAGATGGATTACTAAAGACAATTCTCAGAGACGAAGGCAGGTTAGAACTACCTTATTCAATCCTAACTTAACACATACATTTTTCTATCACCATATACATTTCCAGTCTGAATTTCCATACTAATTATTGTTACCAGTGCTTTTAGAGCAACACATTAATATAAGGATGTTCTCTTTAGTTCCCATTTTCCTAAAAAACCAAGAACGCAGGTTTTAAAGGCAAAACTCATATATAATATTGACACTAATGCCAACAAAGAAAGAGCTACCTCTATATTCTTTACCTGGAGGTGTGGAGGGCCCATAGGTGGAGGAATCCCTCCTGGAGGAGGCATTGGTGGCATATTAGGATCAAAAGGAGGACGTCCAAATGGGGGCCGAGGTGGTGGAGGAGGGCCTCGCATCATACCAAAAGGTGGAGGAGGTCGCATGAGAGGTGGTGGGCCTCGCATCACTGCATTTGGTGGGGGAGCTGGGCCTCGGAACCTCAAGGCCTGCTGTTGAGCCATCCTGTGTGGGAAAGCCATGAATAAATTTTTCTTTCTCAATGTAACAAAAATGTAACTCCTAATCTCTAATTACATCGAATTTTAAAAGCCCTTAAGAGCAAGTAGAGTTGGAAAGTCATATTGTACCACTGCAATAGAGTGCATCAGTAAGAATGATCAATGGACACCAAATCTAGGAGGAAATTTAGATGAGGGAGGTTATTTGGATGGTCTTAAAGTATCTTCCCACATGTTTCTTACAGTTGCAAAGAAGGATGAACAAAACACCTATGCAATAGAGAAACTGACCTAATGTGACTGAGAGGGACACAACATTACCTATTCCAGGCAAGAATGCATAACCTCAATCTAGTAAGGAGCTATTCGACAAACACAAAATGAAGAATGTTCTATTAGAAAGGGGGCAGCAGGGAGTATATTCTTCAGAAATATTGATGTTATACAAAAAAGACAAAGGAAGGCTGTGGAAATGTTCTAGATTAAAGAGGCCAAAGAGACATGACAACACAATACCAACTCTAGACAGGATCCTAAACTAGAGGGAAGAAATGCTATAAAGGACATACTGGATTAATAGACAACACTGGAATATGGACAACAGATTAAAGTATTTTAAGAGAAGATCTCTATCCTTAGAAAATAAACACTCAAGCATTTAGGGGTAAAGGGCCATGGTGTGTGTGTGTGTGTGTGTGTGTCTGTGTGTGTGTGTGTGTGTGTGTGTGTGTGTGTGTGTCTTACCCTCAAATG
Source organism: Balaenoptera borealis (assembly GCF_965194805.1). Classification (NCBI taxonomy): domain Eukaryota; kingdom Metazoa; phylum Chordata; class Mammalia; order Artiodactyla; family Balaenopteridae; genus Balaenoptera; species Balaenoptera borealis. The sequence goes on along the minus strand of NC_138867.1, from coordinate 124,651,129 downwards.
GTGTGTGTGTGTCTTACCCTCAAATGGTGTGTGTGTGTGTGTGTGTGTGTGTCTTACCCCCAAATGGCTCAGAGAAAGAGAGAGCATGTATGTGACCAAACAATAAAGCAGAACAGGTAAAATATTAACACTAAGCGTACTATTTTTGTTTTTGCAACTTTTTGGAAGTTTGAAATTACTTCCAAATACAAGGTTTTTATAGCAGGGGAGGGTAGCAGCTTAAGAGATCATTAGTATTCTCTAACTAAAGGGAAAGCCCTTCTGTACACTGCACCCCACCCCACCCTTCAATCTCTAGCTAAACACCCTACTGTATTTTCTCCATGGCATTCAAGCAGATAAGCAATATCACATAAGATGGCATTATCTATCTCCTAAGTGCTTTTTAAAAAAAATTATTAACTCTAACAAGTGCTTAGTATGTGCCAGGCAGTAACCATAAGCTCTTTTTAAGTTATTTAATCATCATAGCAACCCTGAGATCGATTTTATCAACCTCATTTTACAGATTAAGGCGCACAAAAGTAAAATAACTTGCCCAAGGCCATACAGCTGGTTCAGTGGTAAAGCCAGAATTCAAACACAGGTGAATGGCTCTTAAACGCTATACCATGCTTTCTATCTAAGCCCCTTTTGAGCAAGAATTGTCTGTCCTGTTCACCTTTATATCTCCAGCACATAGTTATGCCTGCCCATAGTAAGGCTCAATAAGTATTTGCTGAATGTACCATTGAACACCTAGGTAATACTGTATCTTACAAATAGAGTATATAGAATCTTAATAAAATCTTTACTATAATTTGCCAGTCAATTTACTGAGCATCTATCACAGTCTTCCAAGTAGCTACGATAATCTCTCCATCATACATGAAATTTACATTTCAGTGCTCAAGAGATGATTAACAATTATATTCCTCATGTACATTTGATGGTAATCATTCTTATACTCTCTCCTCACCAGGCTCTTCCAACTTTCCTACATTTTTCAATCCTGTACTTAAGACTACCCCTCTAAATTTTCCACATCGTAATTCAATTCTGACACAAAAAATCCTAATAAAGAACCAATTTGCCTTCTAGGAGAGCACCAGGATTGTAAACACATCCAGAACTACCATACCAAATATATTTCACCAAATCTGCAAATGATCCTACACTCAATGTTAGAAAGTATGAGTTTAAAAGTGATTGCAAAAAGAATAATCAGTCTTTTTCAAATTATATGCACTCCCAAAAGACAGATGGTCACTGTTATTGAAGCAATGTCTTAACCTTTGGGGCAGGAAAAAACTTAACCACCAAGGAAAGATATTCCATTTCAGCCTTCAGTTAATAATGTGTCTTAATCTTAGATTTCCTGAATCTGCTTCTTCCTTTTCAAAAAATCTACACTATTTCTCTTTAGAATTTCACACTTCCTAGTTATAACTTGAAGTTAAGCATTTTAGGTTCTAAAACCATGAAGAGTCAAATCAGGGCTCTGCCTTTTGTTGTCAGGCTGTTCACATGTTTTCTGAGCCTGAATATACTCAGATGTAAATGAGCGGGGGGGAATAGAAATAAAACCTCTCTCTGTTCAATGAGATAATCCCCATGAAACATTTAGGATAGTACCTGGTACACAGTAAACTATTTTAACTATCATTACTTTCATTCCCCCACAAAATCTAGCATAGTGCTCTACCTGAAAAGCACTTGGTGGCCAATTTGACTAGATGGCTTTCAAAGTCTGCCATGAAAATGGCGGCAAAATTCACATAATTTCCTCTATCGACAGCCTCAAGTTGCCATTTTCTGATGTCAGGTATGTATAGCACAGGTATGTGCTGAGCTCTTTATATACACTGCTTCATCACTACAACCTCACCAGACCTGCACTGAGGATTAAATGAGCTAATAAAGAACTTGGAACAGCACCCAGCACATAAGTATTAGCTACTATTGCTGTTGCTGTAACATCAGTATAGTATTAGTAAAATACTAATAATTTAGTAAAACACTAAAATTACTGTTAAATGGTATTAATATTAGTAGTGTTAACTATTACTATAATTATTATTAGCAGGCTCTATATAACCTGGCCCTTGCTGACCTCTCTACAGACTCTAGTCTTTCTGATCAACTACTTGATTACCCTGAAGCCTCTGCAGTTGTTCCCTCTGCCTGGCATGCTTTTCCCCAGATCTTTATATAACTGACTCACTCTTCAGTCTCAGCTCAAAGTTCACCTTAAACTCCTTTCTCACCCTAGTCTCTCCCAGCCCCTCTCTATTTCATTACCCAATTTGAGTTTACAATTATGATAAATGCTATGAAAAAAAATCTCACTTGTTTACTTTTGCATTATCTCTACCCACTAGTACATAGTTTCTCCTTATTATAGTGATGCATCCCAGTGTCCAGGATGGTAGTGTTCAATTATTGTTTTAATAATGATAGTGAACCCTGGGTACTTCCTATATACCTGGTACGGTTTTAGGGACATTATTTGTACTAAGTCTTTCAATCCTAACAACAACCCAATGAGATAAGTTTGGCACCATTTTTACAGAGGAAACTATGGCACAGAAAAAGAACTTGTTTATGGTAGTTAGTCAGTGGTAACACCAACATATTCTTATTCCCATTATACAGCTGAGGAAATTTAGACTGCAAGTACCTTGTCATAAGTCATAAAGCACTAATAAGTAAATAAAGGCCCTGGGTAAAGGACCTATACAAATATAACTCTAAATCTTAATGGCCCTCAACCATAAAGGAATAGAAAGGCATTTGGAACTCCAAATAAATTCTGTCTATTGTAGGTTATTTGCATTCCTACCACTTTCAATCTTGAGGAAAACAGAAGCCTACTTGCATGAACAGAAACACAAAAAATTTTTTTACAAAAACAAATGTATTTCCTTAGAAGTACTAAATTCAGATATGCAATCTTCCCAATGGTGAAGACAAGTCTGCAAATACTTTAATATAACAGGAAGAGCAAAAATTTTTTAAATGCTGATATATGGCAGGCAAATTAAAAGGAAGACTAAGTGAGGAGACCTAGGTTCTAATCCAGACCCTGCCAATACCTCGGTGACCCTGTGTAAGTCTCTTCACACTTGCAGGCTGATTTCCTCATTTGATGTGGTTAGTTTGGAATTTAGATCAATCTTAATTAGCATGGAAGGTCCCTGAGGAAAAAGGTTTTTAGTCTGGTTCCAGACTCTATTGCCAGCACCTAGGTCAGTGACTCTCACACTGCACACACTTAATAAATGTGGGTCCACTAAACGGACCACCTCTAAATCTCCTCTATTCATTTATTTACAATATATATACACTGAACACCTTATTCTTCAGGCCTTATGATAGTGACACACCATGACATGCATTCGGAATACAAATACAAAAATTAAGCCCCAATTTCTGCCATCAGAAGCCACAAGAACAACTAATTTCTCTTAAACCATGACAAATGTTAAAATAAAACTCTACAATATGCTCTGGAAGGAACTTCCAACCCAACAGGCTAAGGTATAAAACATTTCCAACAGAACACACCTAATTTAAAGCCCTATTCAAATCAGTTTTGCAACAATGTCTAGACTACTACTAACGAAGTCTAAAAGGCTACTCATTGTAAAACTGAAGAAAAATACTCTCTAAAATGCAAAGTAATGTTCCCAAATAAACCTGTAAGACTAGTAACCTCTTAAGATCAGAATCAGGAATGAACCTTTCATCACTAACACTGAACGACCCTGGCAATGCACTTTGATCACTCATTACTGAAGTGTACACGTGGGGTTTAAAGGATTTGAGATACATCCCTGAAATAAGACTTTATTCCTGCCAAAGTAAGAATTTTTGTGACCATTCAGAATCTAAAAGACATGACTTTTTCTTTTTCCCTGAAAACCTGAGTAACAATACCCGTTTTCCTTATACAATTTCATCTGGTGCTCTAGACAATACCAGAGTCCTCATAACTTATTCTGCGCTTTTTCATTCTCAAAGACTCACACTGGCACAATTCAGAATGGGAGCTGAACATCTGACATGACAATTTTCCCACCCAGAAACATTAAAAAAGAAAAAAAAAAAGTATCAAATACACGTAAAGCTCAGTACCTCGTTTTCCTTAAAAACCACTGACTAAAGATTTTTCTCTCCAAGACACTTAATTACAAATTCCAGAGGCAGGGAAAAACCAGGGCAAGAAAGGTCACTGCCATCCTTAGGGCGATGGCGTGAGCAGACAAACAGAAGGGAGAGGAATGGAAGACGGCACCGAGCCTGGCTGCCTGGGTTCAAGCCACTTCCTGGAGCCACGATTCCACCAAACCGAGCCGGTTCTACTTCCCCAACCTCTACGAGGCTCAGTTTCCTCACCTGTAAGATGGGCAAATCACTTAACTGAAGATGGCTCTTGCACTGGGGCCTGCAAAATAAGAACAGCACCTACTCCAAAGGATGGGTGTGAGGATCACAAGAGACAAGTCGAAAGAAAGGGTCCTCTGGCCCCTGGAAGCACCTAACAAACGGCTGCTGCTATTGTTACTACTCACAAATACGGGGTAAGAAACCAAAGGATAAGAGAAAGGAAGGCCGCACGAACTTAATGAAAAGCAAGCACTGTGGGGAAGAAGGAACAGGGCAGACGTGGGGACCCCAAAGGGCGGCGAAAGGCGTGGAGAAGGCCGAGCCGGGGAGTTGCCTGCGGCGTGGAAGGCCTCCGGGAGGAAAACTGGGCCCGCGCCGGCGTCGCGCCGGGAGCAAGGCTGAGGCAGCCCGCGCCTGAGGCGGGGCCCCAAAGCGGGAACGCCGGGTCCGGCCCAAGGGCCGCAGGCCGCCAAGGGCACCGGGGCCCCGCGAAAACCGCAGGAAGCGCCCCGAGAACGTGCAGGAGGCCGCGACCCAGCCCCGGCCCGGCTCCCTCATTCAAGCCGCCTTCCCTTCCCCCTTCTCCAATCCCATGCGGTCCTGTCCCCCAGTCGCCGCGCGTCTTCGGCCCACCCTCCACCCCGGCCCTCCGCGCGGCGGGCCGAGCCCCTGAGACGCCGGAGCGCCAAGATGTAAGGTAGAGCAGCGCCCTTACCTGAGCTCCCCCGGGTTGAATCGCTCACCGTCCCCCCCGTCCCCGCCACGCTCCGCCATTACAGAGGGCCGCGTTCTTCCACCCGCCGCCTCAGCGTCCCCTATTGGCCGGGCGGATCGTCAATCTCGCGCGAGAGAGGCGGAGATAGCAGAGATCTGTGAAATGACTGGTCAGATTTTCCATCAATCCTCGAGCTGAGGATGGTATCTGCCTTATTATTGGTGAAAGGGCCCGCCGACTTTGAAAGCGGTTTGGAGACAGCCAGTTGATTGGTCGCTCGGAGGCTTTATGGGAAACGAGACTTCAGCAACGGGGAACTGCCGGCGCCCTCTCGCGGTAAGTGAAACTGGGTCCTCCCACGTACTGCTCGGCCTGCGGTAGCCACGTGTCTGCCGGCTTCCAGAAAAGTCAGTTGTGGAGCCATATTGGCCTCATACTGGACATATTGGCTCGGGCCGAGACCATGTCCATTGCGTGAGCCAATCAAAAATCGACCTGGGTCGCCGGTAAGCCAGTCACAGAGTTGCTGTGGAAATGAGCCGTTTCCCCGCTTTTCAGAATCAGGAGTCTTAAGGCACCACCGGATTATACACGTGTTATTAAATAATATATTACTAACTACAAGAATACCTCAAATTGTATTAAATAATTAGTTGCAGGCTAAGAAGTGTTGTAAGTTGCTGTATTAAGTAAGTTGTGGGAGGCAAGCCTCGGCAATTTACAGTTTAAACCATCTGTCCTTCAATTTCAAAATACACTTGTCTGAAATTAGCATACCCTGATACCCAGAAGGAATTCTGAATATTCATTTATCTTTTTATTAAAAAAAAAAAAAAAAAAAACTTTAGGCACTGGAGTTTCAAAGTCACGATGAAGATGATTTCTACCATTAAGGAACTCAAAATATTAAACTAATAGATATATTTTACTCAGACTTAAGCATATATACCAAGCACTGTCCTAATTACTTTCCATGTATTATCTGTTTTAGGCCTCATAAAAAGGCCTTATAAGAGGTGAGTACTATGAATAGCCACAGTTTATAGATGAGACCGAGGCAGAGAGAAGTTAAGTAACTTGTCCAAGTTTACACAGCTAATAAATGGCAGAGCCTGGCTTTAAACCTGAGACAGTATGTCAGCAAAGCCCATTGCTAAACACCGTGATCCAAGAAAAACTGAAAACATACATGTACACAAAAACTTGTACAAAAATATTCATAGCAGCATTATTCACAATAGCCAAAATGTCCAAACAACTGGTGAATCGATTTAAAAATATGGTATATTTATACAAAGGGATATTATTCAGCCATAAAAAATAATTAAGTACTGATACATGCTGCAACATGAATGAACCTTGAAAACGTTATGCTAGGTGAAAGAAGCCAGACACCAAAGGCTACATATCATATTGAGGCAGGAGATAGGTGGGCCCCCCCGCAGGGTAAGCAATTGAAGTTTCTGTCCACAGGGAACGAACTCCAGTTGCTTACCCTGGGCAGGGTGTGTGGCCAACTATGTCCTGCCTCAATCTTGGCTGATAGAGTCGTGTCCTCGTGGTAGATTACAATCATTTATGTGGGGTATTTCTTACGGGTTTTCTTTGGCCAATCATTTTGATTTGCCTGGTTCAGAGTCCGTATTTGGTATATCTCAGGATCCTCCCATGTGTGTGCGCACATCTCTCAGTCAAGATGGATTCCAGCGAAGAGGCCTATGGGTAGACTTGACATCATTCCCCTTTTGACCTCCAAGGAGCTTTCTAGTCGGGAAGGTCTCCTTGACTTCAAGAATGAGAAATATGTGGTCTCTTATCTTTTATCTGGGCAGGGCCCAGCCTCCTCTCTCAATTGTCCTGCTGTTGATATTTTGGAGTTTCTGTTCACAGGGAATGAACTCCAATTGCTAACCCTGGGGGGGCCCATCTACCTCCTGCCTCAATATGATTCCATTTAATGAAATATCCAGAATAGGCAAATCCATAGAGATGGAAAGTAGATTTCCAGGATAGGGGTGGGGAGTGACTGCTAATGGGTATGGGATTTCTTTTTCGATGATAAAAATATTCTAAAATTAGATAGTGGTGATGATTGCACAATTTGGTGAATATACTAAAACCTGCTGAGGGCTTCCCTGGTGGCGCAGTGGTTGAGAGTCTGCCTGCCAATGCAGGGGACACGGGTTCGAGCCCTGGTCTGGGAAGATCCCACATGCCACGGAGCAACTGGGCCCGTGAGCCACAACTACTGAGCCTGCGCGTCTGGAGCCTGTGCTCCGCAACAAGAGAGGCCGCGACAGTGAGAGGCCCGCGCACCGCGATGAAGAGTGGCCCCTGCTCGCCGCAAATAGAGAAAGCCCTCGCACAGAAACAAAGACCCAACACAGCCAAAAATAAAATTAATTAATTAATTAAAAAAAAAAAAAACCTGTTGAATTGTACACTTTAAAGAGTGAATTTTATTGTATGTGAATTACAGTATTTCAATAAGTACCATGCTATACTGAATGCCAATTAAATATTCAAAATCAGCTAAGTATGATAAAATGTGATAAAGGCTGAACACAGTTCTGACCATGATCGTCTGGAAAAAGGAAAGTATGGCTAAAATTTCACTAAATACATAACATTTGAACAAACTGGAGCTTGAAGGAGAGTGAATGGTTAGATCCCTTTTTCAACATCAGCATGCATCTCCAAGTCCTGGCAAACTATTCCAAAAATAATACTTATATAGATGGCTCAAGACAGACTAATCCCCACTGCTGGAAAACAAAACAAAACAAAAAACAAAAAAAAAACCCACCTCAAAATGGATACCTTACAGAAAGATAGTCACTGGCATATAATAAAAGAGGACAACAAACTGTCAGTTTGAATGGATGGAAGAATGCCTTGTGGGGCAGACATATATACATACGTAGACGTATCATACATATTAGATACAGATATAGAGATAGATAGATATAAAATCATTTCATTGCTTCACTACTATAGTTTACTCACATAAACATGTCCTTGAAATTCAGGTATTTTGCACTCAATAGTTATTAAAAACATAATGCAAATATGAGCTGTGTCTTCAGTGAACCATTTTATTAAATCAATGTAAAAAAAGAATTAAAGAAATTCAGTGACTCTTTTAAGAAACCAAATAGACTTCCTGTAGTCAAAGCCTGATAACTCTTCAGATACTACAGATGGGCATAGCTGTACAGAACAAAAAAACAAGTACCATCTTTGCCCAATTGGCAGTAACTGAGTTATAGATCCTAACATTTAGTATATCAAAGTGAACTGAAGAGGCAGTGTTGGCTCAAAACTGATTAATACCATCAGGGCTCTAAGTCTTTGTTATGAAGTCACTCTTCAGAAGTGACTCTTGAGAAGTGTTTCCAATGCTGAGTCAGTTTTTTTTTTCTTAATAACTACCATTTTTGAACACTTATCTTAAGCCCATGGTAGGTACTTTGCATACACTATTTTTAATCCCCTGCAGGGCAGGCATATTGTCCCCATTTTACATATGGGGACACTGAGGCTCAGGGGTAAGACTCACCCAAGGTTGTATTGATAGAATCTGCTTCTGAGGTCACTCACATGATTGTTGGCATGTGTCACTTCCTTGTGGGTTAGACTGAGGACATACCACATGGGTCTCTTCACGGGACTGATGACAACATGGCAGTTTGCTTCTCCCAGCATGAGCAATCTAAGAAAGAGAGGAAGAGAGAGAGACAGAGAGAGAATACCCAAGATGGAAGCCACAGACATTTTGTAACCTAATATTAGCAGTGAAATTCCATCACTTCTGCCCATACTCTATTCATTAAAGCAAGTCAATACATCCAGCCCACAATCAAGGGGAGTGGATTGCACAAGAGCTGAATACCAGGAGGTGGTATCACTGGGGGCCATCTCACCTACCACACTTCCTTTCAGGTCTCAACTTACACAATTACTTCCTCCAGGAAGCATTCTTCAGAGAGAAAATCTGACTGCTAGCCACCCCCATCTAGGTAATTTCCCCTATCATATTCTCCTATAGCACACAAGATGCCTTTGTAACATTCCAAGCACTTGTTACTACCTATTGTAACATTGAGCATTATGTGTATAATGTGTTTTACATATTTTACGTTATTTCTTTTCCTGTCAACTCACTTTATTCTTTTTAATTATGAAGTATTTTAACGTAAATTATAAACATCATGACATTCCATCCCTCACTACATCAGTATTTATCTCTTTTAAAAAATTCCAGTTTTCTATATATCAAAAATAACATTTTCACTTCTAACAAAATTAGCAGTAATACCAAATCCATATTCAAATTTCCCCAGCTGTCCCTAAAATGGCCTTTTCAACTGGTTGGTTCTGATCAAATCAGGATCCAATTCAGAACCATGTAATGCATCTGGTTGCTATGTCACTTAAGACCCTTTTAACCTAGAACAGTCCGTTTTTTCATGACACTGACTTGCTGAAGATCCCAGGCCAGTTCCACCTTTTGGATCTGTCTGATTGACTCCTCTAACCCTTGTATTTTTTATAAGTTGGAAGTTAGATCTGAAGACTTGATCAGATATAAATTGAACATTTTTATCAAGAGGACTTCATAAGTAGTACTGTGTATTTCAGTTACATCATACCAGGAGACACATGAATATCTAAATTACCCACCCTTAATCACTGACATTGGGTTAAGGTTATGACAGCTCAATCCTTACATTGTAATCAGAATGTTATCTGCACTATTAATAATCCCTTTTGGACAACAGTCATAAACCAAGACCATCTCCAGCAAAATTGAACAAATGGTCACCCTACCTATCCACCATGAACCTAATGGTTTAATGATTTTATCTTTTCCTGAATCAATACTTTCCTTAGGGCTAGCAAAATAATGATTTTCTAATTACATGTTACTTTCTACATTTACTAGCTAACAATTCTTCTGTAAATTAGAGATTTCCTTCAACAACAGGGGCTATTGCCCCCAAATACAGCTTCTATGCTAAAAGAGGATAAATGCTTAGTTCTTTCCCTTTATTTATCAACTTTCAAAATAAAATGATGGTTTGATAGTCATCTCAACTGGGGACAGATTCTTTTTTCTGACTTCTTTAAGTATTATTACAGACTCACGGGTTTTCAGTTATTCAATCCGTTTCAATTAGCTACAATCAATAATCATTTTTGATGCTAGAATTTTCATACATTATCCATTTTCTTTTCACAACAATCATCTAAGTAAGGTAACATCACTGTCTCTTTTACATATCAAGAGACTGAGACAAAGAGAAGTTAGGTAACTAAGAAATTTACTAAGGTGGCTCAGATAGTAACTTCAATGTGCAGTTGAATACAGACTCCAAGAGAGTAGGAATGCATTCATGTTTTTTAATCAGGTTCTCCTGAATATAGCTCAGTGCCAGTTAATAAATAAGTCAATGCGCAAATTAGTTAATGATTATCATTTCTAGTTGACACCAAAAAAAACAAATTCTAATACCTACTGAAGACTTTCGGATAAACTAATATCTGGGATTAGCTTCAAAATAAACAAGAATGGGGAGCAGCAAGGTCAGGGAGAGAATGTGAGGGGAGGGCAGCAGGTTATAGATGAAACAAGGTTGACTATACCTTGATAACTGTTGAAGCTAGATGATGGGGAGATGAGGGTTTATGATACTATCCTCTCTACTTTTTTAATATTGAAATCGTCCATTCATAGAGAAAATATTCTAAGCCCTTGAAACATTCAACTATAGGAAGCTGCCTAAAAGTATTTAAACTGATACACAGCAAAATGTGTCTGCTTACATTGTTAGTTTTTAGTTGGACAGTCGATGAGAAAGTAAAGGAGATGATATGATGTACCCCAACACACGTAAAGAGTAAAAACATCTTCATAAGTGAGATTAAGGTAACAAAAATCCCATGTTTGACTTCTTAAAAATTGAGATATAATTAACTCATGTTTGACCTTTTGTTGGAAAGCGAACAATGCTGTATGCTTTTTTTTTTAATGCCAAAACTTAGAGAAAATCTGATGACTACAAAAGGAAGGGGATAAGAAACTTGTGAATCTGTCTTCTAGAAGAAAAGATATCCTCAAGAGAAGGACTTATCCAAGTTGACCAAATTGAGGAGCCAGATAAAAAGACACCAGGTCACAAAACACACTGGGGTACAAATAGATATCCATTTAAAACCTTGTTTTTAAATAAACATGAAAGGAATGAGGAAAACAGAAAATTACCATTAGAACACCACGGTAATCATTGCTGCAGGCAAGGTCTACTGATGAGTGCTAAAATTAGTGGGTGAAACTTTAAGGAGAAACAGGATATTGCATTACTCCAACTATCTCCACCCCAAATTTATAAAACACTGTGGCGGTTTTAACATATGTCCACAAGTTCTTTGACAGTCCTCCCTTCAGAAGATGGAGTTAAGTCCCCTCTCCTTGAGTGTAAGTTAGACTTAATGACCACCAGATACAGCTTACATTTGCAGTGGAGAAACCCAACAGACATCATCTTAACCAAGTGATGGAGATTAACATCTTCAGTGACAGCATGCACCCCTAATATGACATGATGAGAAGGGCTCTTCACCTCTGTGCTATTCTTCCGCAAAATCTGTAACCTCCATCTAAACTCGAGGAAACATTAAACAAGCTCAAATTGAAGAACATTTTACAAAACACCTGATCACTACTCTTCAAAAGTGGCTAAGTCATGAAACACAGGTAAAGACAGAGAAACTGTTTAAGGCAACAAAGGAAACATGACAACTAACTGCGATGTGGGATCTTGGCCTGCATCCTGGAACCGAAAAAGGACACTAGCGGGAAAAGCCATGGAAATCTGAATACAGTGTGTAGTTTAGTTAGTATTGTACCTCTTAGGTTTGTTTGTTTGTTTTATTTTTGCCTGTGCTGGGTCTTCATTGCTGCGTGTGGGCTTTCTCTAGTTGCTGCGAGCAGGGGCTACTCTTCATTGCGGTGCGCAGGCTTCTCATTGCGGTGGCTTCTCTTGTTGCGGAGCACAGGCTCTAGGTGCATGGGCTTCAGTAGTTGTGGTGTGCGGGCTCAGTAGTTGTGGCACGTGGGCTCAGTAGTTGTGGCTCGCGGGCTCTAGAGTGCAGGCTCAGTAGTTGTGGCGCATGGGCTTAGCTGCTCCGCAGCTTGTGGGATCTTTGTGGACCAGGGCTCAAACCTGCGTCCCCTGCATTGGCAGGCAGATTCTTAACCACTGTGCCACCAGGGAAGTCCCCTGTACCTCTTAGTTTTGATAAATGTGCCATGGTTATGTTGACACCAAGGGAAGCTGGGTGCAGAGGATTTTGGTATTAACTTTGCAACTCTTCTGTAAATCCAAAATTATTTCAAAATAAAAAGTTTTTAAAATACGTTTTCAGCTTCCAGATAGCTAACTCTCAATGATGCCAATTGCAGAGGGTGGAAACCACAGCCATATTGTGATATATGCCTTATTATCCATCTATAAAATGAGAGGGTTGGACAAGATGCTGATCCAATGATCAGGGCAAGCAGTGCACAGAAATGTCCCTAGAAAAGGCTCAGTTACCTGAGTGCCAAGAGAGCACCCAAGGTACCCTTGACCTTGGGAAATACGTGTGGTTAAGGATTGTACTCCTAGCTTTACAGTTCTCCAAATCGATTTTCTTGGCAAAATAAGACTAGAACCAGGGACTTCCCTGGTGGCACAGTGGTTAAGAATCCACCTGCCAATGCAGGGGACACGGGTTCAATCCCTCATCCGGGAAGATCCCACATGCTGCGAAGCAACTAAGCCCGTGCACCACAACTACTGAGCCTGCGCTCTACAGCCCGCAAACCACAACTACTGAGCCCATGTACCACAACTACTGAAGCCTGCGCGCCTAGAGCCCGTGCTCCGCAACAAGAGAAGCCACCACAATGAGAAGCCCGCACACCGCAACGAAGAGTAGCCCGTGCTCGCCACAACTAGAGAAAGCCAGCACGCAGCGATGAAGACCCAACACAGCCAATAATAAATAAATAAATATATTTATTTAAAAAAACAAACAAACACTAGAACCAAAGATCCATTTCAATAAACCAGAATGCCAATTTATTTACAGAGAATTACACCTGTCAGGTGAGCCAGACGTTCCTATCCTCTCTGTGGGCAGATTTACAGAGCAAGCAAAATTATCAGAAAGCAGCTCAATGTGATTGGACCAGAACAAGGGCAGTAAGTTATTTGATTTGAATCTTTAATGGGATTGGGTCATGATAGTCTGAAAATTCACTGTTCCAAATAGAGATATACTTTCCACTTAGAGCGTCTTTGCCTACTCTTGCATTGGGGAACTCCCCGTCCCACCCAAGAGCCTCTTCCTTGTATATATAGCTAAGCTTACTTCTCTAGCTAATAGGAAATTTAAAAAGAGGTGTGTTTTTTTCTGTTCCACTCTATAGGAAGCAAACAGAAAGGAAGTCATTTTTATTATTAACATCATTGGCTGATTCAGTCAACAAACAATAAATAATTAGTGAGCTCATGAATTTGCAGTCCTTTAAGATAATTTCATGGACCTCCTGGGATCTGCAAGCCACAGAGTACAGTACTCTGCGATGACCATCTATGTTTTGTTTCCACAATTTTTTCCCAATAGAATACCATATAATTATTTAGGCTTCCACTTATTAAATGATAATCACATTCCCTAGGATTACCCTCATTTGGATTTGTCCTAGAATAATCAACCACTCATTTGCAATCTCTTGGTTTATTAACATAAATGACTATACCTAAGCCCATTGTATTATATATGCATTTTACTGGTTTAACTCAAAGAAACTCTGGATTTGTTCCAAAATACTCAATGACACATTTCTAATCTCTTGGTTCATTAATATAAACTGTTAATCAAACGCATTGTTTAAAGTAACTGCTATTTATCTTACTAAATTGGTGAGGCATTTCGCTTTCCTTCTTCTAGCAACAACAATTATGTCTTTTGGGGTTCATTCCAGCTCTAAAATCATACTATTAAAATTTTTCTGTTTTTCAAAATTAAAACAACATCATCTCAGGAATCCTCACATAATGGTTATTTTTTTAATTAGGAAGTTAAGGATTTTGTTTATTTTAAGAGGTGTTATGATTGAAAGCTGTGAAAGGACAGCTCTAAAAGATAACATTATTTTTAAAAGACTTTAATTAGCTAGCTAAAACAACAAGTACTTTCCCTACACATAGTAAAATGAATGGGTGTACTGTCTTAGACAGTGTGTCCCTAAAGCAATCCTGGGACCCAAGGGAAAGTGTTCAAGTT